>NC_072009.2:22335530-22638560 GCF_028885655.2 Pongo abelii | reverse complement strand
AGTGGAATGTAATGGAGTGGAGTGCAGAGGAGTCTCATGGAATGGAATGGAATGGAACGCAATGGAAGCTGAGATTGTACCACTGCGCTCCAGGATGGGTGACACAGTGTGATACTCTCAAAAGAAAGGAATGGAATGGAATGCAGTGGAATGGAATGGAATGCAATGGGGTGCATCGGAGTGGAGTGGAGTGAAGTGAAGTGGATTGGAGTGGAATGGAGAGGACTGGAACGGAATGGAATGGAATGAAGTAGACTGGAGTGCGGTGGAGTTGAGTGCAATGGAATGGAGCGAAATGGAATCAGATGCAGAGAAATGGAGTAGAGAGGAGTGCAGTAGAGTGGAAAGGAGTGCAATGGAGTGGAATGGAATCGGAAGAAACGGAAAGTAGTGGAGTGGATGGAACGGAAAGGAAAGGAGTGGAGCGGAGTGGAATGGAACGGAGCGGGAGGTGGGTTGGGGCCACTGCACTCCAGGCTGGCTGGCTGACTGAGGTATTCTCGCAATAAAGGAATGGAATGGAATGCCGTAGAGTGGAATGGAACGGAGTGGAGTGGAGTGGAATGGAGTGAGTTGGAGCAGAGTGGAATGAAGAATGCAATGGGATGGAAGGGAATTGAATGAAATGCAGTGGAGTGCAGTGGAGTGCATTGCAGTGGAATGGAGCAGAATGGAATGGAAAGGAGTGGAATGGACAGGAGTGGAGTGCACTGGAGAGGAGAGGATAGGAATGCAGTGGAATGGAATTGGATGTAATGGAACGTAGAGGAGTGGAGTGGAATGGAGTGGGCCAGAGTGGAATGGAATGGAATGCAATGGAAAGGAATGGAGTGGAATAGAATGGAATGGAATGGAATGGAATGGAGTGGGATGACTTGTAGTGGGGTGGAGTGAAATGGAGTATAATGGAATGGAGTGGAGTGGAGTGGAATGTGATAGAATGGAGAGGAGGGGAATGGAGCAGAATGGAATGGAGTGCAGCGGAATGGAGTGGAGTGGAATGGAATCAAATGGAGTGGAATGGAACAGAGTGGAATGGAATGGAGTGCAATAGACTAGAATTGAGTGTAGTGTAGTGGAATTTAGTGGAATGGACTGGAATGGAGTGGAATGGAATGGAATTGAGGGGAATGGAATGGAATGGAAAGGAATGGAAAGCAATGGAAAGGAATAGAATTGAATGCAACGGAATTAAAAGAATGCAATGGAATGCAATGGAATAGAATGCAATGGAATGTATAGTTGACATGTAATATGAGCTGAGATTGTGACACTGCACTCCAGCCAGGGTGACATGGTGATATCCTGTCGTAAGAAGTGAATGGAATGCAATGGAGTGAAATGGAATGGAATGAAATGGAATGGAGCGGAGTGGAAGGGAATGGAGTGGAATGATATAGAATGCAGTGGACTGTAATGGCATGGAGTGGAAAGAAGTAGAGTGGAATGGAGTGGAATGGAATGGACTGGCATAGAATGGAGTGGAATTGAATGCAATGGAGTGGATTGGAAAGGAATGCAAAGGAGTAGAGTGGAGTAGAGTGGTGTGGAGTGGAGTGGAATGGAGCTGAATGTACTTCAATGGAGTACAATGGAATGGAACGGAGTGGAATGGAATGGAATGATATGAGGTGGATTGGAGTGGAATGTAGTGGAGTGGAATGGAATGGAATAGAATGGAATGGAGTAGAGTGTAATGGAATGCAGTGGCGATAAGTGGAGTGGAATGGAATGCATTGGAGTAGAGTGGAGTGGAATGGAATGGAATGGAGTGGAGTGGAGGGGAGTGGAGTGGAATGGAATTGAGTGAAGTGGAGTGCAGTTGAATGGAATATCGTGGTGTGGAGTGGAGTGGAAGTGAATGGAGTGAATAGGAGTGGAATGGAGTGGAAGGTAACGGAGTGGAATGGAGTCGAATGGAGTGGAATGGAGTAGAGTGGATTAGAGTGGAATGGTGTCGAACGGACTGGAATGGAATGGAATGGAGTGGAATGGAATTGAATCAAATGGAATGGAGTGGAGTGGAGTGGAGTGGAATGAAATGAAATGGAAGGGAGTGGAGAGAAACGCAGTTGATTGGAGTGGAGTGGAGTGGAAAGGAATGGAAAGGAGTGGGATGGAGACGTATGGATTGGAGTGGAATGGAGTGGAATGGAATGAAGTGGAAAGGAGTGGAACGGAGTGAAATTGAATTTAGTGGACTGGAGTGGAATGGAGTTAAATGGAATGGAATGGAATGGAGTGGAATGGAATGGAATGGAGTGGAGTGGAATGGAATAGAATGGCATGGAATGGAATAGAATGGGATGGAGTGGAGTGGAGAGGAGTGGAATGGATTGGAGTGAAGTGGAGTGGAATGGAATTGAGTGGAGCGGAGAGGAAAGGAATGGAATGGAGTGGAGTGGAATGGCATGGAATGGAGTGGAATGGAATGGATAGTAGTGGAGTGGAGTGGAGTGGATTGGAGTGTAGTGGAAGGGAATGGAGTGCAGTGTAATGGACTGGAATGGAGCAGAGCAGAATGGAGTGGACTGGACTGGAGTGGAATGGAATGGGATGGCATGGAATGGGAGCTGAGATTTTACCAATGTGCTCTAGGCAGGGTGACTGGGTGTCATACTCTCAAAAGAAAGGAATGGAATGGAACGCAGTGGAATGGAATGGAACAGAGTGGACATTAGTGGAGTGGAATGTGGAGGAATGGAATGAAATGGAACGTAATGGCATGAAATGGAGTGGTGTGGGGTGGAATGGATTATAGTGGAATGGGGTGGAAAGGAATGGGATGGAGTGGAATGAAGTGGAGTGCAGTGGAGTGGAACGGAGTTGAATGGCATAGAATTGAGTGGACAGTAGTGGAATGTTTTGGAATGCAATGGAATCCATTGTAATAGAATGGAATACAACGGAAAGTTGACATGGAGTGTGAGCTGAGATTGTGCCACTGCACTCCAGACTGGGTGACACGTTATATCCTGTGGATAGAAAGGAATGGAATGCAATAGAGTGAAATGGAATGGAGTGGAATGGAATTGAATGGAATGGAGTGGAGTGGAGTGGAGTCGAAAGGAGACGAATGGAGTGGGACGGAGTGGAATGGAACGGAGTGGAGTGGAGTATCGTGGAGTGAAATAGAATGGAATGCACTGTGTTGGAATGGAATGCAATGGACTGCTGAAAGGAAATGTGAGCTGTTATTGTTCCACTGCACTCCAGCCTTTGTGACGGAATGAAATCCTGTGGAAAAAAAGGAATGGAATGGAATGGAATGGAATGGAATGGAATGGAATGGAAAGGAATGGAATGGAGTGGAGTGGAGTGGTGTGGAGAGGAGTGTAGTGGAGTGGAGTGAAATGGAGTGGAGTGTCGTGGAGGAGAGTGGAATGGAGTGGAATGGAATGGAGAGGAAAGGAACGGAGTGGAGTGGAATGGAACGGAGTGGAGTGGAATGGAATCCAATGGAATGAAATGGAATTGAATCGAATGGAATGAAGAAATATGTGCAGTGATTTGGCCACTGCGCTGGAGCCTGTGTGAGAGAGGGAGATCCTGTCGATAAAACAGTGTGGAATGGAAGGGATTGGAATGGAATGGAATGGAACGTATTGGAGTGGAGTGGAGTGGAATTGAGTGGAGTGGAGTGCACTGGAATGGAATGGAATGCAATGGAATGTAATGGAATGATGAAATGATATGTGAGCTGAGATTGTGCCACTGCACTCCACGCTGGGTGACAGAGTGAGATACTCTTGAAAGAAAGAAATGGAATGGAAAGAATTTTTAATTGGGTGGATTCGAGTGGACTGAAGTAGAGTGCAGTGGAATAGAGAGGAATGGAATGGAATGGAATCGGATGTAAAGGAATGGAATGATGTGGAGTGGAGTGGTGAGGAGTGTAGTGCTGTGGAATGGAGCAGAAAGTAACGGGATGGTGTGGAGTGGAGTGCAGTGCAGTGGAGTGGAGAGGAGTGCAATGGCGTGGAATGGAATCGGATGTAAAGGAACGTACTGGAGTGGAGCGGAGTGGAAAGGAGTGGAATGGAATGGAATTGAATGTAATGGAAAGCAAAGGAATGGAATGGGATGCAATGGAATTTAATGCAATAGAATGCAGTTCAATAGAGAGTTGACATGTAGTGTGAGCTGAGATTGTGCCTAAGCTCTCCAGGCTGTTTGACACAGTGATATCGTGTGGAAAGAATGGAATGGAATGCAGTGGTGTGAAATGGAATGGAATGTAGTGGACAGGAGTAGAATGGAGTGGAGTGAAGAGGAACAGAGTGGAATGGAATGGGATGCAGTGGAATGGAATGCAGTGGAGTGGAGTGAAATAGAAAGAAATGGAATGGGATGGAATGGAATGCAATGGAATGGAGAAGAGAAATGTGAGCTGAGATTGTGTGACTACACTCCAGCCTTAGTGACCGAGAGAGATTCTGTGGAAGGAAAGAACTGATTTCAAAGGAGTGGAATGGAAGGGAATGTAGTACAGTGGAGTAGAGTGGAATGGAGTGAAACAGAATAGAATGGAGTGGAAGGCAATGGAATGGAATGGAATGGAGTGGAGTGGAATAGAGAGGAGTGCACTGCAATGGAGTGGAGTGGAGTGGAAGGGAGTGGAATGCAATGGAATGTAGTGGAGTGCAGTGGAGTGGAATGGAATGGAGTGGACAGGAGTGGAAGGAGTAGAGTGGACTGGAATGGAATAGAATGGAACAGAATGCAGTGGAGTGGAGGGGAGTGGAGGTGAGTGGAGTGGCATGGAGTGGAATGGAATGGAATGGAGTGAAATGGAATCCAATGGATTGGAATGGAGTGGAGTGGAGTGGAGTGGAATGGAGAGGAGTCGAATGGAATGGAAGGGAATGCAACGGAACGCAGTGGTGTGGATTGGAATGCAGTGAAATGGAGTACTATGGAATCTAAAGGAGTGGAGTGGAGTCTAGTGGAGTGGAATGGAATGGAACAAAATGGAATGGAATGGCACGGAATGGAGTGGAGTAGAGTGGAGTGGGAAGGAAGGGAGATGAGTAGAATGGAGAGGAATGGAATGCAGTGGAGTGGATTGGATTGGAATGAACTGGAATGGAGAGGAATGGAATGAAGTGGAACGGAATGGACCGCAATGGAATTGAATGGAGTGAAGTGGAAAGTAGTGGAGTGGAGTGGAATGGAGTGGAAATGAATGGAATGGAGTGGAATGGAAGGGAATGGAGACAAGTGCATAGGAATTGACTGAAGCAGATTGGAGTGGAGTGGAGTGGAGTGGCAAGGAATGGAATGAAGTGGATGGGAATGCAATGGAGTGGAATGAAATGGAATAAAATGGCATGGAGTGGAATGGAGAGGAATGGAGTGGAGTGGAGTGGAATGGAGGGGAGTAAGAGGAAGAGAATGGAATGGAATCGAAAGGAGGGAAGTGCAATTGTGTGGAGTGGAGTGGAGATGAAAGGAGTGGAGTGATGTGGAGTCGAAAGGAAAGGAATGGAATGGAATGGAATGGAGTTAAGTGGAGTGGAATGGAGTGGAAGGTAATGGAGTGGAATGAAAAGGAGTGGATTGGAATGGAGTGGAATGGAATGGAGTGGAACGGAGTGGAGTAGAATGGAGTGGGTTGCAGAGGAGTGGAATGGAGTGGAATGGAAGGGAACGGAAAGGAATGTAGTGGAAAGGAATGGAATGGAGTGGATTGAAATTGAATGGAAAGGATTGGAGTGCAGTGGACTGGAGGGGAGTGGAATAAAATGGAGTATAGTGCAGTGGAATGGAGTGGACTGGAGTGGAGATGAGTGGAGTGGACTGGAATGGAATGGAGTGGAGTGGAATGGTGTGGAGTGGGGTGGAAAGGAATGGAACAGAATGGAATGGAGAGGAATGGAGTGGCATGTAGTGGAGTGGAGTGAAGTGGAAAGGAATGGCATGGAATGGAGTAGAGTGGAATGGAGGGGTATGGAATGGAATGGAATGGAATTGAGTGGAATGGAGTGGAATGGAGTGGAGTGGAGAGGAATGGAATGGAGTGGAAAGGTCTGAAAGGAGTGGAATGGAGTGGAGTGGAATGCAATGGAGTAGATTGGAATGAAGTGGAAAGGAATAGAATGGAGAGAAGTAGAGTAGAATGGAGTGGATTGGAATGGAGGGGAGCAGAGTGGAGTTAACAGCGGTGGATTGGAATACAGTGGATGGGGTAGAGTGGAAGGGAGTGGAATTATATGGAATGGAATGGATTGGAGTGGAGTGGAAGGGAGTGGAGTGGAGTTGAAAGTAGAGGAATCGAAAGAAGTGGAAAGGAGTGGAGTAGAGTGGATTAGAGTGGATTGGAATGGAATGGAGTGGAGTGGAATGGTGTGGAAACGAATGGAAGGGAGGGGAGTGGAATGGAACGAAATGGAATGGAATGTAGTGGAATGGAGAGGAGTGGAGTGGACTGGAGTGGAATGTAATCGAATGGAGTGTACTGGAGTGGAATGTATTTGAGAGGCGGGTAATGGAGAGGAGTGGAATGTATTTGAGAGGCGGGTAGTGGAGTGGAGTGGAGTGAAATACATCGGAATGGCACGGAATTGAATGGAATGGAGGGGAGTGGAATGCAGTGGAGTGGAGTCGATTGGAGTGGTGAGGAATAGAACGGAGTGGCATGGAATGGAGCACAGTGGAATGCAATGGAGTGGAGTGGATTGGAAAGGGGTGGAGTGGAGTGACGATGGGTGAAGTGGAATGTAATGGAGTGGAGTGCAGAGGAGTCTCATGGAATGGAATGGAATGGAACGCAATGGAAGCTGAGATTGTACCACTGCGCTCCAGGATGGGTGACACAGTGTGATACTCTCAAAAGAAAGGAATGGAATGGAATGCAGTGGAATGGAATGGAATGCAATGGGGTGCATTGGAGTGGAGTGGAGTGAAGTGAAGTGGATTGGAGTGGAATGGAGAGGAATGGAACGGAATGGAATGGAATGAAGTAGACTGGAGTGGGGTGGAGTTGAGTGCAATGGAATGGAGCGAAATGGAATCAGATGCAGAGAAATGGAGTAGAGAGGAGTGCAGTAGAGTGGAAAGGAGTGCAATGGAGTGGAATGGAATCGGAAGTAACGGAAAGTAGTGGAGTGGATGGAACGGAAAGGAAAGGAGTGGAGCGGAGTGGAATGGAACGGAGCGGGAGGTGGGTTGGGGCCACTGCACTCCAGGCTGGCTGGCTGACTGAGGTATTCTCGCAATAAAGGAATGGAATGGAATGCCGTAGAGTGGAATGGAACGGAGTGGAGTGGAGTGGAATGGAGTGAGTTGGAGCAGAGTGGAATGAAGAATGCAATGGGATGGAAGGGAATTGAATGAAATGCAGTGGAGTGCAGTGGAGTGCATTGCAGTGGAATGGAGCAGAATGGAATGGAAAGGAGTGGAATGGACAGGAGTGGAGTGCACTGGAGAGGAGAGGATAGGAATGCAGTGGAATGGAATTGGATGTAATGGAACGTAGAGGAGTGGAGTGGAATGGAGTGGGCCAGAGTGGAATGGAATGGAATGCAATGGAAAGGAATGGAGTGGAATAGAATGGAATGGAATGGAATGGAATGGAGTGGGATGACTTGTAGTGGGGTGGAGTGAAATGGAGTATAATGGAATGGAGTGGAGTGGAGTGGAATGTGATAGAATGGAGAGGAGGGGAATGGAGCAGAATGGAATGGAGTGCAGCGGAATGGAGTGGAGTGGAATGGAATCAAATGGAGTGGAATGGAACAGAGTGGAATGGAATGGAGTGCAATAGACTAGAATTGAGTGTAGTGTAGTGGAATTTAGTGGAATGGACTGGAATGGAGTGGAATGGAATGGAATTGAGGGGAATGGAATGGAATGGAAAGGAATGGAAAGCAATGGAAAGGAATAGAATTGAATGCAACGGAATTAAAAGAATGCAATGGAATGCAATGGAATAGAATGCAATGGAATGTATAGTTGACATGTAATATGAGCTGAGATTGTGACACTGCACTCCAGCCAGGGTGACATGGTGATATCCTGTCGTAAGAAGTGAATGGAATGCAATGGAGTGAAATGGAATGGAATGAAATGGAATGGAGCGGAGTGGAAGGGAATGGAGTGGAATGATATAGAATGCAGTGGACTGTAATGGCATGGAGTGGAAAGAAGTAGAGTGGAATGGAGTGGAATGGAATGGACTGGCATAGAATGGAGTGGAATTGAATGCAATGGAGTGGATTGGAAAGGAATGCAAAGGAGTAGAGTGGAGTAGAGTGGTGTGGAGTGGAGTGGAATGGAGCTGAATGTACTTCAATGGAGTACAATGGAATGGAACGGAGTGGAATGGAATGGAATGATATGAGGTGGATTGGAGTGGAATGTAGTGGAGTGGAATGGAATGGAATAGAATGGAATGGAGTAGAGTGTAATGGAATGCAGTGGCGATAAGTGGAGTGGAATGGAATGCATTGGAGTAGAGTGGAGTGGAATGGAATGGAATGGAGTGGAGTGGAGGGGAGTGGAGTGGAATGGAATTGAGTGAAGTGGAGTGCAGTTGAATGGAATATCGTGGTGTGGAGTGGAGTGGAAGTGAATGGAGTGAATAGGAGTGGAATGGAGTGGAAGGTAACGGAGTGGAATGGAGTCGAATGGAGTGGAATGGAGTAGAGTGGATTAGAGTGGAATGGTGTCGAACGGACTGGAATGGAATGGAATGGAGTGGAATGGAATTGAATCAAATGGAATGGAGTGGAGTGGAGTGGAGTGGAATGAAATGAAATGGAAGGGAGTGGAGAGAAACGCAGTTGATTGGAGTGGAGTGGAGTGGAAAGGAATGGAAAGGAGTGGGATGGAGACGTATGGATTGGAGTGGAATGGAGTGGAATGGAATGAAGTGGAAAGGAGTGGAACGGAGTGAAATTGAATTTAGTGGACTGGAGTGGAATGGAGTTAAATGGAATGGAATGGAATGGAGTGGAATGGAATGGAATGGAGTGGAGTGGAATGGAATAGAATGGCATGGAATGGAATAGAATGGGATGGAGTGGAGTGGAGAGGAGTGGAATGGATTGGAGTGAAGTGGAGTGGAATGGAATTGAGTGGAGCGGAGAGGAAAGGAATGGAATGGAGTGGAGTGGAATGGCATGGAATGGAGTGGAATGGAATGGATAGTAGTGGAGTGGAGTGGAGTGGATTGGAGTGTAGTGGAAGGGAATGGAGTGCAGTGTAATGGACTGGAATGGAGCAGAGCAGAATGGAGTGGACTGGACTGGAGTGGAATGGAATGGGATGGCATGGAATGGGAGCTGAGATTTTACCAATGTGCTCTAGGCAGGGTGACTGGGTGTCATACTCTCAAAAGAAAGGAATGGAATGGAACGCAGTGGAATGGAATGGAACAGAGTGGACATTAGTGGAGTGGAATGTGGAGGAATGGAATGAAATGGAACGTAATGGCATGAAATGGAGTGGTGTGGGGTGGAATGGATTATAGTGGAATGGGGTGGAAAGGAATGGGATGGAGTGGAATGAAGTGGAGTGCAGTGGAGTGGAACGGAGTTGAATGGCATAGAATTGAGTGGACAGTAGTGGAATGTTTTGGAATGCAATGGAATCCATTGTAATAGAATGGAATACAACGGAAAGTTGACATGGAGTGTGAGCTGAGATTGTGCCACTGCACTCCAGACTGGGTGACACGTTATATCCTGTGGATAGAAAGGAATGGAATGCAATAGAGTGAAATGGAATGGAGTGGAATGGAATTGAATGGAATGGAGTGGAGTGGAGTGGAGTCGAATGGAGACGAATGGAATGGGACGGAGTGGAATGGAACGGAGTGGAGTGGAGTATCGTGGAGTGAAATAGAATGGAATGCACTGGGTTGGAATGGAATGCAATGGACTGCTGAAAGGAAATGTGAGCTGTTATTGTTCCACTGCACTCCAGCCTTTGTGACGGAATGAAATCCTGTGGAAAAAAAGGAATGGAATGGAATGGAACGGAATGGAATGGAATGGAATGGAATGGATTGGAGTGGAGTGGAGTGGTGTGGAGAAGAGTGTAGTGGAGTGGAGTGGAGTGAAATGGAGTGGAGTGTCGTGGAGGAGAGTGGAATGGAGTGGAATGGAATGGAGAGGAAAGGAACGGAGTGGAGTGGAATGGAACGGAGTGGAGTGGAATGGAATCCAATGGAATGAAATGGAATTGAATCGAATGGAATGAAGAAATATGTGCAGTGATTTGGCCACTGCGCTGGAGCCTGTGTGAGAGAGGGAGATCCTGTCGATAAAACAGTGTGGAATGGAAGGGATTGGAATGGAATGGAATGGAACGTATTGGAGTGGAGTGGAGTGGAATTGAGTGGAGTGGAGTGCACTGGAATGGAATGGAATGCAATGGAATGTAATGGAATGATGAAATGATATGTGAGCTGAGATTGTGCCACTGCACTCCACGCTGGGTGACAGAGTGAGATACTCTTGAAAGAAAGAAATGGAATGGAAAGAATTTTTAATTGGGTGGATTCGAGTGGACTGAAGTAGAGTGCAGTGGAATAGAGAGGAATGGAATGGAATGGAATCGGATGTAAAGGAATGGAATGATGTGGAGTGGAGTGGTGAGGAGTGTAGTGCTGTGGAATGGAGCAGAAAGTAACGGGATGGTGTGGAGTGGAGTGCAGTGCAGTGGAGTGGAGAGGAGTGCAATGGCGTGGAATGGAATCGGATGTAAAGGAACGTACTGGAGAGGAGCGGAGTGGAAAGGAGTGGAATGGAATGGAATTGAATGTAATGGAAAGCAAAGGAATGGAATGGGATGCAATGGAATTTAATGCAATAGAATGCAGTTCAATAGAGAGTTGACATGTAATGTGAGCTGAGATTGTGCCTAAGCTCTCCAGGCTGTTTGACACAGTGATATCGTGTGGAAAGAATGGAATGGAATGCAGTGGTGTGAAATGGAATGGAATGTAGTGGACAGGAGTAGAATGGAGTGGAGTGAAGAGGAACAGAGTGGAATGGAATGGGATGCAGTGGAATGGAATGCAGTGGAGTGGAGTGAAATAGAAAGAAATGGAATGGGATGGAATGGAATGCAATGGAATGGAGAAGAGAAATGTGAGCTGAGATTGTGTGACTACACTCCAGCCTTAGTGACCGAGAGAGATTCTGTGGAAGGAAAGAACTGATTTCAAAGGAGTGGAATGGAAGGGAATGTAGTACAGTGGAGTAGAGTGGAATGGAGTGAAACAGAATAGAATGGAGTGGAAGGCAATGGAATGGAATGGAATGGAGTGGAGTGGAATAGAGAGGAGTGCACTGCAATGGAGTGGAGTGGAGTGGAAGGGAGTGGAATGCAATGGAATGTAGTGGAGTGCAGTGGAGTGGAATGGAATGGAGTGGACAGGAGTGGAAGGAGTAGAGTGGACTGGAATGGAATAGAATGGAACAGAATGCAGTGGAGTGGAGGGGAGTGGAGGTGAGTGGAGTGGCATGGAGTGGAATGGAATGGAATGGAGTGAAATGGAATCCAATGGATTGGAATGGAGTGGAGTGGAGTGGAGTGGAATGGAGAGGAGTCGATTGGAATGGAAGGGAATGCAACGGAACGCAGTGGTGTGGATTGGAATGCAGTGAAATGGAGTACTATGGAATCTAAAGGAGTGGAGTGGAGTCTAGTGGAGTGGAATGGAATGGAACAAAATGGAATGGAATGGCACGGAATGGAGTGGAGTAGAGTGGAGTGGGAAGGAAGGGAGATGAGTGGAATGGAGAGGAATGGAATGCAGTGGAGTGGATTGGATTGGAATGAACTGGAATGGAGAGGAATGGAATGAAGTGGAACGGAATGGACCGCAATGGAATTGAATGGAGTGAAGTGGAAAGTAGTGGAGTGGAGTGGAATGGAGTGGAAATGAATGGAATGGAGTGGAATGGAAGGGAATGGAGGCAAGTGGATAGGAATTGACTGAAGCAGATTGGAGTGGAGTGGAGTGGAGTGGCATGGAATGGAATGAAGTGGATGGGAATGCAATGGAGTGGAATGAAATGGAATAAAATGGAATGGAGTGGAATGGAGAGGAATGGAGTGGAAGTGGAGTGGAATGGAGGGGAGTAAGAGGAAGAGAATGGAACGGAATCGAAAGGAGGGAAGTGCAATTGTGTGGAGTGGAGTGGAGATGAAAGGAGTGGAGTGATGTGGAGTCGAGAGGAAAGGAATGGAATGGAATGGAATGGAGTTAAGTGGAGTGGAATGGAGTGGAAGGTAATGGAGTGGAATGAAAAGGAGTGGATTGGAATGGAGTGGAATGGAATGGAGTGGAACGGAGTGGAGTAGAATGGAGTGGGTTGCAGAGGAGTGGAATGGAGTGGAATGGAAGGGAACGGAAAGGAATGTAGTGGAAAGGAATGGAATGGAGTGGATTGAAATTGAATGGAAAGGATTGGAGTGCAGTGGACTGGAGGGGAGTGGAATAAAATGGAGTATAGTGCAGTGGAATGGAGTGGACTGGAGTGGAGATGAGTGGAGTGGACTGGAATGGAATGGAGTGGAGTGGAATGGTGTGGAGTGGGGTGGAAAGGAATGGAACAGAATGGAATGGAGAGGAATGGAGTGGCATGTAGTGGAGTGGAGTGAAGTGGAAAGGAATGGCATGGAATGGAGTAGAGTGGAATGGAGGGGTATGGAATGGAATGGAATGGAATTGAGTGGAATGGAGTGGAATGGAGTGGAGTGGAGAGGAATGGAATGGAGTGGAAAGGTCTGAAAGGAGTGGAATGGAGTGGAGTGGAATGCAATGGAGTAGATTGGAATGAAGTGGAAAGGAATAGAATGGAGAGAAGTAGAGTAGAATGGAGTGGATTGGAATGGAGGGGAGCAGAGTGGAGTTAACAGCGGTGGATTGGAATACAGTGGATGGGGTAGAGTGGAAGGGAGTGGAATTATATGGAATGGAATGGATTGGAGTGGAGTGGAAGGGAGTGGAGTGGAGTTGAAAGTAGAGGAATCGAAAGAAGTGGAAAGGAGTGGAGTAGAGTGGATTAGAGTGGATTGGAATGGAATGGAGTGGAGTGGAATGGTGTGGAAACGAATGGAAGGGAGGGGAGTGGAATGGAACGAAATGGAATGGAATGTAGTGGAATGGAGAGGAGTGGAGTGGACTGGAGTGGAATGTAATCGAATGGAGTGTACTGGAGTGGAATGTATTTGAGAGGCGGGTAATGGAGAGGAGTGGAATGTATTTGAGAGGCGGGTAGTGGAGTGGAGTGGAGTGAAATACATCGGAATGGCACGGAATTGAATGGAATGGAGGGGAGTGGAATGCAGTGGAGTGGAGTCGATTGGAGTGGTGAGGAATAGAACGGAGTGGCATGGAATGGAGCACAGTGGAATGCAATGGAGTGGAGTGGATTGGAAAGGGGTGGAGTGGAGTGACGATGGGTGAAGTGGAATGTAATGGAGTGGAGTGCAGAGGAGTCTCATGGAATGGAATGGAATGGAACGCAATGGAAGCTGAGATTGTACCACTGCGCTCCAGGATGGGTGACACAGTGTGATACTCTCAAAAGAAAGGAATGGAATGGAATGCAGTGGAATGGAATGGATTGCAATGGGGTGCATTGGAGTGGAGTGGAGTGAAGTGAAGTGGATTGGAGTGGAATGGAGAGGAATGGAACGGAATGGAATGGAATGAAGTAGACTGGAGTGGGGTGGAGTTGAGTGCAATGGAATGGAGCGAAATGGAATCAGATGCAGAGAAATGGAGTAGAGAGGAGTGCAGTAGAGTGGAAAGGAGTGCAATGGAGTGGAATGGAATCGGAAGTAACGGAAAGTAGTGGAGTGGATGGAACGGAAAGGAAAGGAGTGGAGCGGAGTGGAATGGAACGGAGCGGGAGGTGGGTTGGGGCCACTGCACTCCAGGCTGGCTGGCTGACTGAGGTATTCTCGCAATAAAGGAATGGAATGGAATGCCGTAGAGTGGAATGGAACGGAGTGGAGTGGAGTGGAATGGAGTGAGTTGGAGCAGAGTGGAATGAAGAATGCAATGGGATGGAAGGGAATTGAATGAAATGCAGTGGAGTGCAGTGGAGTGCATTGCAGTGGAATGGAGCAGAATGGAATGGAAAGGAGTGGAATGGACAGGAGTGGAGTGCACTGGAGAGGAGAGGATAGGAATGCAGTGGAATGGAATTGGATGTAATGGAACGTAGAGGAGTGGAGTGGAATGGAGTGGGCCAGAGTGGAATGGAATGGAATGCAATGGAAAGGAATGGAGTGGAATAGAATGGAATGGAATGGAATGGAATGGAGTGGGATGACTTGTAGTGGGGTGGAGTGAAATGGAGTATAATGGAATGGAGTGGAGTGGAGTGGAATGTGATAGAATGGAGAGGAGGGGAATGGAGCAGAATGGAATGGAGTGCAGCGGAATGGAGTGGAGTGGAATGGAATCAAATGGAGTGGAATGGAACAGAGTGGAATGGAATGGAGTGCAATAGACTAGAATTGAGTGTAGTGTAGTGGAATTTAGTGGAATGGACTGGAATGGAGTGGAATGGAATGGAATTGAGGGGAATGGAGTGGAATGGAAAGGAATGGAAAGCAATGGAAAGGAATAGAATTGAATGCAACGGAATTAAAAGAATGCAATGGAATGCAATGGAATAGAATGCAATGGAATGTATAGTTGACATGTAATATGAGCTGAGATTGTGACACTGCACTCCAGCCAGGGTGACATGGTGATATCCTGTCGTAAGAAGTGAATGGAATGCAATGGAGTGAAATGGAATGGAATGAAATGGAATGGAGCGGAGTGGAAGGGAATGGAGTGGAATGATATAGAATGCAGTGGACTGTAATGGCATGGAGTGGAAAGAAGTAGAGTGGAATGGAGTGGAATGGAATGGACTGGCATAGAATGGAGTGGAATTGAATGCAATGGAGTGGATTGGAAAGGAATGCAAAGGAGTAGAGTGGAGTAGAGTGGTGTGGAGTGGAGTGGAATGGAGCTGAATGTACTTCAATGGAGTACAATGGAATGGAACGGAGTGGAATGGAATGGAATGATATGAAGTGGATTGGAGTGGAATGGAATGGAATAGAATGGAATGGAGTAGAGTGTAATGGAATGCAGTGGCGATAAGTGGAGTGGAATGGAATGCATTGGAGTAGAGTGGAGTGGAATGGAATGGAATGGAGTGGAGTGGAGGGGAGTGGAGTGGAATGGAATTGAGTGAAGTGGAGTGCAGTTGAATGGAATATCGTGGTGTGGAGTGGAGTGGAAGTGAATGGAGTGAATAGGAGTGGAATGGAGTGGAAGGTAACGGAGTGGAATGGAGTCGAATGGAGTGGAATGGAGTAGAGTGGATTAGAGTGGAATGGTGTCGAACGGACTGGAATGGAATGGAATGGAGTGGAATGGAATTGAATCAAATGGAATGGAGTGGAGTGGAGTGGAGTGGAATGAAATGAAATGGAAGGGAGTGGAGAGAAACGCAGTTGATTGGAGTGGAGTGGAGTGGAAAGGAATGGAAAGGAGTGGGATGGAGACGTATGGATTGGAGTGGAATGGAGTGGAATGGAATGAAGTGGAAAGGAGTGGAACGGAGTGAAATTGAATTTAGTGGACTGGAGTGGAATGGAGTTAAATGGAATGGAATGGAATGGAGTGGAATGGAATGGAATGGAGTGGAGTGGAATGGAATAGAATGGCATGGAATGGAATAGAATGGGATGGAGTGGAGTGGAGAGGAGTGGAATGGATTGGAGTGAAGTGGAGTGGAATGGAATTGAGTGGAGCGGAGAGGAAAGGAATGGAATGGAGTGGAGTGGAATGGCATGGAATGGAGTGGAATGGAATGGATAGTAGTGGAGTGGAGTGGAGTGGATTGGAGTGTAGTGGAAGGGAATGGAGTGCAGTGTAATGGACTGGAATGGAGCAGAGCAGAATGGAGTGGACTGGACTGGAGTGGAATGGAATGGGATGGCATGGAATGGGAGCTGAGATTTTACCAATGTGCTCTAGGCAGGGTGACTGGGTGTCATACTCTCAAAAGAAAGGAATGGAATGGAACGCAGTGGAATGGAATGGAACAGAGTGGACATTAGTGGAGTGGAATGTGGAGGAACGGAATGAAATGGAACGTAATGGCATGAAATGGAGTGGTGTGGGGTGGAATGGATTATAGTGGAATGGGGTGGAAAGGAATGGGATGGAGTGGAATGAAGTGGAGTGCAGTGGAGTGGAACGGAGTTGAATGGCATAGAATTGAGTGGACAGTAGTGGAATGTTTTGGAATGCAATGGAATCCATTGTAATAGAATGGAATACAACGGAAAGTTGACATGGAGTGTGAGCTGAGATTGTGCCACTGCACTCCAGACTGGGTGACACGTTATATCCTGTGGATAGAAAGGAATGGAATGCAATAGAGTGAAATGGAATGGAGTGGAATGGAATTGAATGGAATGGAGTGGAGTGGAGTGGAGTCGAATGGAGACGAATGGAATGGGACGGAGTGGAATGGAACGGAGTGGAGTGGAGTATCGTGGAGTGAAATAGAATGGAATGCACTGGGTTGGAATGGAATGCAATGGACTGCTGAAAGGAAATGTGAGCTGTTATTGTTCCACTGCACTCCAGCCTTTGTGACGGAATGAAATCCTGTGGAAAAAAAGGAATGGAATGGAATGGAATGGAATGGAATGGAATGGAATGGAATGGAATGGAGTGGAGTGGAGTGGTGTGGAGAGGAGTGGAGTGGAGTGGAGTGAAATGGAGTGGAGTGTCGTGGAGGAGAGTGGAATGGAGTGGAATGGAATGGAGAGGAAAGGAACGGAGTGGAGTGGAATGGAACGGAGTGGAGTGGAATGGAATCCAATGGAATGAAATGGAATTGAATCGAATGGAATGAAGAAATATGTGCAGTGATTTGGCCACTGCGCTGGAGCCTGTGTGAGAGAGGGAGATCCTGTCGATAAAACAGTGTGGAATGGAAGGGATTGGAATGGAATGGAATGGAACGTATTGGAGTGGAGTGGAGTGGAATTGAGTGGAGTGGAGTGCACTGGAATGGAATGGAATGCAATGGAATGTAATGGAATGATGAAATGATATGTGAGCTGAGATTGTGCCACTGCACTCCACGCTGGGTGACAGAGTGAGATACTCTTGAAAGAAAGAAATGGAATGGAAAGAATTTTTAATTGGGTGGATTCGAGTGGACTGAAGTAGAGTGCAGTGGAATAGAGAGGAATGGAATGGAATGGAATCGGATGTAAAGGAATGGAATGATGTGGAGTGGAGTGGTGAGGAGTGTAGTGCTGTGGAATGGAGCAGAAAGTAACGGGATGGTGTGGAGTGGAGTGCAGTGCAGTGGAGTGGAGAGGAGTGCAATGGCGTGGAATGGAATCGGATGTAAAGGAACGTACTGGAGTGGAGCGGAGTGGAAAGGAGTGGAATGGAATGGAATTGAATGTAATGGAAAGCAAAGGAATGGAATGGGATGCAATGGAATTTAATGCAATAGAATGCAGTTCAATAGAGAGTTGACATGTAGTGTGAGCTGAGATTGTGCCTAAGCTCTCCAGGCTGTTTGACACAGTGATATCGTGTGGAAAGAATGGAATGGAATGCAGTGGTGTGAAATGGAATGGAATGTAGTGGACAGGAGTAGAATGGAGTGGAGTGAAGAGGAACAGAGTGGAATGGAATGGGATGCAGTGGAATGGAATGCAGTGGAGTGGAGTGAAATAGAAAGAAATGGAATGGGATGGAATGGAATGCAATGGAATGGAGAAGAGAAATGTGAGCTGAGATTGTGTGACTACACTCCAGCCTTAGTGACCGAGAGAGATTCTGTGGAAGGAAAGAACTGATTTCAAAGGAGTGGAATGGAAGGGAATGTAGTACAGTGGAGTAGAGTGGAATGGAGTGAAACAGAATAGAATGGAGTGGAAGGCAATGGAATGGAATGGAATGGAGTGGAGTGGAATAGAGAGGAGTGCACTGCAATGGAGTGGAGTGGAGTGGAAGGGAGTGGAATGCAATGGAATGTAGTGGAGTGCAGTGGAGTGGAATGGAATGGAGTGGACAGGAGTGGAAGGAGTAGAGTGGACTGGAATGGAATAGAATGGAACAGAATGCAGTGGAGTGGAGGGGAGTGGAGGTGAGTGGAGTGGCATGGAGTGGAATGGAATGGAATGGAGTGAAATGGAATCCAATGGATTGGAATGGAGTGGAGTGGAGTGGAGTGGAATGGAGAGGAGTCGAATGGAATGGAAGGGAATGCAACGGAACGCAGTGGTGTGGATTGGAATGCAGTGAAATGGAGTACTATGGAATCTAAAGGAGTGGAGTGGAGTCTAGTGGAGTGGAATGGAATGGAACAAAATGGAATGGAATGGCACGGAATGGAGTGGAGTAGAGTGGAGTGGGAAGGAAGGGAGATGAGTAGAATGGAGAGGAATGGAATGCAGTGGAGTGGATTGGATTGGAATGAACTGGAATGGAGAGGAATGGAATGAAGTGGAACGGAATGGACTGCAATGGAATTGAATGGAGTGAAGTGGAAAGTAGTGGAGTGGAGTGGAATGGAGTGGAAATGAATGGAATGGAGTGGAATGGAAGGGAATGGAGACAAGTGCATTGGAATTGACTGAAGCAGATTGGAGTGGAGTGGAGTGGAGTGGCAAGGAATGGAATGAAGTGGATGGGAATGCAATGGAGTGGAATGAAATGGAATAAAATGGCATGGAGTGGAATGGAGAGGAATGGAGTGGAGTGCAGTGGAATGGAGGGGAGTAAGAGGAAGAGAATGGAATGGAATCGAAAGGAGGGAAGTGCAATTGTGTGGAGTGGAGTGGAGATGAAAGGAGTGGAGTGATGTGGAGTCGAGAGGAAAGGAATGGAATGGAATGGAATGGAGTTAAGTGGAGTGGAATGGAGTGGAAGGTAATGGAGTGGAATGAAAAGGAGTGGATTGGAATGGAGTGGAATGGAATGGAGTGGAACGGAGTGGAGTAGAATGGAGTGGGTTGCAGAGGAGTGGAATGGAGTGGAATGGAAGGGAACGGAAAGGAATGTAGTGGAAAGGAATGGAATGGAGTGGATTGAAATTGAATGGAAAGGATTGGAGTGCAGTGGACTGGAGGGGAGTGGAATAAAATGGAGTATAGTGCAGTGGAATGGAGTGGACTGGAGTGGAGATGAGTGGAGTGGACTGGAATGGAATGGAGTGGAGTGGAATGGTGTGGAGTGGGGTGGAAAGGAATGGAACAGAATGGAATGGAGAGGAATGGAGTGACATGTAGTGGAGTGGAGTGAAGTGGAAAGGAATGGCATGGAATGGAGTAGAGTGGAATGGAGGGGTATGGAATGGAATGGAATGGAATTGAGTGGAATGGAGTGGAATGGAGTGGAGTGGAGAGGAATGGAATGGAGTGGAAAGGTCTGAAAGGAGTGGAATGGAGTGGAGTGGAATGCAATGGAGTAGATTGGAATGAAGTGGAAAGGAATAGAATGGAGAGAAGTAGAGTAGAATGGAGTGGATTGGAATGGAGGGGAGCAGAGTGGAGTTAACAGCGGTGGATTGGAATACAGTGGATGGAGTAGAGTGGAAGGGAGTGGAATTATATGGAATGGAATGGATTGGAGTGGAGTGGAAGGGAGTGGAGTGGAGTTGAAAGTAGAGGAATCGAAAGAAGTGGAAAGGAGTGGAGTAGAGTGGATTAGAGTGGATTGGAATGGAATGGAGTGGAGTGGAATGGTGTGGAAACGAATGGAAGGGAGGGGAGTGGAATGGAACGAAATGGAATGGAATGTAGTGGAATGGAGAGGAGTGGAGTGGACTGGAGTGGAATGTAATCGAATGGAGTGTACTGGAGTGGAATGTATTTGAGAGGCGGGTAATGGAGAGGAGTGGAATGTATTTGAGAGGCGGGTAGTGGAGTGGAGTGGAGTGAAATACATCGGAATGGCACGGAATTGAATGGAATGGAGGGGAGTGGAATGCAGTGGAGTGGAGTCGATTGGAGTGGTGAGGAATAGAACGGAGTGGCATGGAATGGAGCACAGTGGAATGCAATGGAGTGGAGTGGATTGGAAAGGGGTGGAGTGGAGTGACGATGGGTGAAGTGGAATGTAATGGAGTGGAGTGCAGAGGAGTCTCATGGAATGGAATGGAATGGAACGCAATGGAAGCTGAGATTGTACCACTGCGCTCCAGGATGGGTGACACAGTGTGATACTCTCAAAAGAAAGGAATGGAATGGAATGCAGTGGAATGGAATGGAATGCAATGGGGTGCATTGGAGTGGAGTGGAGTGAAGTGAAGTGGATTGGAGTGGAATGGAGAGGAATGGAACGGAATGGAATGGAATGAAGTAGACTGGAGTGGGGTGGAGTTGAGTGCAATGGAATGGAGCGAAATGGAATCAGATGCAGAGAAATGGAGTAGAGAGGAGTGCAGTAGAGTGGAAAGGAGTGCAATGGAGTGGAATGGAATCGGAAGTAACGGAAAGTAGTGGAGTGGATGGAACGGAAAGGAAAGGAGTGGAGCGGAGTGGAATGGAACGGAGCGGGAGGTGGGTTGGGGCCACTGCACTCCAGGCTGGCTGGCTGACTGAGGTATTCTCGCAATAAAGGAATGGAATGGAATGCCGTAGAGTGGAATGGAACGGAGTGGAGTGGAGTGGAATGGAGTGAGTTGGAGCAGAGTGGAATGAAGAATGCAATGGGATGGAAGGGAATTGAATGAAATGCAGTGGAGTGCAGTGGATTGCATTGCAGTGGAATGGAGCAGAATGGAATGGAAAGGAGTGGAATGGACAGGAGTGGAGTGCACTGGAGAGGAGAGGATAGGAATGCAGTGGAATGGAATTGGATGTAATGGAACGTAGAGGAGTGGAGTGGAATGGAGTGGGCCAGAGTGGAATGGAATGGAATGCAATGGAAAGGAATGGAGTGGAATAGAATGGAATGGAATGGAATGGAATGGAGTGGGATGACTTGTAGTGGGGTGGAGTGAAATGGAGTATAATGGAATGGAGTGGAGTGGACTGGAATGTGATAGAATGGAGAGGAGGGGAATGGAGCAGAATGGAATGGAGTGCAGCGGAATGGAGTGGAGTGGAATGGAATCAAATGGAGTGGAATGGAACAGAGTGGAATGGAATGGAGTGCAATAGACTAGAATTGAGTGTAGTGAAGTGGAATTTAGTGGAATGGACTGGAATGGAGTGGAATGGAATGGAATTGAGGGGAATGGAATGGAATGGAAAGGAATGGAAAGCAATGGAAAGGAATAGAATTGAATGCAACGGAATTAAAAGAATGCAATGGAATGCAATGGAATAGAATGCAATGGAATGTATAGTTGACATGTAATATGAGCTGAGATTGTGACACTGCACTCCAGCCAGGGTGACATGGTGATATCCTGTCGTAAGAAGTGAATGGAATGCAATGGAGTGAAATGGAATGGAATGAAATGGAATGGAGCGGAGTGGAAGGGAATGGAGTGGAATGATATAGAATGCAGTGGACTGTAATGGCATGGAGTGGAAAGAAGTAGAGTGGAATGGAGTGGAATGGAATGGACTGGCATAGAATGGAGTGGAATTGAATGCAATGGAGTGGATTGGAAAGGAATGCAAAGGAGTAGAGTGGAGTAGAGTGGTGTGGAGTGGAGTGGAATGGAGCTGAATGTACTTCAATGGAGTACAATGGAATGGAACGGAGTGGAATGGAATGGAATGATATGAGGTGGATTGGAGTGCAATGTAGTGGAGTGGAATGGAATGGAATAGAATGGAATGGAGTAGAGTGTAATGGAATGCAGTGGCGATAAGTGGAGTGGAATGGAATGCATTGGAGTAGAGTGGAGTGGAATGGAATGGAATGGAGTGGAGTGGAGGGGAGTGGAGTGGAATGGAATTGAGTGAAGTGGAGTGCAGTTGAATGGAATATCGTGGTGTGGAGTGGAGTGGAAGTGAATGGAGTGAATAGGAGTGGAATGGAGTGGAAGGTAACGGAGTGGAATGGAGTCGAATGGAGTGGAATGGAGTAGAGTGGATTAGAGTGGAATGGTGTCGAACGGACTGGAATGGAATGGAATGGAGTGGAATGGAATTGAATCAAATGGAATGGAGTGGAGTGGAGTGGAGTGGAATGAAATGAAATGGAAGGGAGTGGAGAGAAACGCAGTTGATTGGAGTGGAGTGGAGTGGAAAGGAATGGCAAGGAGTGGGATGGAGACGTATGGATTGGAGTGGAATGGAGTGGAATGGAATGAAGTGGAAAGGAGTGGAACGGAGTGAAATTGAATTTAGTGGACTGGAGTGGAATGGAGTTAAATGGAATGGAATGGAATGGAGTGGAATGGAATGGAATGGAGTGGAGTGGAATGGAATAGAATGGCATGGAATGGAATAGAATGGGATGGAGTGGAGTGGAGAGGAGTGGAATGGATTGGAGTGAAGTGGAGTGGAATGGAATTGAGTGGAGCGGAGAGGAAAGGAATGGAATGGAGTGGAGTGGAATGGCATGGAATGGAGTGGAATGGAATGGATAGTAGTGGAGTGGAGTGGAGTGGATTGGAGTGTAGTGGAAGGGAATGGAGTGCAGTGTAATGGACTGGAATGGAGCAGAGCAGAATGGAGTGGACTGGACTGGAGTGGAATGGAATGGGATGGCATGGAATGGGAGCTGAGATTTTACCAATGTGCTCTAGGCAGGGTGACTGGGTGTCATACTCTCAAAAGAAAGGAATGGAATGGAACGCAGTGGAATGGAATGGAACAGAGTGGACATTAGTGGAGTGGAATGTGGAGGAACGGAATGAAATGGAACGTAATGGCATGAAATGGAGTGGTGTGGGGTGGAATGGATTATAGTGGAATGGGGTGGAAAGGAATGGGATGGAGTGGAATGAAGTGGAGTGCAGTGGAGTGGAACGGAGTTGAATGGCATAGAATTGAGTGGACAGTAGTGGAATGTTTTGGAATGCAATGGAATCCATTGTAATAGAATGGAATACAACGGAAAGTTGACATGGAGTGTGAGCTGAGATTGTGCCACTGCACTCCAGACTGGGTGACACGTTATATCCTGTGGATAGAAAGGAATGGAATGCAATAGAGTGAAATGGAATGGAGTGGAATGGAATTGAATGGAATGGAGTGGAGTGGAGTGGAGTCGAATGGAGACGAATGGAATGGGACGGAGTGGAATGGAACGGAGTGGAGTGGAGTATCGTGGAGTGAAATAGAATGGAATGCACTGGGTTGGAATGGAATGCAATGGACTGCTGAAAGGAAATGTGAGCTGTTATTGTTCCACTGCACTCCAGCCTTTGTGACGGAATGAAATCCTGTGGAAAAAAAGGAATGGAATGGAATGGAATGGAATGGAATGGAATGGAATGGAATGGAATGGAGTGGAGTGGAGTGGTGTGGAGAGGAGTGGAGTGGAGTGGAGTGAAATGGAGTGGAGTGTCGTGGAGGAGAGTGGAATGGAGTGGAATGGAATGGAGAGGAAAGGAACGGAGTGGAGTGGAATGGAACGGAGTGGAGTGGAATGGAATCCAATGGAATGAAATGGAATTGAATCGAATGGAATGAAGAAATATGTGCAGTGATTTGGCCACTGCGCTGGAGCCTGTGTGAGAGAGGGAGATCCTGTCGATAAAACAGTGTGGAATGGAAGGGATTGGAATGGAATGGAATGGAACGTATTGGAGTGGAGTGGAGTGGAATTGAGTGGAGTGGAGTGCACTGGAATGGAATGGAATGCAATGGAATGTAATGGAATGATGAAATGATATGTGAGCTGAGATTGTGCCACTGCACTCCACGCTGGGTGACAGAGTGAGATACTCTTGAAAGAAAGAAATGGAATGGAAAGAATTTTTAATTGGGTGGATTCGAGTGGACTGAAGTAGAGTGCAGTGGAATAGAGAGGAATGGAATGGAATGGAATCGGATGTAAAGGAATGGAATGATGTGGAGTGGAGTGGTGAGGAGTGTAGTGCTGTGGAATGGAGCAGAAAGTAACGGGATGGTGTGGAGTGGAGTGCAGTGCAGTGGAGTGGAGAGGAGTGCAATGGCGTGGAATGGAATCGGATGTAAAGGAACGTACTGGAGTGGAGCGGAGTGGAAAGGAGTGGAATGGAATGGAATTGAATGTAATGGAAAGCAAAGGAATGGAATGGGATGCAATGGAATTTAATGCAATAGAATGCAGTTCAATAGAGAGTTGACATGTAGTGTGAGCTGAGATTGTGCCTAAGCTCTCCAGGCTGTTTGACACAGTGATATCGTGTGGAAAGAATGGAATGGAATGCAGTGGTGTGAAATGGAATGGAATGTAGTGGACAGGAGTAGAATGGAGTGGAGTGAAGAGGAACAGAGTGGAATGGAATGGGATGCAGTGGAATGGAATGCAGTGGAGTGGAGTGAAATAGAAAGAAATGGAATGGGATGGAATGGAATGCAATGGAATGGAGAAGAGAAATGTGAGCTGAGATTGTGTGACTACACTCCAGCCTTAGTGACCGAGAGAGATTCTGTGGAAGGAAAGAACTGATTTCAAATGAGTGGAATGGAAGGGAATGTAGTACAGTGGAGTAGAGTGGAATGGAGTGAAACAGAATAGAATGGAGTGGAAGGCAATGGAATGGAATGGAATGGAGTGGAGTGGAATAGAGAGGAGTGCACTGCAATGGAGTGGAGTGGAGTGGAAGGGAGTGGAATGCAATGGAATGTAGTGGAGTGCAGTGGAGTGGAATGGAATGGAGTGGACAGGAGTGGAAGGAGTAGAGTGGACTGGAATGGAATAGAATGGAACAGAATGCAGTGGAGTGGAGGGGAGTGGAGGTGAGTGGAGTGGCATGGAGTGGAATGGAATGGAATGGAGTGAAATGGAATCCAATGGATTGGAATGGAGTGGAGTGGAGTGGAGTGGAATGGAGAGGAGTCGATTGGAATGGAAGGGAATGCAACGGAACGCAGTGGTGTGGATTGGAATGCAGTGAAATGGAGTACTATGGAATCTAAAGGAGTGGAGTGGAGTCTAGTGGAGTGGAATGGAATGGAACAAAATGGAATGGAATGGCACGGAATGGAGTGGAGTAGAGTGGAGTGGGAAGGAAGGGAGATGAGTGGAATGGAGAGGAATGGAATGCAGTGGAGTGGATTGGATTGGAATGAACTGGAATGGAGAGGAATGGAATGAAGTGGAACGGAATGGACCGCAATGGAATTGAATGGAGTGAAGTGGAAAGTAGTGGAGTGGAGTGGAATGGAGTGGAAATGAATGGAATGGAGTGGAATGGAAGGGAATGGAGACAAGTGCATAGGAATTGACTGAAGCAGATTGGAGTGGAGTGGAGTGGAGTGGCAAAGAATGGAATGAAGTGGATGGGAATGCAATGGAGTGGAATGAAATGGAATAAAATGGCATGGAGTGGAATGGAGAGGAATGGAGTGGAGTGGAGTGGAATGGAGGGGAGTAAGAGGAAGAGAATGGAATGGAATCGAAAGGAGGGAAGTGCAATTGTGTGGAGTGGAGTGGAGATGAAAGGAGTGGAGTGATGTGGAGTCGAGAGGAAAGGAATGGAATGGAATGGAATGGAGTTAAGTGGAGTGGAATGGAGTGGAAGGTAATGGAGTGGAATGAAAAGGAGTGGATTGGAATGGAGTGGAATGGAATGGAGTGGAACGGAGTGGAGTAGAATGGAGTGGGTTGCAGAGGAGTGGAATGGAGTGGAATGGAAGGGAACGGAAAGGAATGTAGTGGAAAGGAATGGAATGGAGTGGATTGAAATTGAATGGAAAGGATTGGAGTGCAGTGGACTGGAGGGGAGTGGAATAAAATGGAGTATAGTGCAGTGGAATGGAGTGGACTGGAGTGGAGATGAGTGGAGTGGACTGGAATGGAATGGAGTGGAGTGGAATGGTGTGGAGTGGGGTGGAAAGGAATGGAACAGAATGGAATGGAGAGGAATGGAGTGGCATGTAGTGGAGTGGAGTGAAGTGGAAAGGAATGGCATGGAATGGAGTAGAGTGGAATGGAGGGGTATGGAATGGAATGGAATGGAATTGAGTGGAATGGAGTGGAATGGAGTGGAGTGGAGAGGAATGGAATGGAGTGGAAAGGTCTGAAAGGAGTGGAATGGAGTGGAGTGGAATGCAATGGAGTAGATTGGAATGAAGTGGAAAGGAATAGAATGGAGAGAAGTAGAGTAGAATGGAGTGGATTGGAATGGAGGGGAGCAGAGTGGAGTTAACAGCGGTGGATTGGAATACAGTGGATGGGGTAGAGTGGAAGGGAGTGGAATTATATGGAATGGAATGGATTGGAGTGGAGTGGAAGGGAGTGGAGTGGAGTTGAAAGTAGAGGAATCGAAAGAAGTGGAAAGGAGTGGAGTAGAGTGGATTAGAGTGGATTGGAATGGAATGGAGTGGAGTGGAATGGTGTGGAAACGAATGGAAGGGAGGGGAGTGGAATGGAACGAAATGGAATGGAATGTAGTGGAATGGAGAGGAGTGGAGTGGACTGGAGTGGAATGTAATCGAATGGAGTGTACTGGAGTGGAATGTATTTGAGAGGCGGGTAATGGAGAGGAGTGGAATGTATTTGAGAGGCGGGTAGTGGAGTGGAGTGGAGTGAAATACATCGGAATGGCACGGAATTGAATGGAATGGAGGGGAGTGGAATGCAGTGGAGTGGAGTCGATTGGAGTGGTGAGGAATAGAACGGAGTGGCATGGAATGGAGCACAGTGGAATGCAATGGAGTGGAGTGGATTGGAAAGGGGTGGAGTGGAGTGACGATGGGTGAAGTGGAATGTAATGGAGTGGAGTGCAGAGGAGTCTCATGGAATGGAATGGAATGGAACGCAATGGAAGCTGAGATTGTACCACTGCGCTCCAGGATGGGTGACACAGTGTGATACTCTCAAAAGAAAGGAATGGAATGGAATGCAGTGGAATGGAATGGAATGCAATGGGGTGCATTGGAGTGGAGTGGAGTGAAGTGAAGTGGATTGGAGTGGAATGGAGAGGAATGGAACGGAATGGAATGGAATGAAGTAGACTGGAGTGGGGTGGAGTTGAGTGCAATGGAATGGAGCGAAATGGAATCAGATGCAGAGAAATGGAGTAGAGAGGAGTGCAGTAGAGTGGAAAGGAGTGCAATGGAGTGGAATGGAATCGGAAGTAACGGAAAGTAGTGGAGTGGATGGAACGGAAAGGAAAGGAGTGGAGCGGAGTGGAATGGAACGGAGCGGGAGGTGGGTTGGGGCCACTGCACTCCAGGCTGGCTGGCTGACTGAGGTATTCTCGCAATAAAGGAATGGAATGGAATGCCGTAGAGTGGAATGGAACGGAGTGGAGTGGAGTGGAATGGAGTGAGTTGGAGCAGAGTGGAATGAAGAATGCAATGGGATGGAAGGGAATTGAATGAAATGCAGTGGAGTGCAGTGGAGTGCATTGCAGTGGAATGGAGCAGAATGGAATGGAAAGGAGTGGAATGGACAGGAGTGGAGTGCACTGGAGAGGAGAGGATAGGAATGCAGTGGAATGGAATTGGATGTAATGGAACGTAGAGGAGTGGAGTGGAATGGAGTGGGCCAGAGTGGAATGGAATGGAATGCAATGGAAAGGAATGGAGTGGAATAGAATGGAATGGAATGGAATGGAATGGAATGGAGTGGGATGACTTGTAGTGGGGTGGAGTGAAATGGAGTATAATGGAATGGAGTGGAGTGGAGTGGAATGTGATAGAATGGAGAGGAGGGGAATGGAGCAGAATGGAATGGAGTGCAGCGGAATGGAGTGGAGTGGAATGGAATCAAATGGAGTGGAATGGAACAGAGTGGAATGGAATGGAGTGCAATAGACTAGAATTGAGTGTAGTGTAGTGGAATTTAGTGGAATGGACTGGAATGGAGTGGAATGGAATGGAATTGAGGGGAATGGAATGGAATGGAAAGGAATGGAAAGCAATGGAAAGGAATAGAATTGAATGCAACGGAATTAAAAGAATGCAATGGAATGCAATGGAATAGAATGCAATGGAATGTATAGTTGACATGTAATATGAGCTGAGATTGTGACACTGCACTCCAGCCAGGGTGACATGGTGATATCCTGTCGTAAGAAGTGAATGGAATGCAATGGAGTGAAATGGAATGGAATGAAATGGAATGGAGCGGAGTGGAAGGGAATGGAGTGGAATGATATAGAATGCAGTGGACTGTAATGGCATGGAGTGGAAAGAAGTAGAGTGGAATGGAGTGGAATGGAATGGACTGGCATAGAATGGAGTGGAATTGAATGCAATGGAGTGGATTGGAAAGGAATGCAAAGGAGTAGAGTGGAGTAGAGTGGTGTGGAGTGGAGTGGAATGGAGCTGAATGTACTTCAATGGAGTACAATGGAATGGAACGGAGTGGAATGGAATGGAATGATATGAGGTGGATTGGAGTGGAATGTAGTGGAGTGGAATGGAATGGAATAGAATGGAATGGAGTAGAGTGTAATGGAATGCAGTGGCGATAAGTGGAGTGGAATGGAATGCATTGGAGTAGAGTGGAGTGGAATGGAATGGAATGGAGTGGAGTGGAGGGGAGTGGAGTGGAATGGAATTGAGTGAAGTGGAGTGCAGTTGAATGGAATATCGTGGTGTGGAGTGGAGTGGAAGTGAATGGAGTGAATAGGAGTGGAATGGAGTGGAAGGTAACGGAGTGGAATGGAGTCGAATGGAGTGGAATGGAGTAGAGTGGATTAGAGTGGAATGGTGTCGAACGGACTGGAATGGAATGGAATGGAGTGGAATGGAATTGAGTCAAATGGAATGGAGTGGAGTGGAGTGGAGTGGAATGAAATGAAATGGAAGGGAGTGGAGAGAAACGCAGTTGATTGGAGTGGAGTGGAGTGGAAAGGAATGGAAAGGAGTGGGATGGAGACGTATGGATTGGAGTGGAATGGAGTGGAATGGAATGAAGTGGAAAGGAGTGGAACGGAGTGAAATTGAATTTAGTGGACTGGAGTGGAATGGAGTTAAATGGAATGGAATGGAATGGAGTGGAATGGAATGGAATGGAGTGGAGTGGAATGGAATAGAATGGCATGGAATGGAATAGAATGGGATGGAGTGGAGTGGAGAGGAGTGGAATGGATTGGAGTGAAGTGGAGTGGAATGGAATTGAGTGGAGCGGAGAGGAAAGGAATGGAATGGAGTGGAGTGGAATGGCATGGAATGGAGTGGAATGGAATGGATAGTAGTGGAGTGGAGTGGAGTGGATTGGAGTGTAGTGGAAGGGAATGGAGTGCAGTGTAATGGACTGGAATGGAGCAGAGCAGAATGGAGTGGACTGGACTGGAGTGGAATGGAATGGGATGGCATGGAATGGGAGCTGAGATTTTACCAATGTGCTCTAGGCAGGGTGACTGGGTGTCATACTCTCAAAAGAAAGGAATGGAATGGAACGCAGTGGAATGGAATGGAACAGAGTGGACATTAGTGGAGTGGAATGTGGAGGAATGGAATGAAATGGAACGTAATGGCATGAAATGGAGTGGTGTGGGGTGGAATGGATTATAGTGGAATGGGGTGGAAAGGAATGGGATGGAGTGGAATGAAGTGGAGTGCAGTGGAGTGGAACGGAGTTGAATGGCATAGAATTGAGTGGACAGTAGTGGAATGTTTTGGAATGCAATGGAATCCATTGTAATAGAATGGAATACAACGGAAAGTTGACATGGAGTGTGAGCTGAGATTGTGCCACTGCACTCCAGACTGGGTGACACGTTATATCCTGTGGATAGAAAGGAATGGAATGCAATAGAGTGAAATGGAATGGAGTGGAATGGAATTGAATGGAATGGAGTGGAGTGGAGTGGAGTCGAATGGAGACGAATGGAATGGGACGGAGTGGAATGGAACGGAGTGGAGTGGAGTATCGTGGAGTGAAATAGAATGGAATGCACTGGGTTGGAATGGAATGCAATGGACTGCTGAAAGGAAATGTGAGCTGTTATTGTTCCACTGCACTCCAGCCTTTGTGACGGAATGAAATCCTGTGGAAAAAAAGGAATGGAATGGAATGGAATGGAATGGAATGGAATGGAATGGAATGGAATGGAATGGAGTGGAGTGGAGTGGTGTGGAGAGGAGTGTAGTGGAGTGGAGTGAAATGGAGTGGAGTGTCGTGGAGGAGAGTGGAATGGAGTGGAATGGAATGGAGAGGAAAGGAACGGAGTGGAGTGGAATGGAACGGAGTGGAGTGGAATGGAATCCAATGGAATGAAATGGAATTGAATCGAATGGAATGAAGAAATATGTGCAGTGATTTGGCCACTGCGCTGGAGCCTGTGTGAGAGAGGGAGATCCTGTCGATAAAACAGTGTGGAATGGAAGGGATTGGAATGGAATGGAATGGAACGTATTGGAGTGGAGTGGAGTGGAATTGAGTGGAGTGGAGTGCACTGGAATGGAATGGAATGCAATGGAATGTAATGGAATGATGAAATGATATGTGAGCTGAGATTGTGCCACTGCACTCCACGCTGGGTGACAGAGTGAGATACTCTTGAAAGAAAGAAATGGAATGGAAAGAATTTTTAATTGGGTGGATTCGAGTGGACTGAAGTAGAGTGCAGTGGAATAGAGAGGAATGGAATGGAATGGAATCGGATGTAAAGGAATGGAATGATGTGGAGTGGAGTGGTGAGGAGTGTAGTGCTGTGGAATGGAGCAGAAAGTAACGGGATGGTGTGGAGTGGAGTGCAGTGCAGTGGAGTGGAGAGGAGTGCAATGGCGTGGAATGGAATCGGATGTAAAGGAACGTACTGGAGTGGAGCGGAGTGGAAAGGAGTGGAATGGAATGGAATTGAATGTAATGGAAAGCAAAGGAATGGAATGGGATGCAATGGAATTTAATGCAATAGAATGCAGTTCAATAGAGAGTTGACATGTAGTGTGAGCTGAGATTGTGCCTAAGCTCTCCAGGCTGTTTGACACAGTGATATCGTGTGGAAAGAATGGAATGGAATGCAGTGGTGTGAAATGTAATGGAATGTAGTGGACAGGAGTAGAATGGAGTGGAGTGAAGAGGAACAGAGTGGAATGGAATGGGATGCAGTGGAATGGAATGCAGTGGAGTGGAGTGAAATAGAAAGAAATGGAATGGGATGGAATGGAATGCAATGGAATGGAGAAGAGAAATGTGAGCTGAGATTGTGTGACTACACTCCAGCCTTAGTGACCGAGAGAGATTCTGTGGAAGGAAAGAACTGATTTCAAAGGAGTGGAATGGAAGGGAATGTAGTACAGTGGAGTAGAGTGGAATGGAGTGAAACAGAATAGAATGGAGTGGAAGGCAATGGAATGGAATGGAATGGAGTGGAGTGGAATAGAGAGGAGTGCACTGCAATGGAGTGGAGTGGAGTGGAAGGGAGTGGAATGCAATGGAATGTAGTGGAGTGCAGTGGAGTGGAATGGAATGGAGTGGACAGGAGTGGAAGGAGTAGAGTGGACTGGAATGGAATAGAATGGAACAGAATGCAGTGGAGTGGAGGGGAGTGGAGGTGAGTGGAGTGACATGGAGTGGAATGGAATGGAATGGAGTGAAATGGAATCCAATGGATTGGAATGGAGTGGAGTGGAGTGGAGTGGAATGGAGAGGAGTCGAATGGAATGGAAGGGAATGCAACGGAACGCAGTGGTGTGGATTGGAATGCAGTGAAATGGAGTACTATGGAATCTAAAGGAGTGGAGTGGAGTCTAGTGGAGTGGAATGGAATGGAACAAAATGGAATGGAATGGCACGGAATGGAGTGGAGTAGAGTGGAGTGGGAAGGAAGGGAGATGAGTAGAATGGAGAGGAATGGAATGCAGTGGAGTGGATTGGATTGGAATGAACTGGAATGGAGAGGAATGGAATGAAGTGGAACGGAATGGACCGCAATGGAATTGAATGGAGTGAAGTGGAAAGTAGTGGAGTGGAGTGGAATGGAGTGGAAATGAATGGAATGGAGTGGAATGGAAGGGAATGGAGACAAGTGCATAGGAATTGACTGAAGCAGATTGGAGTGGAGTGGAGTGGAGTGGCAAGGAATGGAATGAAGTGGATGGGAATGCAATGGAGTGGAATGAAATGGAATAAAATGGCATGGAGTGGAATGGAGAGGAATGGAGTGGAGTGGAGTGGAATGGAGGGGAGTAAGAGGAAGAGAATGGAATGGAATCGAAAGGAGGGAAGTGCAATTGTGTGGAGTGGAGTGGAGATGAAAGGAGTGGAGTGATGTGGAGTCGAGAGGAAAGGAATGGAATGGAATGGAATGGAGTTAAGTGGAGTGGAATGGAGTGGAAGGTAATGGAGTGGAATGAAAAGGAGTGGATTGGAATGGAGTGGAATGGAATGGAGTGGAACGGAGTGGAGTAGAATGGAGTGGGTTGCAGAGGAGTGGAATGGAGTGGAATGGAAGGGAACGGAAAGGAATGTAGTGGAAAGGAATGGAATGGAGTGGATTGAAATTGAATGGAAAGGATTGGAGTGCAGTGGACTGGAGGGGAGTGGAATAAAATGGAGTATAGTGCAGTGGAATGGAGTGGACTGGAGTGGAGATGAGTGGAGTGGACTGGAATGGAATGGAGTGGAGTGGAATGGTGTGGAGTGGGGTGGAAAGGAATGGAACAGAATGGAATGGAGAGGAATGGAGTGGCATGTAGTGGAGTGGAGTGAAGTGGAAAGGAATGGCATGGAATGGAGTAGAGTGGAATGGAGGGGTATGGAATGGAATGGAATGGAATTGAGTGGAATGGAGTGGAATGGAGTGGAGTGGAGAGGAATGGAATGGAGTGGAAAGGTCTGAAAGGAGTGGAATGGAGTGGAGTGGAATGCAATGGAGTAGATTGGAATGAAGTGGAAAGGAATAGAATGGAGAGAAGTAGAGTAGAATGGAGTGGATTGGAATGGAGGGGAGCAGAGTGGAGTTAACAGCGGTGGATTGGAATACAGTGGATGGGGTAGAGTGGAAGGGAGTGGAATTATATGGAATGGAATGGATTGGAGTGGAGTGGAAGGGAGTGGAGTGGAGTTGAAAGTAGAGGAATCGAAAGAAGTGGAAAGGAGTGGAGTAGAGTGGATTAGAGTGGATTGGAATGGAATGGAGTGGAGTGGAATGGTGTGGAAACGAATGGAAGGGAGGGGAGTGGAATGGAACGAAATGGAATGGAATGTAGTGGAATGGAGAGGAGTGGAGTGGACTGGAGTGGAATGTAATCGAATGGAGTGTACTGGAGTGGAATGTATTTGAGAGGCGGGTAATGGAGAGGAGTGGAATGTATTTGAGAGGCGGGTAGTGGAGTGGAGTGGAGTGAAATACATCGGAATGGCACGGAATTGAATGGAATGGAGGGGAGTGGAATGCAGTGGAGTGGAGTCGATTGGAGTGGTGAGGAATAGAACGGAGTGGCATGGAATGGAGCACAGTGGAATGCAATGGAGTGGAGTGGATTGGAAAGGGGTGGAGTGGAGTGACGATGGGTGAAGTGGAATGTAATGGAGTGGAGTGCAGAGGAGTCTCATGGAATGGAATGGAATGGAACGCAATGGAAGCTGAGATTGTACCACTGCGCTCCAGGATGGGTGACACAGTGTGATACTCTCAAAAGAAAGGAATGGAATGGAATGCAGTGGAATGGAATGGAATGCAATGGGGTGCATTGGAGTGGAGTGGAGTGAAGTGAAGTGGATTGGAGTGGAATGGAGAGGAATGGAACGGAATGGAATGGAATGAAGTAGACTGGAGTGGGGTGGAGTTGAGTGCAATGGAATGGAGCGAAATGGAATCAGATGCAGAGAAATGGAGTAGAGAGGAGTGCAGTAGAGTGGAAAGGAGTGCAATGGAGTGGAATGGAATCGGAAGTAACGGAAAGTAGTGGAGTGGATGGAACGGAAAGGAAAGGAGTGGAGCGGAGTGGAATGGAACGGAGCGGGAGGTGGGTTGGGGCCACTGCACTCCAGGCTGGCTGGCTGACTGAGGTATTCTCGCAATAAAGGAATGGAATGGAATGCCGTAGAGTGGAATGGAACGGAGTGGAGTGGAGTGGAATGGAGTGAGTTGGAGCAGAGTGGAATGAAGAATGCAATGGGATGGAAGGGAATTGAATGAAATGCAGTGGAGTGCAGTGGAGTGCATTGCAGTGGAATGGAGCAGAATGGAATGGAAAGGAGTGGAATGGACAGGAGTGGAGTGCACTGGAGAGGAGAGGATAGGAATGCAGTGGAATGGAATTGGATGTAATGGAACGTAGAGGAGTGGAGTGGAATGGAGTGGGCCAGAGTGGAATGGAATGGAATGCAATGGAAAGGAATGGAGTGGAATAGAATGGAATGGAATGGAATGGAATGGAATGGAGTGGGATGACTTGTAGTGGGGTGGAGTGAAATGGAGTATAATGGAATGGAGTGGAGTGGAGTGGAATGTGATAGAATGGAGAGGAGGGGAATGGAGCAGAATGGAATGGAGTGCAGCGGAATGGAGTGGAGTGGAATGGAATCAAATGGAGTGGAATGGAACAGAGTGGAATGGAATGGAGTGCAATAGACTAGAATTGAGTGTAGTGTAGTGGAATTTAGTGGAATGGACTGGAATGGAGTGGAATGGAATGGAATTGAGGGGAATGGAATGGAATGGAAAGGAATGGAAAGCAATGGAAAGGAATAGAATTGAATGCAACGGAATTAAAAGAATGCAATGGAATGCAATGGAATAGAATGCAATGGAATGTATAGTTGACATGTAATATGAGCTGAGATTGTGACACTGCACTCCAGCCAGGGTGACATGGTGATATCCTGTCGTAAGAAGTGAATGGAATGCAATGGAGTGAAATGGAATGGAATGAAATGGAATGGAGCGGAGTGGAAGGGAATGGAGTGGAATGATATAGAATGCAGTGGACTGTAATGGCATGGAGTGGAAAGAAGTAGAGTGGAATGGAGTGGAATGGAATGGACTGGCATAGAATGGAGTGGAATTGAATGCAATGGAGTGGATTGGAAAGGAATGCAAAGGAGTAGAGTGGAGTAGAGTGGTGTGGAGTGGAGTGGAATGGAGCTGAATGTACTTCAATGGAGTACAATGGAATGGAACGGAGTGGAATGGAATGGAATGATATGAGGTGGATTGGAGTGGAATGTAGTGGAGTGGAATGGAATGGAATAGAATGGAATGGAGTAGAGTGTAATGGAATGCAGTGGCGATAAGTGGAGTGGAATGGAATGCATTGGAGTAGAGTGGAGTGGAATGGAATGGAATGGAGTGGAGTGGAGGGGAGTGGAGTGGAATGGAATTGAGTGAAGTGGAGTGCAGTTGAATGGAATATCGTGGTGTGGAGTGGAGTGGAAGTGAATGGAGTGAATAGGAGTGGAATGGAGTGGAAGGTAACGGAGTGGAATGGAGTCGAATGGAGTGGAATGGAGTAGAGTGGATTAGAGTGGAATGGTGTCGAACGGACTGGAATGGAATGGAATGGAGTGGAATGGAATTGAGTCAAATGGAATGGAGTGGAGTGGAGTGGAGTGGAATGAAATGAAATGGAAGGGAGTGGAGAGAAACGCAGTTGATTGGAGTGGAGTGGAGTGGAAAGGAATGGAAAGGAGTGGGATGGAGACGTATGGATTGGAGTGGAATGGAGTGGAATGGAATGAAGTGGAAAGGAGTGGAACGGAGTGAAATTGAATTTAGTGGACTGGAGTGGAATGGAGTTAAATGGAATGGAATGGAATGGAGTGGAATGGAATGGAATGGAGTGGAGTGGAATGGAATAGAATGGCATGGAATGGAATAGAATGGGATGGAGTGGAGTGGAGAGGAGTGGAATGGATTGGAGTGAAGTGGAGTGGAATGGAATTGAGTGGAGCGGAGAGGAAAGGAATGGAATGGAGTGGAGTGGAATGGCATGGAATGGAGTGGAATGGAATGGATAGTAGTGGAGTGGAGTGGAGTGGATTGGAGTGTAGTGGAAGGGAATGGAGTGCAGTGTAATGGACTGGAATGGAGCAGAGCAGAATGGAGTGGACTGGACTGGAGTGGAATGGAATGGGATGGCATGGAATGGGAGCTGAGATTTTACCAATGTGCTCTAGGCAGGGTGACTGGGTGTCATACTCTCAAAAGAAAGGAATGGAATGGAACGCAGTGGAATGGAATGGAACAGAGTGGACATTAGTGGAGTGGAATGTGGAGGAATGGAATGAAATGGAACGTAATGGCATGAAATGGAGTGGTGTGGGGTGGAATGGATTATAGTGGAATGGGGTGGAAAGGAATGGGATGGAGTGGAATGAAGTGGAGGGCAGTGGAGTGGAACGGAGTTGAATGGCATAGAATTGAGTGGACAGTAGTGGAATGTTTTGGAATGCAATGGAATCCATTGTAATAGAATGGAATACAACGGAAAGTTGACATGGAGTGTGAGCTGAGATTGTGCCACTGCACTCCAGACTGGGTGACACGTTATATCCTGTGGATAGAAAGGAATGGAATGCAATAGAGTGAAATGGAATGGAGTGGAATGGAATTGAATGGAATGGAGTGGAGTGGAGTGGAGTCGAATGGAGACGAATGGAATGGGACGGAGTGGAATGGAACGGAGTGGAGTGGAGTATCGTGGAGTGAAATAGAATGGAATGCACTGGGTTGGAATGGAATGCAATGGACTGCTGAAAGGAAATGTGAGCTGTTATTGTTCCACTGCACTCCAGCCTTTGTGACGGAATGAAATCCTGTGGAAAAAAAGGAATGGAATGGAATGGAATGGAATGGAATGGAATGGAATGGAATGGAATGGAGTGGAGTGGAGTGGTGTGGAGAGGAGTGGAGTGGAGTGGAGTGAAATGGAGTGGAGTGTCGTGGAGGAGAGTGGAATGGAGTGGAATGGAATGGAGAGGAAAGGAACGGAGTGGAGTGGAATGGAACGGAGTGGAGTGGAATGGAATCCAATGGAATGAAATGGAATTGAATCGAATGGAATGAAGAAATATGTGCAGTGATTTGGCCACTGCGCTGGAGCCTGTGTGAGAGAGGGAGATCCTGTCGATAAAACAGTGTGGAATGGAAGGGATTGGAATGGAATGGAATGGAACGTATTGGAGTGGAGTGGAGTGGAATTGAGTGGAGTGGAGTGCACTGGAATGGAATGGAATGCAATGGAATGTAATGGAATGATGAAATGATATGTGAGCTGAGATTGTGCCACTGCACTCCACGCTGGGTGACAGAGTGAGATACTCTTGAAAGAAAGAAATGGAATGGAAAGAATTTTTAATTGGGTGGATTCGAGTGGACTGAAGTAGAGTGCAGTGGAATAGAGAGGAATGGAATGGAATGGAATCGGATGTAAAGGAATGGAATGATGTGGAGTGGAGTGGTGAGGAGTGTAGTGCTGTGGAATGGAGCAGAAAGTAACGGGATGGTGTGGAGTGGAGTGCAGTGCAGTGGAGTGGAGAGGAGTGCAATGGCGTGGAATGGAATCGGATGTAAAGGAACGTACTGGAGTGGAGCGGAGTGGAAAGGAGTGGAATGGAATGGAATTGAATGTAATGGAAAGCAAAGGAATGGAATGGGATGCAATGGAATTTAATGCAATAGAATGCAGTTCAATAGAGAGTTGACATGTAGTGTGAGCTGAGATTGTGCCTAAGCTCTCCAGGCTGTTTGACACAGTGATATCGTGTGGAAAGAATGGAATGGAATGCAGTGGTGTGAAATGTAATGGAATGTAGTGGACAGGAGTAGAATGGAGTGGAGTGAAGAGGAACAGAGTGGAATGGAATGGGATGCAGTGGAATGGAATGCAGTGGAGTGGAGTGAAATAGAAAGAAATGGAATGGGATGGAATGGAATGCAATGGAATGGAGAAGAGAAATGTGAGCTGAGATTGTGTGACTACACTCCAGCCTTAGTGACCGAGAGAGATTCTGTGGAAGGAAAGAACTGATTTCAAAGGAGTGGAATGGAAGGGAATGTAGTACAGTGGAGTAGAGTGGAATGGAGTGAAACAGAATAGAATGGAGTGGAAGGCAATGGAATGGAATGGAATGGAGTGGAGTGGAATAGAGAGGAGTGCACTGCAATGGAGTGGAGTGGAGTGGAAGGGAGTGGAATGCAATGGAATGTAGTGGAGTGCAGTGGAGTGGAATGGAATGGAGTGGACAGGAGTGGAAGGAGTAGAGTGGACTGGAATGGAATAGAATGGAACAGAATGCAGTGGAGTGGAGGGGAGTGGAGGTGAGTGGAGTGGCATGGAGTGGAATGGAATGGAATGGAGTGAAATGGAATCCAATGGATTGGAATGGAGTGGAGTGGAGTGGAGTGGAATGGAGAGGAGTCGAATGGAATGGAAGGGAATGCAACGGAACGCAGTGGTGTGGATTGGAATGCAGTGAAATGGAGTACTATGGAATCTAAAGGAGTGGAGTGGAGTCTAGTGGAGTGGAATGGAATGGAACAAAATGGAATGGAATGGCACGGAATGGAGTGGAGTAGAGTGGAGTGGGAAGGAAGGGAGATGAGTAGAATGGAGAGGAATGGAATGCAGTGGAGTGGATTGGATTGGAATGAACTGGAATGGAGAGGAATGGAATGAAGTGGAACGGAATGGACCGCAATGGAATTGAATGGAGTGAAGTGGAAAGTAGTGGAGTGGAGTGGAATGGAGTGGAAATGAATGGAATGGAGTGGAATGGAAGGGAATGGAGACAAGTGCATAGGAATTGACTGAAGCAGATTGGAGTGGAGTGGAGTGGAGTGGCAAGGAATGGAATGAAGTGGATGGGAATGCAATGGAGTGGAATGAAATGGAATAAAATGGCATGGAGTGGAATGGAGAGGAATGGAGTGGAGTGGAGTGGAATGGAGGGGAGTAAGAGGAAGAGAATGGAATGGAATCGAAAGGAGGGAAGTGCAATTGTGTGGAGTGGAGTGGAGATGAAAGGAGTGGAGTGATGTGGAGTCGAGAGGAAAGGAATGGAATGGAATGGAATGGAGTTAAGTGGAGTGGAATGGAGTGGAAGGTAATGGAGTGGAATGAAAAGGAGTGGATTGGAATGGAGTGGAATGGAATGGAGTGGAACGGAGTGGAGTAGAATGGAGTGGGTTGCAGAGGAGTGGAATGGAGTGGAATGGAAGGGAACGGAAAGGAATGTAGTGGAAAGGAATGGAATGGAGTGGATTGAAATTGAATGGAAAGGATTGGAGTGCAGTGGACTGGAGGGGAGTGGAATAAAATGGAGTATAGTGCAGTGGAATGGAGTGGACTGGAGTGGAGATGAGTGGAGTGGACTGGAATGGAATGGAGTGGAGTGGAATGGTGTGGAGTGGGGTGGAAAGGAATGGAACAGAATGGAATGGAGAGGAATGGAGTGGCATGTAGTGGAGTGGAGTGAAGTGGAAAGGAATGGCATGGAATGGAGTAGAGTGGAATGGAGGGGTATGGAATGGAATGGAATGGAATTGAGTGGAATGGAGTGGAATGGAGTGGAGTGGAGAGGAATGGAATGGAGTGGAAAGGTCTGAAAGGAGTGGAATGGAGTGGAGTGGAATGCAATGGAGTAGATTGGAATGAAGTGGAAAGGAATAGAATGGAGAGAAGTAGAGTAGAATGGAGTGGATTGGAATGGAGGGGAGCAGAGTGGAGTTAACAGCGGTGGATTGGAATACAGTGGATGGGGTAGAGTGGAAGGGAGTGGAATTATATGGAATGGAATGGATTGGAGTGGAGTGGAAGGGAGTGGAGTGGAGTTGAAAGTAGAGGAATCGAAAGAAGTGGAAAGGAGTGGAGTAGAGTGGATTAGAGTGGATTGGAATGGAATGGAGTGGAGTGGAATGGTGTGGAAACGAATGGAAGGGAGGGGAGTGGAATGGAACGAAATGGAATGGAATGTAGTGGAATGGAGAGGAGTGGAGTGGACTGGAGTGGAATGTAATCGAATGGAGTGTACTGGAGTGGAATGTATTTGAGAGGCGGGTAATGGAGAGGAGTGGAATGTATTTGAGAGGCGGGTAGTGGAGTGGAGTGGAGTGAAATACATCGGAATGGCACGGAATTGAATGGAATGGAGGGGAGTGGAATGCAGTGGAGTGGAGTCGATTGGAGTGGTGAGGAATAGAACGGAGTGGCATGGAATGGAGCACAGTGGAATGCAATGGAGTGGAGTGGATTGGAAAGGGGTGGAGTGGAGTGACGATGGGTGAAGTGGAATGTAATGGAGTGGAGTGCAGAGGAGTCTCATGGAATGGAATGGAATGGAACGCAATGGAAGCTGAGATTGTACCACTGCGCTCCAGGATGGGTGACACAGTGTGATACTCTCAAAAGAAAGGAATGGAATGGAATGCAGTGGAATGGAATGGAATGCAATGGGGTGCATTGGAGTGGAGTGGAGTGAAGTGAAGTGGATTGGAGTGGAATGGAGAGGAATGGAACGGAATGGAATGGAATGAAGTAGACTGGAGTGGGGTGGAGTTGAGTGCAATGGAATGGAGCGAAATGGAATCAGATGCAGAGAAATGGAGTAGAGAGGAGTGCAGTAGAGTGGAAAGGAGTGCAATGGAGTGGAATGGAATCGGAAGTAACGGAAAGTAGTGGAGTGGATGGAACGGAAAGGAAAGGAGTGGAGCGGAGTGGAATGGAACGGAGCGGGAGGTGGGTTGGGGCCACTGCACTCCAGGCTGGCTGGCTGACTGAGGTATTCTCGCAATAAAGGAATGGAATGGAATGCCGTAGAGTGGAATGGAACGGAGTGGAGTGGAGTGGAATGGAGTGAGTTGGAGCAGAGTGGAATGAAGAATGCAATGGGATGGAAGGGAATTGAATGAAATGCAGTGGAGTGCAGTGGAGTGCATTGCAGTGGAATGGAGCAGAATGGAATGGAAAGGAGTGGAATGGACAGGAGTGGAGTGCACTGGAGAGGAGAGGATAGGAATGCAGTGGAATGGAATTGGATGTAATGGAACGTAGAGGAGTGGAGTGGAATGGAGTGGGCCAGAGTGGAATGGAATGGAATGCAATGGAAAGGAATGGAGTGGAATAGAATGGAATGGAATGGAATGGAATGGAATGGAGTGGGATGACTTGTAGTGGGGTGGAGTGAAATGGAGTATAATGGAATGGAGTGGAGTGGAGTGGAATGTGATAGAATGGAGAGGAGGGGAATGGAGCAGAATGGAATGGAGTGCAGCGGAATGGAGTGGAGTGGAATGGAATCAAATGGAGTGGAATGGAACAGAGTGGAATGGAATGGAGTGCAATAGACTAGAATTGAGTGTAGTGTAGTGGAATTTAGTGGAATGGACTGGAATGGAGTGGAATGGAATGGAATTGAGGGGAATGGAATGGAATGGAAAGGAATGGAAAGCAATGGAAAGGAATACAATTGAATGCAACGGAATTAAAAGAATGCAATGGAATGCAATGGAATAGAATGCAATGGAATGTATAGTTGACATGTAATATGAGCTGAGATTGTGACACTGCACTCCAGCCAGGGTGACATGGTGATATCCTGTCGTAAGAAGTGAATGGAATGCAATGGAGTGAAATGGAATGGAATGAAATGGAATGGAGCGGAGTGGAAGGGAATGGAGTGGAATGATATAGAATGCAGTGGACTGTAATGGCATGGAGTGGAAAGAAGTAGAGTGGAATGGAGTGGAATGGAATGGACTGGCATAGAATGGAGTGGAATTGAATGCAATGGAGTGGATTGGAAAGGAATGCAAAGGAGTAGAGTGGAGTAGAGTGGTGTGGAGTGGAGTGGAATGGAGCTGAATGTACTTCAATGGAGTACAATGGAATGGAACGGAGTGGAATGGAATGGAATGATATGAGGTGGATTGGAGTGGAATGTAGTGGAGTGGAATGGAATGGAATAGAATGGAATGGAGTAGAGTGTAATGGAATGCAGTGGCGATAAGTGGAGTGGAATGGAATGCATTGGAGTAGAGTGGAGTGGAATGGAATGGAATGGAGTGGAGTGGAGGGGAGTGGAGTGGAATGGAATTGAGTGAAGTGGAGTGCAGTTGAATGGAATATCGTGGTGTGGAGTGGAGTGGAAGTGAATGGAGTGAATAGGAGTGGAATGGAGTGGAAGGTAACGGAGTGGAATGGAGTCGAATGGAGTGGAATGGAGTAGAGTGGATTAGAGTGGAATGGTGTCGAACGGACTGGAATGGAATGGAATGGAGTGGAATGGAATTGAATCAAATGGAATGGAGTGGAGTGGAGTGGAGTGGAATGAAATGAAATGGAAGGGAGTGGAGAGAAACGCAGTTGATTGGAGTGGAGTGGAGTGGAAAGGAATGGAAAGGAGTGGGATGGAGACGTATGGATTGGAGTGGAATGGAGTGGAATGGAATGAAGTGGAAAGGAGTGGAACGGAGTGAAATTGAATTTAGTGGACTGGAGTGGAATGGAGTTAAATGGAATGGAATGGAATGGAGTGGAATGGAATGGAATGGAGTGGAGTGGAATGGAATAGAATGGCATGGAATGGAATAGAATGGGATGGAGTGGAGTGGAGAGGAGTGGAATGGATTGGAGTGAAGTGGAGTGGAATGGAATTGAGTGGAGCGGAGAGGAAAGGAATGGAATGGAGTGGAGTGGAATGGCATGGAATGGAGTGGAATGGAATGGATAGTAGTGGAGTGGAGTGGAGTGGATTGGAGTGTAGTGGAAGGGAATGGAGTGCAGTGTAATGGACTGGAATGGAGCAGAGCAGAATGGAGTGGACTGGACTGGAGTGGAATGGAATGGGATGGCATGGAATGGGAGCTGAGATTTTACCAATGTGCTCTAGGCAGGGTGACTGGGTGTCATACTCTCAAAAGAAAGGAATGGAATGGAACGCAGTGGAATGGAATGGAACAGAGTGGACATTAGTGGAGTGGAATGTGGAGGAATGGAATGAAATGGAACGTAATGGCATGAAATGGAGTGGTGTGGGGTGGAATGGATTATAGTGGAATGGGGTGGAAAGGAATGGGATGGAGTGGAATGAAGTGGAGTGCAGTGGAGTGGAACGGAGTTGAATGGCATAGAATTGAGTGGACAGTAGTGGAATGTTTTGGAATGCAATGGAATCCATTGTAATAGAATGGAATACAACGGAAAGTTGACATGGAGTGTGAGCTGAGATTGTGCCACTGCACTCCAGACTGGGTGACACGTTATATCCTGTGGATAGAAAGGAATGGAATGCAATAGAGTGAAATGGAATGGAGTGGAATGGAATTGAATGGAATGGAGTGGAGTGGAGTGGAGTCGAATGGAGACGAATGGAATGGGACGGAGTGGAATGGAACGGAGTGGAGTGGAGTATCGTGGAGTGAAATAGAATGGAATGCACTGGGTTGGAATGGAATGCAATGGACTGCTGAAAGGAAATGTGAGCTGTTATTGTTCCACTGCACTCCAGCCTTTGTGACGGAATGAAATCCTGTGGAAAAAAAGGAATGGAATGGAATGGAATGGAATGGAATGGAATGGAATGGAATGGAATGGAATGGAGTGGAGTGGAGTGGTGTGGAGAGGAGTGGAGTGGAGTGGAGTGAAATGGAGTGGAGTGTCGTGGAGGAGAGTGGAATGGAGTGGAATGGAATGGAGAGGAAAGGAACGGAGTGGAGTGGAATGGAACGGAGTGGAGTGGAATGGAATCCAATGGAATGAAATGGAATTGAATCGAATGGAATGAAGAAATATGTGCAGTGATTTGGCCACTGCGCTGGAGCCTGTGTGAGAGAGGGAGATCCTGTCGATAAAACAGTGTGGAATGGAAGGGATTGGAATGGAATGGAATGGAACGTATTGGAGTGGAGTGGAGTGGAATTGAGTGGAGTGGAGTGCACTGGAATGGAATGGAATGCAATGGAATGTAATGGAATGATGAAATGATATGTGAGCTGAGATTGTGCCACTGCACTCCACGCTGGGTGACAGAGTGAGATACTCTTGAAAGAAAGAAATGGAATGGAAAGAATTTTTAATTGGGTGGATTCGAGTGGACTGAAGTAGAGTGCAGTGGAATAGAGAGGAATGGAATGGAATGGAATCGGATGTAAAGGAATGGAATGATGTGGAGTGGAGTGGTGAGGAGTGTAGTGCTGTGGAATGGAGCAGAAAGTAACGGGATGGTGTGGAGTGGAGTGCAGTGCAGTGGAGTGGAGAGGAGTGCAATGGCGTGGAATGGAATCGGATGTAAAGGAACGTACTGGAGTGGAGCGGAGTGGAAAGGAGTGGAATGGAATGGAATTGAATGTAATGGAAAGCAAAGGAATGGAATGGGATGCAATGGAATTTAATGCAATAGAATGCAGTTCAATAGAGAGTTGACATGTAGTGTGAGCTGAGATTGTGCCTAAGCTCTCCAGGCTGTTTGACACAGTGATATCGTGTGGAAAGAATGGAATGGAATGCAGTGGTGTGAAATGGAATGGAATGTAGTGGACAGGAGTAGAATGGAGTGGAGTGAAGAGGAACAGAGTGGAATGGAATGGGATGCAGTGGAATGGAATGCAGTGGAGTGGAGTGAAATAGAAAGAAATGGAATGGGATGGAATGGAATGCAATGGAATGGAGAAGAGAAATGTGAGCTGAGATTGTGTGACTACACTCCAGCCTTAGTGACCGAGAGAGATTCTGTGGAAGGAAAGAACTGATTTCAAAGGAGTGGAATGGAAGGGAATGTAGTACAGTGGAGTAGAGTGGAATGGAGTGAAACAGAATAGAATGGAGTGGAAGGCAATGGAATGGAATGGAATGGAGTGGAGTGGAATAGAGAGGAGTGCACTGCAATGGAGTGGAGTGGAGTGGAAGGGAGTGGAATGCAATGGAATGTAGTGGAGTGCAGTGGAGTGGAATGGAATGGAGTGGACAGGAGTGGAAGGAGTAGAGTGGACTGGAATGGAATAGAATGGAACAGAATGCAGTGGAGTGGAGGGGAGTGGAGGTGAGTGGAGTGGCATGGAGTGGAATGGAATGGAATGGAGTGAAATGGAATCCAATGGATTGGAATGGAGTGGAGTGGAGTGGAGTGGAATGGAGAGGAGTCGAATGGAATGGAAGGGAATGCAACGGAACGCAGTGGTGTGGATTGGAATGCAGTGAAATGGAGTACTATGGAATCTAAAGGAGTGGAGTGGAGTCTAGTGGAGTGGAATGGAATGGAACAAAATGGAATGGAATGGCACGGAATGGAGTGGAGTAGAGTGGAGTGGGAAGGAAGGGAGATGAGTAGAATGGAGAGGAATGGAATGCAGTGGAGTGGATTGGATTGGAATGAACTGGAATGGAGAGGAATGGAATGAAGTGGAACGGAATGGACCGCAATGGAATTGAATGGAGTGAAGTGGAAAGTAGTGGAGTGGAGTGGAATGGAGTGGAAATGAATGGAATGGAGTGGAATGGAAGGGAATGGAGACAAGTGCATAGGAATTGACTGAAGCAGATTGGAGTGGAGTGGAGTGGAGTGGCAAGGAATGGAATGAAGTGGATGGGAATGCAATGGAGTGGAATGAAATGGAATAAAATGGCATGGAGTGGAATGGAGAGGAATGGAGTGGAGTGGAGTGGAATGGAGGGGAGTAAGAGGAAGAGAATGGAATGGAATCGAAAGGAGGGAAGTGCAATTGTGTGGAGTGGAGTGGAGATGAAAGGAGTGGAGTGATGTGGAGTCGAGAGGAAAGGAATGGAATGGAATGGAATGGAGTTAAGTGGAGTGGAATGGAGTGGAAGGTAATGGAGTGGAATGAAAAGGAGTGGATTGGAATGGAGTGGAATGGAATGGAGTGGAACGGAGTGGAGTAGAATGGAGTGGGTTGCAGAGGAGTGGAATGGAGTGGAATGGAAGGGAACGGAAAGGAATGTAGTGGAAAGGAATGGAATGGAGTGGATTGAAATTGAATGGAAAGGATTGGAGTGCAGTGGACTGGAGGGGAGTGGAATAAAATGGAGTATAGTGCAGTGGAATGGAGTGGACTGGAGTGGAGATGAGTGGAGTGGACTGGAATGGAATGGAGTGGAGTGGAATGGTGTGGAGTGGGGTGGAAAGGAATGGAACAGAATGGAATGGAGAGGAATGGAGTGGCATGTAGTGGAGTGGAGTGAAGTGGAAAGGAATGGCATGGAATGGAGTAGAGTGGAATGGAGGGGTATGGAATGGAATGGAATGGAATTGAGTGGAATGGAGTGGAATGGAGTGGAGTGGAGAGGAATGGAATGGAGTGGAAAGGTCTGAAAGGAGTGGAATGGAGTGGAGTGGAATGCAATGGAGTAGATTGGAATGAAGTGGAAAGGAATAGAATGGAGAGAAGTAGAGTAGAATGGAGTGGATTGGAATGGAGGGGAGCAGAGTGGAGTTAACAGCGGTGGATTGGAATACAGTGGATGGGGTAGAGTGGAAGGGAGTGGAATTATATGGAATGGAATGGATTGGAGTGGAGTGGAAGGGAGTGGAGTGGAGTTGAAAGTAGAGGAATCGAAAGAAGTGGAAAGGAGTGGAGTAGAGTGGATTAGAGTGGATTGGAATGGAATGGAGTGGAGTGGAATGGTGTGGAAACGAATGGAAGGGAGGGGAGTGGAATGGAACGAAATGGAATGGAATGTAGTGGAATGGAGAGGAGTGGAGTGGACTGGAGTGGAATGTAATCGAATGGAGTGTACTGGAGTGGAATGTATTTGAGAGGCGGGTAATGGAGAGGAGTGGAATGTATTTGAGAGGCGGGTAGTGGAGTGGAGTGGAGTGAAATACATCGGAATGGCACGGAATTGAATGGAATGGAGGGGAGTGGAATGCAGTGGAGTGGAGTCGATTGGAGTGGTGAGGAATAGAACGGAGTGGCATGGAATGGAGCACAGTGGAATGCAATGGAGTGGAGTGGATTGGAAAGGGGTGGAGTGGAGTGACGATGGGTGAAGTGGAATGTAATGGAGTGGAGTGCAGAGGAGTCTCATGGAATGGAATGGAATGGAACGCAATGGAAGCTGAGATTGTACCACTGCGCTCCAGGATGGGTGACACAGTGTGATACTCTCAAAAGAAAGGAATGGAATGGAATGCAGTGGAATGGAATGGAATGCAATGGGGTGCATTGGAGTGGAGTGGAGTGAAGTGAAGTGGATTGGAGTGGAATGGAGAGGAATGGAACGGAATGGAATGGAATGAAGTAGACTGGAGTGGGGTGGAGTTGAGTGCAATGGAATGGAGCGAAATGGAATCAGATGCAGAGAAATGGAGTAGAGAGGAGTGCAGTAGAGTGGAAAGGAGTGCAATGGAGTGGAATGGAATCGGAAGTAACGGAAAGTAGTGGAGTGGATGGAACGGAAAGGAAAGGAGTGGAGCGGAGTGGAATGGAACGGAGCGGGAGGTGGGTTGGGGCCACTGCACTCCAGGCTGGCTGGCTGACTGAGGTATTCTCGCAATAAAGGAATGGAATGGAATGCCGTAGAGTGGAATGGAACGGAGTGGAGTGGAGTGGAATGGAGTGAGTTGGAGCAGAGTGGAATGAAGAATGCAATGGGATGGAAGGGAATTGAATGAAATGCAGTGGAGTGCAGTGGAGTGCATTGCAGTGGAATGGAGCAGAATGGAATGGAAAGGAGTGGAATGGACAGGAGTGGAGTGCACTGGAGAGGAGAGGATAGGAATGCAGTGGAATGGAATTGGATGTAATGGAACGTAGAGGAGTGGAGTGGAATGGAGTGGGCCAGAGTGGAATGGAATGGAATGCAATGGAAAGGAATGGAGTGGAATAGAATGGAATGGAATGGAATGGAATGGAATGGAGTGGGATGACTTGTAGTGGGGTGGAGTGAAATGGAGTATAATGGAATGGAGTGGAGTGGAGTGGAATGTGATAGAATGGAGAGGAGGGGAATGGAGCAGAATGGAATGGAGTGCAGCGGAATGGAGTGGAGTGGAATGGAATCAAATGGAGTGGAATGGAACAGAGTGGAATGGAATGGAGTGCAATAGACTAGAATTGAGTGTAGTGTAGTGGAATTTAGTGGAATGGACTGGAATGGAGTGGAATGGAATGGAATTGAGGGGAATGGAATGGAATGGAAAGGAATGGAAAGCAATGGAAAGGAATAGAATTGAATGCAACGGAATTAAAAGAATGCAATGGAATGCAATGGAATAGAATGCAATGGAATGTATAGTTGACATGTAATATGAGCTGAGATTGTGACACTGCACTCCAGCCAGGGTGACATGGTGATATCCTGTCGTAAGAAGTGAATGGAATGCAATGGAGTGAAATGGAATGGAATGAAATGGAATGGAGCGGAGTGGAAGGGAATGGAGTGGAATGATATAGAATGCAGTGGACTGTAATGGCATGGAGTGGAAAGAAGTAGAGTGGAATGGAGTGGAATGGAATGGACTGGCATAGAATGGAGTGGAATTGAATGCAATGGAGTGGATTGGAAAGGAATGCAAAGGAGTAGAGTGGAGTAGAGTGGTGTGGAGTGGAGTGGAATGGAGCTGAATGTACTTCAATGGAGTACAATGGAATGGAACGGAGTGGAATGGAATGGAATGATATGAGGTGGATTGGAGTGGAATGTAGTGGAGTGGAATGGAATGGAATAGAATGGAATGGAGTAGAGTGTAATGGAATGCAGTGGCGATAAGTGGAGTGGAATGGAATGCATTGGAGTAGAGTGGAGTGGAATGGAATGGAATGGAGTGGAGTGGAGGGGAGTGGAGTGGAATGGAATTGAGTGAAGTGGAGTGCAGTTGAATGGAATATCGTGGTGTGGAGTGGAGTGGAAGTGAATGGAGTGAATAGGAGTGGAATGGAGTGGAAGGTAACGGAGTGGAATGGAGTCGAATGGAGTGGAATGGAGTAGAGTGGATTAGAGTGGAATGGTGTCGAACGGACTGGAATGGAATGGAATGGAGTGGAATGGAATTGAATCAAATGGAATGGAGTGGAGTGGAATGGAGTGGAGTGGAGTGGAGTGGAATGAAATGAAATGGAAGGGAGTGGAGAGAAACGCAGTTGATTGGAGTGGAGTGGAGTGGAAAGGAATGGAAAGGAGTGGGATGGAGACGTATGGATTGGAGTGGAATGGAGTGGAATGGAATGAAGTGGAAAGGAGTGGAACGGAGTGAAATTGAATTTAGTGGACTGGAGTGGAATGGAGTTAAATGGAATGGAATGGAATGGAGTGGAATGGAATGGAATGGAGTGGAGTGGAATGGAATAGAATGGCATGGAATGGAATAGAATGGGATGGAGTGGAGTGGAGAGGAGTGGAATGGATTGGAGTGAAGTGGAGTGGAATGGAATTGAGTGGAGCGGAGAGGAAAGGAATGGAATGGAGTGGAGTGGAATGGCATGGAATGGAGTGGAATGGAATGGATAGTAGTGGAGTGGAGTGGAGTGGATTGGAGTGTAGTGGAAGGGAATGGAGTGCAGTGTAATGGACTGGAATGGAGCAGAGCAGAATGGAGTGGACTGGACTGGAGTGGAATGGAATGGGATGGCATGGAATGGGAGCTGAGATTTTACCAATGTGCTCTAGGCAGGGTGACTGGGTGTCATACTCTCAAAAGAAAGGAATGGAATGGAACGCAGTGGAATGGAATGGAACAGAGTGGACATTAGTGGAGTGGAATGTGGAGGAATGGAATGAAATGGAACGTAATGGCATGAAATGGAGTGGTGTGGGGTGGAATGGATTATAGTGGAATGGGGTGGAAAGGAATGGGATGGAGTGGAATGAAGTGGAGGGCAGTGGAGTGGAACGGAGTTGAATGGCATAGAATTGAGTGGACAGTAGTGGAATGTTTTGGAATGCAATGGAATCCATTGTAATAGAATGGAATACAACGGAAAGTTGACATGGAGTGTGAGCTGAGATTGTGCCACTGCACTCCAGACTGGGTGACACGTTATATCCTGTGGATAGAAAGGAATGGAATGCAATAGAGTGAAATGGAATGGAGTGGAATGGAATTGAATGGAATGGAGTGGAGTGGAGTGGAGTCGAATGGAGACGAATGGAATGGGACGGAGTGGAATGGAACGGAGTGGAGTGGAGTATCGTGGAGTGAAATAGAATGGAATGCACTGGGTTGGAATGGAATGCAATGGACTGCTGAAAGGAAATGTGAGCTGTTATTGTTCCACTGCACTCCAGCCTTTGTGACGGAATGAAATCCTGTGGAAAAAAAGGAATGGAATGGAATGGAATGGAATGGAATGGAATGGAATGGAATGGAATGGAGTGGAGTGGAGTGGTGTGGAGAGGAGTGGAGTGGAGTGGAGTGAAATGGAGTGGAGTGTCGTGGAGGAGAGTGGAATGGAGTGGAATGGAATGGAGAGGAAAGGAACGGAGTGGAGTGGAATGGAACGGAGTGGAGTGGAATGGAATCCAATGGAATGAAATGGAATTGAATCGAATGGAATGAAGAAATATGTGCAGTGATTTGGCCACTGCGCTGGAGCCTGTGTGAGAGAGGGAGATCCTGTCGATAAAACAGTGTGGAATGGAAGGGATTGGAATGGAATGGAATGGAACGTATTGGAGTGGAGTGGAGTGGAATTGAGTGGAGTGGAGTGCACTGGAATGGAATGGAATGCAATGGAATGTAATGGAATGATGAAATGATATGTGAGCTGAGATTGTGCCACTGCACTCCACGCTGGGTGACAGAGTGAGATACTCTTGAAAGAAAGAAATGGAATGGAAAGAATTTTTAATTGGGTGGATTCGAGTGGACTGAAGTAGAGTGCAGTGGAATAGAGAGGAATGGAATGGAATGGAATCGGATGTAAAGGAATGGAATGATGTGGAGTGGAGTGGTGAGGAGTGTAGTGCTGTGGAATGGAGCAGAAAGTAACGGGATGGTGTGGAGTGGAGTGCAGTGCAGTGGAGTGGAGAGGAGTGCAATGGCGTGGAATGGAATCGGATGTAAAGGAACGTACTGGAGTGGAGCGGAGTGGAAAGGAGTGGAATGGAATGGAATTGAATGTAATGGAAAGCAAAGGAATGGAATGGGATGCAATGGAATTTAATGCAATAGAATGCAGTTCAATAGAGAGTTGACATGTAGTGTGAGCTGAGATTGTGCCTAAGCTCTCCAGGCTGTTTGACACAGTGATATCGTGTGGAAAGAATGGAATGGAATGCAGTGGTGTGAAATGGAATGGAATGTAGTGGACAGGAGTAGAATGGAGTGGAGTGAAGAGGAACAGAGTGGAATGGAATGGGATGCAGTGGAATGGAATGCAGTGGAGTGGAGTGAAATAGAAAGAAATGGAATGGGATGGAATGGAATGCAATGGAATGGAGAAGAGAAATGTGAGCTGAGATTGTGTGACTACACTCCAGCCTTAGTGACCGAGAGAGATTCTGTGGAAGGAAAGAACTGATTTCAAAGGAGTGGAATGGAAGGGAATGTAGTACAGTGGAGTAGAGTGGAATGGAGTGAAACAGAATAGAATGGAGTGGAAGGCAATGGAATGGAATGGAATGGAGTGGAGTGGAATAGAGAGGAGTGCACTGCAATGGAGTGGAGTGGAGTGGAAGGGAGTGGAATGCAATGGAATGTAGTGGAGTGCAGTGGAGTGGAATGGAATGGAGTGGACAGGAGTGGAAGGAGTAGAGTGGACTGGAATGGAATAGAATGGAACAGAATGCAGTGGAGTGGAGGGGAGTGGAGGTGAGTGGAGTGGCATGGAGTGGAATGGAATGGAATGGAGTGAAATGGAATCCAATGGATTGGAATGGAGTGGAGTGGAGTGGAGTGGAATGGAGAGGAGTCGAATGGAATGGAAGGGAATGCAACGGAACGCAGTGGTGTGGATTGGAATGCAGTGAAATGGAGTACTATGGAATCTAAAGGAGTGGAGTGGAGTCTAGTGGAGTGGAATGGAATGGAACAAAATGGAATGGAATGGCACGGAATGGAGTGGAGTAGAGTGGAGTGGGAAGGAAGGGAGATGAGTAGAATGGAGAGGAATGGAATGCAGTGGAGTGGATTGGATTGGAATGAACTGGAATGGAGAGGAATGGAATGAAGTGGAACGGAATGGACCGCAATGGAATTGAATGGAGTGAAGTGGAAAGTAGTGGAGTGGAGTGGAATGGAGTGGAAATGAATGGAATGGAGTGGAATGGAAGGGAATGGAGACAAGTGCATAGGAATTGACTGAAGCAGATTGGAGTGGAGTGGAGTGGAGTGGCAAGGAATGGAATGAAGTGGATGGGAATGCAATGGAGTGGAATGAAATGGAATAAAATGGCATGGAGTGGAATGGAGAGGAATAGAGTGGAGTGGAGTGGAATGGAGGGGAGTAAGAGGAAGAGAATGGAATGGAATCGAAAGGAGGGAAGTGCAATTGTGTGGAGTGGAGTGGAGATGAAAGGAGTGGAGTGATGTGGAGTCGAGAGGAAAGGAATGGAATGGAATGGAATGGAGTTAAGTGGAGTGGAATGGAGTGGAAGGTAATGGAGTGGAATGAAAAGGAGTGGATTGGAATGGAGTGGAATGGAATGGAGTGGAACGGAGTGGAGTAGAATGGAGTGGGTTGCAGAGGAGTGGAATGGAGTGGAATGGAAGGGAACGGAAAGGAATGTAGTGGAAAGGAATGGAATGGAGTGGATTGAAATTGAATGGAAAGGATTGGAGTGCAGTGGACTGGAGGGGAGTGGAATAAAATGGAGTATAGTGCAGTGGAATGGAGTGGACTGGAGTGGAGATGAGTGGAGTGGACTGGAATGGAATGGAGTGGAGTGGAATGGTGTGGAGTGGGGTGGAAAGGAATGGAACAGAATGGAATGGAGAGGAATGGAGTGGCATGTAGTGGAGTGGAGTGAAGTGGAAAGGAATGGCATGGAATGGAGTAGAGTGGAATGGAGGGGTATGGAATGGAATGGAATGGAATTGAGTGGAATGGAGTGGAATGGAGTGGAGTGGAGAGGAATGGAATGGAGTGGAAAGGTCTGAAAGGAGTGGAATGGAGTGGAGTGGAATGCAATGGAGTAGATTGGAATGAAGTGGAAAGGAATAGAATGGAGAGAAGTAGAGTAGAATGGAGTGGATTGGAATGGAGGGGAGCAGAGTGGAGTTAACAGCGGTGGATTGGAATACAGTGGATGGGGTAGAGTGGAAGGGAGTGGAATTATATGGAATGGAATGGATTGGAGTGGAGTGGAAGGGAGTGGAGTGGAGTTGAAAGTAGAGGAATCGAAAGAAGTGGAAAGGAGTGGAGTAGAGTGGATTAGAGTGGATTGGAATGGAATGGAGTGGAGTGGAATGGTGTGGAAACGAATGGAAGGGAGGGGAGTGGAATGGAACGAAATGGAATGGAATGTAGTGGAATGGAGAGGAGTGGAGTGGACTGGAGTGGAATGTAATCGAATGGAGTGTACTGGAGTGGAATGTATTTGAGAGGCGGGTAATGGAGAGGAGTGGAATGTATTTGAGAGGCGGGTAGTGGAGTGGAGTGGAGTGAAATACATCGGAATGGCACGGAATTGAATGGAATGGAGGGGAGTGGAATGCAGTGGAGTGGAGTCGATTGGAGTGGTGAGGAATAGAACGGAGTGGCATGGAATGGAGCACAGTGGAATGCAATGGAGTGGAGTGGATTGGAAAGGGGTGGAGTGGAGTGACGATGGGTGAAGTGGAATGTAATGGAGTGGAGTGCAGAGGAGTCTCATGGAATGGAATGGAATGGAACGCAATGGAAGCTGAGATTGTACCACTGCGCTCCAGGATGGGTGACACAGTGTGATACTCTCAAAAGAAAGGAATGGAATGGAATGCAGTGGAATGGAATGGAATGCAATGGGGTGCATTGGAGTGGAGTGGAGTGAAGTGAAGTGGATTGGAGTGGAATGGAGAGGAATGGAACGGAATGGAATGGAATGAAGTAGACTGGAGTGGGGTGGAGTTGAGTGCAATGGAATGGAGCGAAATGGAATCAGATGCAGAGAAATGGAGTAGAGAGGAGTGCAGTAGAGTGGAAAGGAGTGCAATGGAGTGGAATGGAATCGGAAGTAACGGAAAGTAGTGGAGTGGATGGAACGGAAAGGAAAGGAGTGGAGCGGAGTGGAATGGAACGGAGCGGGAGGTGGGTTGGGGCCACTGCACTCCAGGCTGGCTGGCTGACTGAGGTATTCTCGCAATAAAGGAATGGAATGGAATGCCGTAGAGTGGAATGGAACGGAGTGGAGTGGAGTGGAATGGAGTGAGTTGGAGCAGAGTGGAATGAAGAATGCAATGGGATGGAAGGGAATTGAATGAAATGCAGTGGAGTGCAGTGGAGTGCATTGCAGTGGAATGGAGCAGAATGGAATGGAAAGGAGTGGAATGGACAGGAGTGGAGTGCACTGGAGAGGAGAGGATAGGAATGCAGTGGAATGGAATTGGATGTAATGGAACGTAGAGGAGTGGAGTGGAATGGAGTGGGCCAGAGTGGAATGGAATGGAATGCAATGGAAAGGAATGGAGTGGAATAGAATGGAATGGAATGGAATGGAATGGAATGGAGTGGGATGACTTGTAGTGGGGTGGAGTGAAATGGAGTATAATGGAATGGAGTGGAGTGGAGTGGAATGTGATAGAATGGAGAGGAGGGGAATGGAGCAGAATGGAATGGAGTGCAGCGGAATGGAGTGGAGTGGAATGGAATCAAATGGAGTGGAATGGAACAGAGTGGAATGGAATGGAGTGCAATAGACTAGAATTGAGTGTAGTGTAGTGGAATTTAGTGGAATGGACTGGAATGGAGTGGAATGGAATGGAATTGAGGGGAATGGAATGGAATGGAAAGGAATGGAAAGCAATGGAAAGGAATACAATTGAATGCAACGGAATTAAAAGAATGCAATGGAATGCAATGGAATAGAATGCAATGGAATGTATAGTTGACATGTAATATGAGCTGAGATTGTGACACTGCACTCCAGCCAGGGTGACATGGTGATATCCTGTCGTAAGAAGTGAATGGAATGCAATGGAGTGAAATGGAATGGAATGAAATGGAATGGAGCGGAGTGGAAGGGAATGGAGTGGAATGATATAGAATGCAGTGGACTGTAATGGCATGGAGTGGAAAGAAGTAGAGTGGAATGGAGTGGAATGGAATGGACTGGCATAGAATGGAGTGGAATTGAATGCAATGGAGTGGATTGGAAAGGAATGCAAAGGAGTAGAGTGGAGTAGAGTGGTGTGGAGTGGAGTGGAATGGAGCTGAATGTACTTCAATGGAGTACAATGGAATGGAACGGAGTGGAATGGAATGGAATGATATGAGGTGGATTGGAGTGGAATGTAGTGGAGTGGAATGGAATGGAATAGAATGGAATGGGGTAGAGTGTAATGGAATGCAGTGGCGATAAGTGGAGTGGAATGGAATGCATTGGATTAGAGTGGAGTGGAATGGAATGGAATGGAGTGGAGTGGAGGGGAGTGGAGTGGAATGGAATTGAGTGAAGTGGAGTGCAGTTGAATGGAATATCGTGGTGTGGAGTGGAGTGGAAGTGAATGGAGTGAATAGGAGTGGAATGGAGTGGAAGGTAACGGAGTGGAATGGAGTCGAATGGAGTGGAATGGAGTAGAGTGGATTAGAGTGGAATGGTGTCGAACGGACTGGAATGGAATGGAATGGAGTGGAATGGAATTGAATCAAATGGAATGGAGTGGAGTGGAGTGGAGTGGAATGAAATGAAATGGAAGGGAGTGGAGAGAAACGCAGTTGATTGGAGTGGAGTGGAGTGGAAAGGAATGGAAAGGAGTGGGATGGAGACGTATGGATTGGAGTGGAATGGAGTGGAATGGAATGAAGTGGAAAGGAGTGGAACGGAGTGAAATTGAATTTAGTGGACTGGAGTGGAATGGAGTTAAATGGAATGGAATGGAATGGAGTGGAATGGAATGGAATGGAGTGGAGTGGAATGGAATAGAATGGCATGGAATGGAATAGAATGGGATGGAGTGGAGTGGAGAGGAGTGGAATGGATTGGAGTGAAGTGGAGTGGAATGGAATTGAGTGGAGCGGAGAGGAAAGGAATGGAATGGAGTGGAGTGGAATGGCATGGAATGGAGTGGAATGGAATGGATAGTAGTGGAGTGGAGTGGAGTGGATTGGAGTGTAGTGGAAGGGAATGGAGTGCAGTGTAATGGACTGGAATGGAGCAGAGCAGAATGGAGTGGACTGGACTGGAGTGGAATGGAATGGGATGGCATGGAATGGGAGCTGAGATTTTACCAATGTGCTCTAGGCAGGGTGACTGGGTGTCATACTCTCAAAAGAAAGGAATGGAATGGAACGCAGTGGAATGGAATGGAACAGAGTGGACATTAGTGGAGTGGAATGTGGAGGAATGGAATGAAATGGAACGTAATGGCATGAAATGGAGTGGTGTGGGGTGGAATGGATTATAGTGGAATGGGGTGGAAAGGAATGGGATGGAGTGGAATGAAGTGGAGTGCAGTGGAGTGGAACGGAGTTGAATGGCATAGAATTGAGTGGACAGTAGTGGAATGTTTTGGAATGCAATGGAATCCATTGTAATAGAATGGAATACAACGGAAAGTTGACATGGAGTGTGAGCTGAGATTGTGCCACTGCACTCCAGACTGGGTGACACGTTATATCCTGTGGATAGAAAGGAATGGAATGCAATAGAGTGAAATGGAATGGAGTGGAATGGAATTGAATGGAATGGAGTGGAGTGGAGTGGAGTCGAATGGAGACGAATGGAATGGGACGGAGTGGAATGGAACGGAGTGGAGTGGAGTATCGTGGAGTGAAATAGAATGGAATGCACTGGGTTGGAATGGAATGCAATGGACTGCTGAAAGGAAATGTGAGCTGTTATTGTTCCACTGCACTCCAGCCTTTGTGACGGAATGAAATCCTGTGGAAAAAAAGGAATGGAATGGAATGGAATGGAATGGAATGGAATGGAATGGAATGGAATGGAATGGAGTGGAGTGGAGTGGTGTGGAGAGGAGTGTAGTGGAGTGGAGTGAAATGGAGTGGAGTGTCGTGGAGGAGAGTGGAATGGAGTGGAATGGAATGGAGAGGAAAGGAACGGAGTGGAGTGGAATGGAACGGAGTGGAGTGGAATGGAATCCAATGGAATGAAATGGAACTGAATCGAATGGAATGAAGAAATATGTGCAGTGATTTGGCCACTGCGCTGGAGCCTGTGTGAGAGAGGGAGATCCTGTCGATAAAACAGTGTGGAATGGAAGGGATTGGAATGGAATGGAATGGAACGTATTGGAGTGGAGTGGAGTGGAATTGAGTGGAGTGGAGTGCACTGGAATGGAATGGAATGCAATGGAATGTAATGGAATGATGAAATGATATGTGAGCTGAGATTGTGCCACTGCACTCCACGCTGGGTGACAGAGTGAGATACTCTTGAAAGAAAGAAATGGAATGGAAAGAATTTTTAATTGGGTGGATTCGAGTGGACTGAAGTAGAGTGCAGTGGAATAGAGAGGAATGGAATGGAATGGAATCGGATGTAAAGGAATGGAATGATGTGGAGTGGAGTGGTGAGGAGTGTAGTGCTGTGGAATGGAGCAGAAAGTAACGGGATGGTGTGGAGTGGAGTGCAGTGCAGTGGAGTGGAGAGGAGTGCAATGGCGTGGAATGGAATCGGATGTAAAGGAACGTACTGGAGTGGAGCGGAGTGGAAAGGAGTGGAATGGAATGGAATTGAATGTAATGGAAAGCAAAGGAATGGAATGGGATGCAATGGAATTTAATGCAATAGAATGCAGTTCAATAGAGAGTTGACATGTAGTGTGAGCTGAGATTGTGCCTAAGCTCTCCAGGCTGTTTGACACAGTGATATCGTGTGGAAAGAATGGAATGGAATGCAGTGGTGTGAAATGGAATGGAATGTAGTGGACAGGAGTAGAATGGAGTGGAGTGAAGAGGAACAGAGTGGAATGGAATGGGATGCAGTGGAATGGAATGCAGTGGAGTGGAGTGAAATAGAAAGAAATGGAATGGGATGGAATGGAATGCAATGGAATGGAGAAGAGAAATGTGAGCTGAGATTGTGTGACTACACTCCAGCCTTAGTGACCGAGAGAGATTCTGTGGAAGGAAAGAACTGATTTCAAAGGAGTGGAATGGAAGGGAATGTAGTACAGTGGAGTAGAGTGGAATGGAGTGAAACAGAATAGAATGGAGTGGAAGGCAATGGAATGGAATGGAATGGAGTGGAGTGGAATAGAGAGGAGTGCACTGCAATGGAGTGGAGTGGAGTGGAAGGGAGTGGAATGCAATGGAATGTAGTGGAGTGCAGTGGAGTGGAATGGAATGGAGTGGACAGGAGTGGAAGGAGTAGAGTGGACTGGAATGGAATAGAATGGAACAGAATGCAGTGGAGTGGAGGGGAGTGGAGGTGAGTGGAGTGGCATGGAGTGGAATGGAATGGAATGGAGTGAAATGGAATCCAATGGATTGGAATGGAGTGGAGTGGAGTGGAGTGGAATGGAGAGGAGTCGAATGGAATGGAAGGGAATGCAACGGAACGCAGTGGTGTGGATTGGAATGCAGTGAAATGGAGTACTATGGAATCTAAAGGAGTGGAGTGGAGTCTAGTGGAGTGGAATGGAATGGAACAAAATGGAATGGAATGGCACGGAATGGAGTGGAGTAGAGTGGAGTGGGAAGGAAGGGAGATGAGTAGAATGGAGAGGAATGGAATGCAGTGGAGTGGATTGGATTGGAATGAACTGGAATGGAGAGGAATGGAATGAAGTGGAACGGAATGGACCGCAATGGAATTGAATGGAGTGAAGTGGAAAGTAGTGGAGTGGAGTGGAATGGAGTGGAAATGAATGGAATGGAGTGGAATGGAAGGGAATGGAGACAAGTGCATAGGAATTGACTGAAGCAGATTGGAGTGGAGTGGAGTGGAGTGGCAAGGAATGGAATGAAGTGGATGGGAATGCAATGGAGTGGAATGAAATGGAATAAAATGGCATGGAGTGGAATGGAGAGGAATGGAGTGGAGTGGAGTGGAATGGAGGGGAGTAAGAGGAAGAGAATGGAATGGAATCGAAAGGAGGGAAGTGCAATTGTGTGGAGTGGAGTGGAGATGAAAGGAGTGGAGTGATGTGGAGTCGAGAGGAAAGGAATGGAATGGAATGGAATGGAGTTAAGTGGAGTGGAATGGAGTGGAAGGTAATGGAGTGGAATGAAAAGGAGTGGATTGGAATGGAGTGGAATGGAATGGAGTGGAACGGAGTGGAGTAGAATGGAGTGGGTTGCAGAGGAGTGGAATGGAGTGGAATGGAAGGGAACGGAAAGGAATGTAGTGGAAAGGAATGGAATGGAGTGGATTGAAATTGAATGGAAAGGATTGGAGTGCAGTGGACTGGAGGGGAGTGGAATAAAATGGAGTATAGTGCAGTGGAATGGAGTGGACTGGAGTGGAGATGAGTGGAGTGGACTGGAATGGAATGGAGTGGAGTGGAATGGTGTGGAGTGGGGTGGAAAGGAATGGAACAGAATGGAATGGAGAGGAATGGAGTGGCATGTAGTGGAGTGGAGTGAAGTGGAAAGGAATGGCATGGAATGGAGTAGAGTGGAATGGAGGGGTATGGAATGGAATGGAATGGAATTGAGTGGAATGGAGTGGAATGGAGTGGAGTGGAGAGGAATGGAATGGAGTGGAAAGGTCTGAAAGGAGTGGAATGGAGTGGAGTGGAATGCAATGGAGTAGATTGGAATGAAGTGGAAAGGAATAGAATGGAGAGAAGTAGAGTAGAATGGAGTGGATTGGAATGGAGGGGAGCAGAGTGGAGTTAACAGCGGTGGATTGGAATACAGTGGATGGGGTAGAGTGGAAGGGAGTGGAATTATATGGAATGGAATGGATTGGAGTGGAGTGGAAGGGAGTGGAGTGGAGTTGAAAGTAGAGGAATCGAAAGAAGTGGAAAGGAGTGGAGTAGAGTGGATTAGAGTGGATTGGAATGGAATGGAGTGGAGTGGAATGGTGTGGAAACGAATGGAAGGGAGGGGAGTGGAATGGAACGAAATGGAATGGAATGTAGTGGAATGGAGAGGAGTGGAGTGGACTGGAGTGGAATGTAATCGAATGGAGTGTACTGGAGTGGAATGTATTTGAGAGGCGGGTAATGGAGAGGAGTGGAATGTATTTGAGAGGCGGGTAATGGAGAGGAATTGAGTGGAGTGGAGTGGAGTGAAATACATCAGAATGGCACGGAATTGAATGGAATGGAGGGGAGTGGAATGCAGTGGAGTGGAGTCGATTGGAGTGGTGAGGAATAGAACGGAGTGGCATGGAATGGAGCACAGTGGAATGCAATGGAGTGGAGTGGATTGGAAAGGGGTGGAGTGGAGTGACGATGGGTGAAGTGGAATGTAATGGAGTGGAGTGCAGAGGAGTCTCATGGAATGGAATGGAATGGAACGCAATGGAAGCTGAGATTGTACCACTGCGCTCCAGGATGGGTGACACAGTGTGATACTCTCAAAAGAAAGGAATGGAATGGAATGCAGTGGAATGGAATGGAATGCAATGGGGTGCATTGGAGTGGAGTGGAGTGAAGTGAAGTGGATTGGAGTGGAATGGAGAGGAATGGAACGGAATGGAATGGAATGAAGTAGACTGGAGTGGGGTGGAGTTGAGTGCAATGGAATGGAGCGAAATGGAATCAGATGCAGAGAAATGGAGTAGAGAGGAGTGCAGTAGAGTGGAAAGGAGTGCAATGGAGTGGAATGGAATCGGAAGTAACGGAAAGTAGTGGAGTGGATGGAACGGAAAGGAAAGGAGTGGAGCGGAGTGGAATGGAACGGAGCGGGAGGTGGGTTGGGGCCACTGCACTCCAGGCTGGCTGGCTGACTGAGGTATTCTCGCAATAAAGGAATGGAATGGAATGCCGTAGAGTGGAATGGAACGGAGTGGAGTGGAGTGGAATGGAGTGAGTTGGAGCACAGTGGAATGAAGAATGCAATGGGATGGAAGGGAATTGAATGAAATGCAGTGGAGTGCAGTGGAGTGCATTGCAGTGGAATGGAGCAGAATGGAATGGAAAGGAGTGGAATGGACAGGAGTGGAGTGCACTGGAGAGGAGAGGATAGGAATGCAGTGGAATGGAATTGGATGTAATGGAACGTAGAGGAGTGGAGTGGAATGGAGTGGGCCAGAGTGGAATGGAATGGAATGCAATGGAAAGGAATGGAGTGGAATAGAATGGAATGGAATGGAATGGAATGGAGTGGGATGACTTGTAGTGGGGTGGAGTGAAATGGAGTATAATGGAATGGAGTGGAGTGGAGTGGAATGTGATAGAATGGAGAGGAGGGGAATGGAGCAGAATGGAATGGAGTGCAGCGGAATGGAGTGGAGTGGAATGGAATCAAATGGAGTGGAATGGAACAGAGTGGAATGGAATGGAGTGCAATAGACTAGAATTGAGTGTAGTGTAGTGGAATTTAGTGGAATGGACTGGAATGGAGTGGAATGGAATGGAATTGAGGGGAATGGAATGGAATGGAAAGGAATGGAAAGCAATGGAAAGGAATAGAATTGAATGCAACGGAATTAAAAGAATGCAATGGAATGCAATGGAATAGAATGCAATGGAATGTATAGTTGACATGTAATATGAGCTGAGATTGTGACACTGCACTCCAGCCAGGGTGACATGGTGATATCCTGTCGTAAGAAGTGAATGGAATGCAATGGAGTGAAATGGAATGGAATGAAATGGAATGGAGCGGAGTGGAAGGGAATGGAGTGGAATGATATAGAATGCAGTGGACTGTAATGGCATGGAGTGGAAAGAAGTAGAGTGGAATGGAGTGGAATGGAATGGACTGGCATAGAATGGAGTGGAATTGAATGCAATGGAGTGGATTGGAAAGGAATGCAAAGGAGTAGAGTGGAGTAGAGTGGTGTGGAGTGGAGTGGAATGGAGCTGAATGTACTTCAATGGAGTACAATGGAATGGAACGGAGTGGAATGGAATGGAATGATATGAGGTGGATTGGAGTGGAATGTAGTGGAGTGGAATGGAATGGAATAGAATGGAATGGAGTAGAGTGTAATGGAATGCAGTGGCGATAAGTGGAGTGGAATGGAATGCATTGGATTAGAGTGGAGTGGAATGGAATGGAATGGAGTTGAGTGGAGGGGAGTGGAGTGGAATGGAATTGAGTGAAGTGGAGTGCAGTTGAATGGAATATCGTGGTGTGGAGTGGAGTGGAAGTGAATGGAGTGAATAGGAGTGGAATGGAGTGGAAGGTAACGGAGTGGAATGGAGTCGAATGGAGTGGAATGGAGTAGAGTGGATTAGAGTGGAATGGTGTCGAACGGACTGGAATGGAATGGAATGGAGTGGAATGGAATTGAATCAAATGGAATGGAGTGGAGTGGAATGGAGTGGAGTGGAGTGGAATGAAATGAAATGGAAGGGAGTGGAGAGAAACGCAGTTGATTGGAGTGGAGTGGAGTGGAAAGGAATGGAAAGGAGTGGGATGGAGACGTATGGATTGGAGTGGAATGGAGTGGAATGGAATGAAGTGGAAAGGAGTGGAACGGAGTGAAATTGAATTTAGTGGACTGGAGTGGAATGGAGTTAAATGGAATGGAATGGAATGGAGTGGAATGGAATGGAATGGAGTGGAGTGGAATGGAATAGAATGGCATGGAATGGAATAGAATGGGATGGAGTGGAGTGGAGAGGAGTGGAATGGATTGGAGTGAAGTGGAGTGGAATGGAATTGAGTGGAGCGGAGAGGAAAGGAATGGAATGGAGTGGAGTGGAATGGCATGGAATGGAGTGGAATGGAATGGATAGTAGTGGAGTGGAGTGGAGTGGATTGGAGTGTAGTGGAAGGGAATGGAGTGCAGTGTAATGGACTGGAATGGAGCAGAGCAGAATGGAGTGGACTGGACTGGAGTGGAATGGAATGGGATGGCATGGAATGGGAGCTGAGATTTTACCAATGTGCTCTAGGCAGGGTGACTGGGTGTCATACTCTCAAAAGAAAGGAATGGAATGGAACGCAGTGGAATGGAATGGAACAGAGTGGACATTAGTGGAGTGGAATGTGGAGGAATGGAATGAAATGGAACGTAATGGCATGAAATGGAGTGGTGTGGGGTGGAATGGATTATAGTGGAATGGGGTGGAAAGGAATGGGATGGAGTGGAATGAAGTGGAGTGCAGTGGAGTGGAACGGAGTTGAATGGCATAGAATTGAGTGGACAGTAGTGGAATGTTTTGGAATGCAATGGAATCCATTGTAATAGAAAGGAATACAACGGAAAGTTGACATGGAGTGTGAGCTGAGATTGTGCCACTCCACTCCAGACTGGGTGACATGTTATATCCTGTGGATAGAAAGGAATGGAATGCAATAGAGTGAAATGGAATGGAGTGGAATGGAATGGAATGGAATGGAGTGGAGTGGAGTGGAGTCGAATGGAGACGAATGGAATGGGACGGAGTGGAATGGAACGGAGTGGAGTGGAGTATCGTCTAGTGAAATAGAATGGAATGCACTGGGTTGGAATGGAATGCAATGGACTGCTGAAAGGAAATATGAGCTGTTATTGTTCCACTGCACTCCAGCCTTTGTGACGGAATGAAATCCTGTGGAAAAAAAGGAATGGAATGGAATGGAATGGAATGGAATGGAATGGAGTGGAGTGCAGTGGAGTGGTGTGCAGAGGAGTGGAGTGGAGTGGAGTGAAATGGAGTGGAGTGTCGTGGAGGAGAGTGGAATGGAGTGGAATGGAATGGAGAGGAAAGGAACGGAGTGGAGTGGAATGGAACGGAGTGGGGTGGAATGGAATCCAATGGAATGAAATGGAATTGAATCGAATGGAATGAGGAAATATGTGCAGTGATTTGGCCACTGCGCTGGAGCCTGTGTGAAAGAGGGAGATCCTGTCGATAAAACAGTGTGGAATGGAAGGGATTGGAATGGAATGGAATGGAACGTACTGGAGTGGAGTGGAGTGGAATTGAGTGGAGTGGAGTGCACTGGAATGGAATGGAATGCAATGGAATGTAATGGAATGATGAAATGATATGTGAGCTGAGATTGTGCCACTGCACTCCACGCTGGGTGACAGAGTGAGATACTCTTGAAAGAAAGAAATGGAATGGAAAGAATTTTTAATTGGGTGGATTCGAGTGGACTGAAGTAGAGTGCAGTGGAATAGAGAGGAATGGAATGGAATGGAATCGGATGTAAAGGAATGGAATGATGTGGAGTGGAGTGGTGAGGAGTGTAGTGCTGTGGAATGGAGCAGAAAGTAACGGGATGGTGTGGAGTGGAGTGCAGTGCAGTGGAGTGGAGAGGAGTGCAACGGCGTGGAATGGAATCGGATGTAAAGGAACGTACTGGAGTGGAGCGGAGTGGAAAGGAGTGGAATGGAATGGAATTGAATGTAATGGAAAGCAAAGGAATGGAATGGGATGCAATGGAATTTAATGCAATAGAATGCAGTTCAATAGAGAGTTGACATGTAATGTGAGCTGAGATTGTGCCTAAGCTCTCCAGGCTGTTTGACACAGTGATATCGTGTCGAAAGAATGGAATGGAATGCAGTGGTGTGAAATGGAATGGAATGTAGTGGACAGGAGTAGAATGGAGTGGAGTGAAGAGGAACAGAGTGGAATGGAATGGGATGCAGTGGAATGGAATGCAGTGGAGTGGAGTGAAATAGAAAGAAATGGAATGGGATGGAATGGAATGCAATGGAATGGAGAAGAGAAATGTGAGCTGAGATTGTGTGACTACACTCCAGCCTTAGTGACCGAGAGAGATTCTGTGGAAAGAAAGAACTGATTTCAAAGGAGTGGAATGGAAGGGAATGTAGTACAGTGGAGTAGAGTGGAATGGAGTGAAACAGAATAGAATGGAGTGGAAGGCAATGGAATGGAATGGAATGGAGTGGAGTGGAATAGAGAGGAGTGCACTGCAATGGAGTGGAGTGGAGTGGAAGGGAGTGGAATGCAATGGAATGTAGTGGAGTGCAGTGGAGTGGAATGGAATGGAGTGGACAGGAGTGGAAGGAGTAGAGTGGACTGGAATGGAATAGAATGGAACAGAATGCAGTGGAGTGGAGGGGAGTGGAGGTGAGTGGAGTGGCATGGAGTGGAATGGAATGGAATGGAGTGAAATGGAATCCAATGGATTGGAATGGAGTGGAGTGGAGTGGAGTGGAATGGAGAGGAGTCGAATGGAATGGAAGGGAATGCAACGGAACGCAGTGGTGTGGATTGGAATGCAGTGAAATGGAGTACTATGGAATCTAAAGGAGTGGAGTGGAGTCTAGTGGAGTGGAATGGAATGGAACAAAATGGAATGGAATGGCACGGAATGGAGTGGAGTAGAGTGGAGTGGGAAGGAAGGGAGATGAGTGGAATGGAGAGGAATGGAATGCAGTGGAGTGGATTGGATTGGAATGAACTGGAATGGAGAGGAATGGAATGAAGTGGAACGGAATGGACTGCAATGGAATTGAATGGAGTGAAGTGGAAAGTAGTGGAGTGGAGTGGAATGGAGTAGAAATGAATGGAATGGAGTGGAATGGAAGGGAATGGAGACAAGTGGATAGGAATTGACTGAAGCAGATTGGAGTGGAGTGGAGTGGAGTGGCATGGAATGGAATGAAGTGGATGGGAATGCAATGGAGTGGAATGAAATGGAATAAAATGGAATGGAGTGGAATGGAGAGGAATGGAGTGGAGTGGAGTGGAATGGATGGGAGTAAGAGGAAGAGAATGGAATGGAATCGAAAGGAGGGAAGTGCAATTGTGTGGAGTGGAGTGGAGATGAAAGGAGTGGAGTGATGTGGAGTCGAGAGGAAAGGAATGGAATGGAATGGAATGGAGTTAAGTGGAGTGGAATGGAGTGGAACGTAATGGAGTGGAATGAAAAGGAGTGGATTGGAATGGAGTGGAATGGAATGGAGTGGAACGGAGTGGAGTAGAATGGAGTGGGTTGCAGAGGAGTGGAATGGAGTGGAATGGAAGGGAACGGAAAGGAATGTAGTGGAAAGGAATGGAATGGAGTGGATTGAAATTGAATGGAAAGGATTGGAGTGCAGTGGACTGGAGGGGAGTGGAATAAAATGGAGTATAGTGCAGTGGAATGGAGTGGACTGGAGTGGAGATGAGTGGAGTGGACTGGAATGGAATGGGGTGGAGTGGAATGGTGTGGAGTGGGGTGGAAAGGAATGGAACAGAATGGAATGGAGAGGAATGGAGTGGCATGTAGTGGAGTGGAGTGAAGTGGAAAGGAATGGCATGGAATGGAGTAGAGTGGAATGGAGGGGTATGGAATGGAATGGAATGGAATTGAGTGGAATGGAGTGGAATGGAGTGGAGTGGAGAGGAATGGAATGGAGTGGAAAGGTCTGAAAGGAGTGGAATGGAGTGGAGTGGAATGCAATGGAGTAGATTGGAATGAAGTGGAAAGGAATAGAATGGAGAGAAGTAGAGTAGAATGGAGTGGATTGGAATGGAGGGGAGCAGAGTGGAGTTAACAGCGGTGGATTGGAATACAGTGGATGGGGTAGAGTGGAAGGGAGTGGAATTATATGGAATGGAATGGATTGGAGTGGAGTGGAAGGGAGTGGAGTGGAGTTGAAAGTAGAGGAATCGAAAGAAGTGGAAAGGAGTGGAGTAGAGTGGATTAGAGTGGATTGGAATGGAATGGAGTGGAGTGGAATGGTGTGGAAACGAATGGAAGGGAGGGGAGTGGAATGGAACGAAATGGAATGGAATGTAGTGGAATGGAGAGGAGTGGAGTGGACTGGAGTGGAATGTAATCGAATGGAGTGTACTGGAGTGGAATGTATTTGAGAGGCGGGTAATGGAGAGGAATTGAGTGGAGTGGAGTGGAGTGAAAAACATCGGAATGGCACGGAATTGAATGGAATGGAGGGGAGTGGAATGCAGTGGAGTGGAGTCGATTGGAGTGGTGAGGAGTAGAACGGAGTGGCATGGAATGGAGCACAGTGGAATGCAATGGAGTGGAGTGGATTGGAAAGGGGTGGAGTGGAGTGACGATGGGTGAAGTGGAATGTAATGGAGTGGAGTGCAGAGGAGTCTCATGGAATGGAATGGAATGGAACGCAATGGAAGCTGAGATTGTACCACTGCGCTCCAGGATGGGTGACACAGTGTGATACTCTCAAAAGAAAGGAATGGAATGGAATGCAGTGGAATGGAATGGAATGCAATGGGGTGCATCGGAGTGGAGTGGAGTGAAGTGAAGTGGATTGGAGTGGAATGGAGAGGACTGGAACGGAATGGAATGGAATGAAGTAGACTGGAGTGGGGTGGAGTTGAGTGCAATGGAATGGAGCGAAATGGAATCAGATGCAGAGAAATGGAGTAGAGAGGAGTGCAGTAGAGTGGAAAGGAGTGCAATGGAGTGGAATGGAATCGGAAGTAACGGAAAGTAGTGGAGTGGATGGAACGGAAAGGAAAGGAGTGGAGCGGAGTGGAATGGAACGGAGCGGGAGGTGGGTTGGGGCCACTGCACTCCAGGCTGGCTGGCTGACTGAGGTATTCTCGCAATAAAGGAATGGAATGGAATGCCGTTGAATGGAATGGAACGGAGTGGAGTGGAGTGGAATGGAGTGAGTTGGAGCAGAGTGGAATGAAGAATGCAATGGGATGGAAGGGAATTGAATGAAATGCAGTGGAGTGCAGTGGAGTGCATTGCAGTGGAATGGAGCAGAATGGAATGGAAAGGAGTGGAATGGACAGGAGTGGAGTGCACTGGAGAGAAGAGGATAGGAATGCAGTGGAATGGAATTGGATGTAATGGAACGTAGAGGAGTGGAGTGGAATGGAGTGGGCCAGAGTGGAATGGAATGGAATGCAATGGAAAGGAATGGAGTGGAATAGAATGGAATGGAATGGAATGGAATGGAGTGGGATGACTTGTAGTGGGGTGGAGTGAAATGGAGTATAATGGAATGGAGTGGAGTGGAGTGGAATGTGATAGAATGGAGAGGAGGGGAATGAAGCAGAATTGTATGGAGTGCAGCGGAATTGAGTGGAGTGGAATGGAATCAAATGGAGTGGAATGGAACAGAGTGGAATGGAATGGAGTGCAATAGACTAGAATTGAGTGTAGTGTAGTGGAATTTAGTGGAATGGACTGGAATGGAGTGGAATGGAATGGAATTGAGGGGAATGGAATGGAATGGAAAGGAATGGAAAGCAATGGAAAGGAATAGAATTGAATGCAACGGAATTAAAAGAATGCAATGGAATGCAATGGAATAGAATGCAATGGAATGTATAGTTGACATGTAATATGAGCTGAGATTGTGACACTGCACTCCAGCCAGGGTGACATGGTGATATCCTGTCGTAAGAAGTGAATGGAATGCAATGGAGTGAAATGGAATGGAATGAAATGGAATGGAGTGGAGTGGAAGGGAATGGAGTGGAATGAAATAGAATGCAGTGGACTGTAATGGCATGGAGTGGAAAGAAGTAGAGTGGAATGGAGTGGAATGGAATGGACTGGCATAGAATGGAGTGGAATTGAATGCAATGGAGTGGATTGGAAAGGAATGCAAAGGAGTAGAGTGGAGTAGAGTGGTGTGGAGTGGAGTGGAATGGAGCTGAATGTACTTCAATGGAGTACAATGGAATGGAACGGAGTGGAATGGAATGGAATGATATGAGGTGGATTGGAGTGGAATGTAGTGGAGTGGAATGGAATGGAATAGAATGGAATGGAGTAGAGTGTAATGGAATGCAGTGGCGATAAGTGGAGTGGAATGGAATGCATTGGAGTAGAGTGGAGTGGAATGGAATGGAATGGAGTTGAGTGGAGGGGAGTGGAGTGGAATGGAATTGAGTGAAGTGGAGTGCAGTTGAATGGAATATCGTGGTGTGGAGTGGAGTGGAAGTGAATGGAGTGAATAGGAGTGGAATGGAGTGGAAGGTAACGGAGTGGAATGGAGTCGAATGGAGTGGAATGGAGTAGAGTGGATTAGAGTGGAATGGTGTCGAACGGACTGGAATGGAATGGAATGGAGTGGAATGGAATTGAATCAAATGGAATGGAGTGGAGTGGAGTGGAGTGGAATGAAATGAAATGGAAGGGAGTGGAGAGAAACGCAGTTGATTGGAGTGGAGTGGAGTGGAAAGGAATGGAAAGGAGTGGGATGGAGACGTATGGATTGGAGTGGAATGGAGTGGAATGGAATGAAGTGGAAAGGAGTGGAACGGAGTGAAATTGAATTTAGTGGACTGGAGTGGAATGGAGTTAAATGGAATGGAATGGAATGGAGTGGAATGGAATGGAATGGAGTGGAGTGGAATGGAATAGAATGGCATGGAATGGAATAGAATGGGATGGAGTGGAGTGGAGAGGAGTGGAATGGATTGGAGTGAAGTGGAGTGGAATGGAATTGAGTGGAGCGGAGAGGAAAGGAATGGAATGGAGTGGAGTGGAATGGCATGGAATGGAGTGGAATGGAATGGATAGTAGTGGAGTGGAGTGGAGTGGATTGGAGTGTAGTGGAAGGGAATGGAGTGCAGTGTAATGGACTGGAATGGAGCAGAGCAGAATGGAGTGGACTGGACTGGAGTGGAATGGAATGGGATGGCATGGAATGGGAGCTGAGATTTTACCAATGTGCTCTAGGCAGGGTGACTGGGTGTCATACTCTCAAAAGAAAGGAATGGAATGGAACGCAGTGGAATGGAATGGAACAGAGTGGACATTAGTGGAGTGGAATGTGGAGGAATGGAATGAAATGGAACGTAATGGCATGAAATGGAGTGGTGTGGGGTGGAATGGATTATAGTGGAATGGGGTGGAAAGGAATGGGATGGAGTGGAATGAAGTGGAGGGCAGTGGAGTGGAACGGAGTTGAATGGCATAGAATTGAGTGGACAGTAGTGGAATGTTTTGGAATGCAATGGAATCCATTGTAATAGAATGGAATACAACGGAAAGTTGACATGGAGTGTGAGCTGAGATTGTGCCACTGCACTCCAGACTGGGTGACACGTTATATCCTGTGGATAGAAAGGAATGGAATGCAATAGAGTGAAATGGAATGGAGTGGAATGGAATTGAATGGAATGGAGTGGAGTGGAGTGGAGTCGAATGGAGACGAATGGAATGGGACGGAGTGGAATGGAACGGAGTGGAGTGGAGTATCGTGGAGTGAAATAGAATGGAATGCACTGGGTTGGAATGGAATGCAATGGACTGCTGAAAGGAAATGTGAGCTGTTATTGTTCCACTGCACTCCAGCCTTTGTGACGGAATGAAATCCTGTGGAAAAAAAGGAATGGAATGGAATGGAATGGAATGGAATGGAATGGAATGGAATGGAATGGAGTGGAGTGGAGTGGTGTGGAGAGGAGTGGAGTGGAGTGGAGTGAAATGGAGTGGAGTGTCGTGGAGGAGAGTGGAATGGAGTGGAATGGAATGGAGAGGAAAGGAACGGAGTGGAGTGGAATGGAACGGAGTGGAGTGGAATGGAATCCAATGGAATGAAATGGAATTGAATCGAATGGAATGAAGAAATATGTGCAGTGATTTGGCCACTGCGCTGGAGCCTGTGTGAGAGAGGGAGATCCTGTCGATAAAACAGTGTGGAATGGAAGGGATTGGAATGGAATGGAATGGAACGTATTGGAGTGGAGTGGAGTGGAATTGAGTGGAGTGGAGTGCACTGGAATGGAATGGAATGCAATGGAATGTAATGGAATGATGAAATGATATGTGAGCTGAGATTGTGCCACTGCACTCCACGCTGGGTGACAGAGTGAGATACTCTTGAAAGAAAGAAATGGAATGGAAAGAATTTTTAATTGGGTGGATTCGAGTGGACTGAAGTAGAGTGCAGTGGAATAGAGAGGAATGGAATGGAATGGAATCGGATGTAAAGGAATGGAATGATGTGGAGTGGAGTGGTGAGGAGTGTAGTGCTGTGGAATGGAGCAGAAAGTAACGGGATGGTGTGGAGTGGAGTGCAGTGCAGTGGAGTGGAGAGGAGTGCAATGGCGTGGAATGGAATCGGATGTAAAGGAACGTACTGGAGTGGAGCGGAGTGGAAAGGAGTGGAATGGAATGGAATTGAATGTAATGGAAAGCAAAGGAATGGAATGGGATGCAATGGAATTTAATGCAATAGAATGCAGTTCAATAGAGAGTTGACATGTAGTGTGAGCTGAGATTGTGCCTAAGCTCTCCAGGCTGTTTGACACAGTGATATCGTGTGGAAAGAATGGAATGGAATGCAGTGGTGTGAAATGTAATGGAATGTAGTGGACAGGAGTAGAATGGAGTGGAGTGAAGAGGAACAGAGTGGAATGGAATGGGATGCAGTGGAATGGAATGCAGTGGAGTGGAGTGAAATAGAAAGAAATGGAATGGGATGGAATGGAATGCAATGGAATGGAGAAGAGAAATGTGAGCTGAGATTGTGTGACTACACTCCAGCCTTAGTGACCGAGAGAGATTCTGTGGAAGGAAAGAACTGATTTCAAAGGAGTGGAATGGAAGGGAATGTAGTACAGTGGAGTAGAGTGGAATGGAGTGAAACAGAATAGAATGGAGTGGAAGGCAATGGAATGGAATGGAATGGAGTGGAGTGGAATAGAGAGGAGTGCACTGCAATGGAGTGGAGTGGAGTGGAAGGGAGTGGAATGCAATGGAATGTAGTGGAGTGCAGTGGAGTGGAATGGAATGGAGTGGACAGGAGTGGAAGGAGTAGAGTGGACTGGAATGGAATAGAATGGAACAGAATGCAGTGGAGTGGAGGGGAGTGGAGGTGAGTGGAGTGGCATGGAGTGGAATGGAATGGAATGGAGTGAAATGGAATCCAATGGATTGGAATGGAGTGGAGTGGAGTGGAGTGGAATGGAGAGGAGTCGAATGGAATGGAAGGGAATGCAACGGAACGCAGTGGTGTGGATTGGAATGCAGTGAAATGGAGTACTATGGAATCTAAAGGAGTGGAGTGGAGTCTAGTGGAGTGGAATGGAATGGAACAAAATGGAATGGAATGGCACGGAATGGAGTGGAGTAGAGTGGAGTGGGAAGGAAGGGAGATGAGTAGAATGGAGAGGAATGGAATGCAGTGGAGTGGATTGGATTGGAATGAACTGGAATGGAGAGGAATGGAATGAAGTGGAACGGAATGGACCGCAATGGAATTGAATGGAGTGAAGTGGAAAGTAGTGGAGTGGAGTGGAATGGAGTGGAAATGAATGGAATGGAGTGGAATGGAAGGGAATGGAGACAAGTGCATAGGAATTGACTGAAGCAGATTGGAGTGGAGTGGAGTGGAGTGGCAAGGAATGGAATGAAGTGGATGGGAATGCAATGGAGTGGAATGAAATGGAATAAAATGGCATGGAGTGGAATGGAGAGGAATGGAGTGGAGTGGAGTGGAATGGAGGGGAGTAAGAGGAAGAGAATGGAATGGAATCGAAAGGAGGGAAGTGCAATTGTGTGGAGTGGAGTGGAGATGAAAGGAGTGGAGTGATGTGGAGTCGAGAGGAAAGGAATGGAATGGAATGGAATGGAGTTAAGTGGAGTGGAATGGAGTGGAAGGTAATGGAGTGGAATGAAAAGGAGTGGATTGGAATGGAGTGGAATGGAATGGAGTGGAACGGAGTGGAGTAGAATGGAGTGGGTTGCAGAGGAGTGGAATGGAGTGGAATGGAAGGGAACGGAAAGGAATGTAGTGGAAAGGAATGGAATGGAGTGGATTGAAATTGAATGGAAAGGATTGGAGTGCAGTGGACTGGAGGGGAGTGGAATAAAATGGAGTATAGTGCAGTGGAATGGAGTGGACTGGAGTGGAGATGAGTGGAGTGGACTGGAATGGAATGGAGTGGAGTGGAATGGTGTGGAGTGGGGTGGAAAGGAATGGAACAGAATGGAATGGAGAGGAATGGAGTGGCATGTAGTGGAGTGGAGTGAAGTGGAAAGGAATGGCATGGAATGGAGTAGAGTGGAATGGAGGGGTATGGAATGGAATGGAATGGAATTGAGTGGAATGGAGTGGAATGGAGTGGAGTGGAGAGGAATGGAATGGAGTGGAAAGGTCTGAAAGGAGTGGAATGGAGTGGAGTGGAATGCAATGGAGTAGATTGGAATGAAGTGGAAAGGAATAGAATGGAGAGAAGTAGAGTAGAATGGAGTGGATTGGAATGGAGGGGAGCAGAGTGGAGTTAACAGCGGTGGATTGGAATACAGTGGATGGGGTAGAGTGGAAGGGAGTGGAATTATATGGAATGGAATGGATTGGAGTGGAGTGGAAGGGAGTGGAGTGGAGTTGAAAGTAGAGGAATCGAAAGAAGTGGAAAGGAGTGGAGTAGAGTGGATTAGAGTGGATTGGAATGGAATGGAGTGGAGTGGAATGGTGTGGAAACGAATGGAAGGGAGGGGAGTGGAATGGAACGAAATGGAATGGAATGTAGTGGAATGGAGAGGAGTGGAGTGGACTGGAGTGGAATGTAATCGAATGGAGTGTACTGGAGTGGAATGTATTTGAGAGGCGGGTAATGGAGAGGAGTGGAATGTATTTGAGAGGCGGGTAGTGGAGTGGAGTGGAGTGAAATACATCGGAATGGCACGGAATTGAATGGAATGGAGGGGAGTGGAATGCAGTGGAGTGGAGTCGATTGGAGTGGTGAGGAATAGAACGGAGTGGCATGGAATGGAGCACAGTGGAATGCAATGGAGTGGAGTGGATTGGAAAGGGGTGGAGTGGAGTGACGATGGGTGAAGTGGAATGTAATGGAGTGGAGTGCAGAGGAGTCTCATGGAATGGAATGGAATGGAACGCAATGGAAGCTGAGATTGTACCACTGCGCTCCAGGATGGGTGACACAGTGTGATACTCTCAAAAGAAAGGAATGGAATGGAATGCAGTGGAATGGAATGGAATGCAATGGGGTGCATTGGAGTGGAGTGGAGTGAAGTGAAGTGGATTGGAGTGGAATGGAGAGGAATGGAACGGAATGGAATGGAATGAAGTAGACTGGAGTGGGGTGGAGTTGAGTGCAATGGAATGGAGCGAAATGGAATCAGATGCAGAGAAATGGAGTAGAGAGGAGTGCAGTAGAGTGGAAAGGAGTGCAATGGAGTGGAATGGAATCGGAAGTAACGGAAAGTAGTGGAGTGGATGGAACGGAAAGGAAAGGAGTGGAGCGGAGTGGAATGGAACGGAGCGGGAGGTGGGTTGGGGCCACTGCACTCCAGGCTGGCTGGCTGACTGAGGTATTCTCGCAATAAAGGAATGGAATGGAATGCCGTAGAGTGGAATGGAACGGAGTGGAGTGGAGTGGAATGGAGTGAGTTGGAGCAGAGTGGAATGAAGAATGCAATGGGATGGAAGGGAATTGAATGAAATGCAGTGGAGTGCAGTGGAGTGCATTGCAGTGGAATGGAGCAGAATGGAATGGAAAGGAGTGGAATGGACAGGAGTGGAGTGCACTGGAGAGGAGAGGATAGGAATGCAGTGGAATGGAATTGGATGTAATGGAACGTAGAGGAGTGGAGTGGAATGGAGTGGGCCAGAGTGGAATGGAATGGAATGCAATGGAAAGGAATGGAGTGGAATAGAATGGAATGGAATGGAATGGAATGGAATGGAGTGGGATGACTTGTAGTGGGGTGGAGTGAAATGGAGTATAATGGAATGGAGTGGAGTGGAGTGGAATGTGATAGAATGGAGAGGAGGGGAATGGAGCAGAATGGAATGGAGTGCAGCGGAATGGAGTGGAGTGGAATGGAATCAAATGGAGTGGAATGGAACAGAGTGGAATGGAATGGAGTGCAATAGACTAGAATTGAGTGTAGTGTAGTGGAATTTAGTGGAATGGACTGGAATGGAGTGGAATGGAATGGAATTGAGGGGAATGGAATGGAATGGAAAGGAATGGAAAGCAATGGAAAGGAATACAATTGAATGCAACGGAATTAAAAGAATGCAATGGAATGCAATGGAATAGAATGCAATGGAATGTATAGTTGACATGTAATATGAGCTGAGATTGTGACACTGCACTCCAGCCAGGGTGACATGGTGATATCCTGTCGTAAGAAGTGAATGGAATGCAATGGAGTGAAATGGAATGGAATGAAATGGAATGGAGCGGAGTGGAAGGGAATGGAGTGGAATGATATAGAATGCAGTGGACTGTAATGGCATGGAGTGGAAAGAAGTAGAGTGGAATGGAGTGGAATGGAATGGACTGGCATAGAATGGAGTGGAATTGAATGCAATGGAGTGGATTGGAAAGGAATGCAAAGGAGTAGAGTGGAGTAGAGTGGTGTGGAGTGGAGTGGAATGGAGCTGAATGTACTTCAATGGAGTACAATGGAATGGAACGGAGTGGAATGGAATGGAATGATATGAGGTGGATTGGAGTGGAATGTAGTGGAGTGGAATGGAATGGAATAGAATGGAATGGAGTAGAGTGTAATGGAATGCAGTGGCGATAAGTGGAGTGGAATGGAATGCATTGGAGTAGAGTGGAGTGGAATGGAATGGAATGGAGTGGAGTGGAGGGGAGTGGAGTGGAATGGAATTGAGTGAAGTGGAGTGCAGTTGAATGGAATATCGTGGTGTGGAGTGGAGTGGAAGTGAATGGAGTGAATAGGAGTGGAATGGAGTGGAAGGTAACGGAGTGGAATGGAGTCGAATGGAGTGGAATGGAGTAGAGTGGATTAGAGTGGAATGGTGTCGAACGGACTGGAATGGAATGGAATGGAGTGGAATGGAATTGAATCAAATGGAATGGAGTGGAGTGGAGTGGAGTGGAATGAAATGAAATGGAAGGGAGTGGAGAGAAACGCAGTTGATTGGAGTGGAGTGGAGTGGAAAGGAATGGAAAGGAGTGGGATGGAGACGTATGGATTGGAGTGGAATGGAGTGGAATGGAATGAAGTGGAAAGGAGTGGAACGGAGTGAAATTGAATTTAGTGGACTGGAGTGGAATGGAGTTAAATGGAATGGAATGGAATGGAGTGGAATGGAATGGAATGGAGTGGAGTGGAATGGAATAGAATGGCATGGAATGGAATAGAATGGGATGGAGTGGAGTGGAGAGGAGTGGAATGGATTGGAGTGAAGTGGAGTGGAATGGAATTGAGTGGAGCGGAGAGGAAAGGAATGGAATGGAGTGGAGTGGAATGGCATGGAATGGAGTGGAATGGAATGGATAGTAGTGGAGTGGAGTGGAGTGGATTGGAGTGTAGTGGAAGGGAATGGAGTGCAGTGTAATGGACTGGAATGGAGCAGAGCAGAATGGAGTGGACTGGACTGGAGTGGAATGGAATGGGATGGCATGGAATGGGAGCTGAGATTTTACCAATGTGCTCTAGGCAGGGTGACTGGGTGTCATACTCTCAAAAGAAAGGAATGGAATGGAACGCAGTGGAATGGAATGGAACAGAGTGGACATTAGTGGAGTGGAATGTGGAGGAATGGAATGAAATGGAACGTAATGGCATGAAATGGAGTGGTGTGGGGTGGAATGGATTATAGTGGAATGGGGTGGAAAGGAATGGGATGGAGTGGAATGAAGTGGAGTGCAGTGGAGTGGAACGGAGTTGAATGGCATAGAATTGAGTGGACAGTAGTGGAATGTTTTGGAATGCAATGGAATCCATTGTAATAGAATGGAATACAACGGAAAGTTGACATGGAGTGTGAGCTGAGATTGTGCCACTGCACTCCAGACTGGGTGACACGTTATATCCTGTGGATAGAAAGGAATGGAATGCAATAGAGTGAAATGGAATGGAGTGGAATGGAATTGAATGGAATGGAGTGGAGTGGAGTGGAGTCGAATGGAGACGAATGGAATGGGACGGAGTGGAATGGAACGGAGTGGAGTGGAGTATCGTGGAGTGAAATAGAATGGAATGCACTGGGTTGGAATGGAATGCAATGGACTGCTGAAAGGAAATGTGAGCTGTTATTGTTCCACTGCACTCCAGCCTTTGTGACGGAATGAAATCCTGTGGAAAAAAAGGAATGGAATGGAATGGAATGGAATGGAATGGAATGGAATGGAATGGAATGGAATGGAGTGGAGTGGAGTGGTGTGGAGAGGAGTGGAGTGGAGTGGAGTGAAATGGAGTGGAGTGTCGTGGAGGAGAGTGGAATGGAGTGGAATGGAATGGAGAGGAAAGGAACGGAGTGGAGTGGAATGGAACGGAGTGGAGTGGAATGGAATCCAATGGAATGAAATGGAATTGAATCGAATGGAATGAAGAAATATGTGCAGTGATTTGGCCACTGCGCTGGAGCCTGTGTGAGAGAGGGAGATCCTGTCGATAAAACAGTGTGGAATGGAAGGGATTGGAATGGAATGGAATGGAACGTATTGGAGTGGAGTGGAGTGGAATTGAGTGGAGTGGAGTGCACTGGAATGGAATGGAATGCAATGGAATGTAATGGAATGATGAAATGATATGTGAGCTGAGATTGTGCCACTGCACTCCACGCTGGGTGACAGAGTGAGATACTCTTGAAAGAAAGAAATGGAATGGAAAGAATTTTTAATTGGGTGGATTCGAGTGGACTGAAGTAGAGTGCAGTGGAATAGAGAGGAATGGAATGGAATGGAATCGGATGTAAAGGAATGGAATGATGTGGAGTGGAGTGGTGAGGAGTGTAGTGCTGTGGAATGGAGCAGAAAGTAACGGGATGGTGTGGAGTGGAGTGCAGTGCAGTGGAGTGGAGAGGAGTGCAATGGCGTGGAATGGAATCGGATGTAAAGGAACGTACTGGAGTGGAGCGGAGTGGAAAGGAGTGGAATGGAATGGAATTGAATGTAATGGAAAGCAAAGGAATGGAATGGGATGCAATGGAATTTAATGCAATAGAATGCAGTTCAATAGAGAGTTGACATGTAGTGTGAGCTGAGATTGTGCCTAAGCTCTCCAGGCTGTTTGACACAGTGATATCGTGTGGAAAGAATGGAATGGAATGCAGTGGTGTGAAATGGAATGGAATGTAGTGGACAGGAGTAGAATGGAGTGGAGTGAAGAGGAACAGAGTGGAATGGAATGGGATGCAGTGGAATGGAATGCAGTGGAGTGGAGTGAAATAGAAAGAAATGGAATGGGATGGAATGGAATGCAATGGAATGGAGAAGAGAAATGTGAGCTGAGATTGTGTGACTACACTCCAGCCTTAGTGACCGAGAGAGATTCTGTGGAAGGAAAGAACTGATTTCAAAGGAGTGGAATGGAAGGGAATGTAGTACAGTGGAGTAGAGTGGAATGGAGTGAAACAGAATAGAATGGAGTGGAAGGCAATGGAATGGAATGGAATGGAGTGGAGTGGAATAGAGAGGAGTGCACTGCAATGGAGTGGAGTGGAGTGGAAGGGAGTGGAATGCAATGGAATGTAGTGGAGTGCAGTGGAGTGGAATGGAATGGAGTGGACAGGAGTGGAAGGAGTAGAGTGGACTGGAATGGAATAGAATGGAACAGAATGCAGTGGAGTGGAGGGGAGTGGAGGTGAGTGGAGTGGCATGGAGTGGAATGGAATGGAATGGAGTGAAATGGAATCCAATGGATTGGAATGGAGTGGAGTGGAGTGGAGTGGAATGGAGAGGAGTCGAATGGAATGGAAGGGAATGCAACGGAACGCAGTGGTGTGGATTGGAATGCAGTGAAATGGAGTACTATGGAATCTAAAGGAGTGGAGTGGAGTCTAGTGGAGTGGAATGGAATGGAACAAAATGGAATGGAATGGCACGGAATGGAGTGGAGTAGAGTGGAGTGGGAAGGAAGGGAGATGAGTAGAATGGAGAGGAATGGAATGCAGTGGAGTGGATTGGATTGGAATGAACTGGAATGGAGAGGAATGGAATGAAGTGGAACGGAATGGACCGCAATGGAATTGAATGGAGTGAAGTGGAAAGTAGTGGAGTGGAGTGGAATGGAGTGGAAATGAATGGAATGGAGTGGAATGGAAGGGAATGGAGACAAGTGCATAGGAATTGACTGAAGCAGATTGGAGTGGAGTGGAGTGGAGTGGCAAGGAATGGAATGAAGTGGATGGGAATGCAATGGAGTGGAATGAAATGGAATAAAATGGCATGGAGTGGAATGGAGAGGAATGGAGTGGAGTGGAGTGGAATGGAGGGGAGTAAGAGGAAGAGAATGGAATGGAATCGAAAGGAGGGAAGTGCAATTGTGTGGAGTGGAGTGGAGATGAAAGGAGTGGAGTGATGTGGAGTCGAGAGGAAAGGAATGGAATGGAATGGAATGGAGTTAAGTGGAGTGGAATGGAGTGGAAGGTAATGGAGTGGAATGAAAAGGAGTGGATTGGAATGGAGTGGAATGGAATGGAGTGGAACGGAGTGGAGTAGAATGGAGTGGGTTGCAGAGGAGTGGAATGGAGTGGAATGGAAGGGAACGGAAAGGAATGTAGTGGAAAGGAATGGAATGGAGTGGATTGAAATTGAATGGAAAGGATTGGAGTGCAGTGGACTGGAGGGGAGTGGAATAAAATGGAGTATAGTGCAGTGGAATGGAGTGGACTGGAGTGGAGATGAGTGGAGTGGACTGGAATGGAATGGAGTGGAGTGGAATGGTGTGGAGTGGGGTGGAAAGGAATGGAACAGAATGGAATGGAGAGGAATGGAGTGGCATGTAGTGGAGTGGAGTGAAGTGGAAAGGAATGGCATGGAATGGAGTAGAGTGGAATGGAGGGGTATGGAATGGAATGGAATGGAATTGAGTGGAATGGAGTGGAATGGAGTGGAGTGGAGAGGAATGGAATGGAGTGGAAAGGTCTGAAAGGAGTGGAATGGAGTGGAGTGGAATGCAATGGAGTAGATTGGAATGAAGTGGAAAGGAATAGAATGGAGAGAAGTAGAGTAGAATGGAGTGGATTGGAATGGAGGGGAGCAGAGTGGAGTTAACAGCGGTGGATTGGAATACAGTGGATGGGGTAGAGTGGAAGGGAGTGGAATTATATGGAATGGAATGGATTGGAGTGGAGTGGAAGGGAGTGGAGTGGAGTTGAAAGTAGAGGAATCGAAAGAAGTGGAAAGGAGTGGAGTAGAGTGGATTAGAGTGGATTGGAATGGAATGGAGTGGAGTGGAATGGTGTGGAAACGAATGGAAGGGAGGGGAGTGGAATGGAACGAAATGGAATGGAATGTAGTGGAATGGAGAGGAGTGGAGTGGACTGGAGTGGAATGTAATCGAATGGAGTGTACTGGAGTGGAATGTATTTGAGAGGCGGGTAATGGAGAGGAGTGGAATGTATTTGAGAGGCGGGTAGTGGAGTGGAGTGGAGTGAAATACATCGGAATGGCACGGAATTGAATGGAATGGAGGGGAGTGGAATGCAGTGGAGTGGAGTCGATTGGAGTGGTGAGGAATAGAACGGAGTGGCATGGAATGGAGCACAGTGGAATGCAATGGAGTGGAGTGGATTGGAAAGGGGTGGAGTGGAGTGACGATGGGTGAAGTGGAATGTAATGGAGTGGAGTGCAGAGGAGTCTCATGGAATGGAATGGAATGGAACGCAATGGAAGCTGAGATTGTACCACTGCGCTCCAGGATGGGTGACACAGTGTGATACTCTCAAAAGAAAGGAATGGAATGGAATGCAGTGGAATGGAATGGAATGCAATGGGGTGCATTGGAGTGGAGTGGAGTGAAGTGAAGTGGATTGGAGTGGAATGGAGAGGAATGGAACGGAATGGAATGGAATGAAGTAGACTGGAGTGGGGTGGAGTTGAGTGCAATGGAATGGAGCGAAATGGAATCAGATGCAGAGAAATGGAGTAGAGAGGAGTGCAGTAGAGTGGAAAGGAGTGCAATGGAGTGGAATGGAATCGGAAGTAACGGAAAGTAGTGGAGTGGATGGAACGGAAAGGAAAGGAGTGGAGCGGAGTGGAATGGAACGGAGCGGGAGGTGGGTTGGGGCCACTGCACTCCAGGCTGGCTGGCTGACTGAGGTATTCTCGCAATAAAGGAATGGAATGGAATGCCGTAGAGTGGAATGGAACGGAGTGGAGTGGAGTGGAATGGAGTGAGTTGGAGCAGAGTGGAATGAAGAATGCAATGGGATGGAAGGGAATTGAATGAAATGCAGTGGAGTGCAGTGGAGTGCATTGCAGTGGAATGGAGCAGAATGGAATGGAAAGGAGTGGAATGGACAGGAGTGGAGTGCACTGGAGAGGAGAGGATAGGAATGCAGTGGAATGGAATTGGATGTAATGGAACGTAGAGGAGTGGAGTGGAATGGAGTGGGCCAGAGTGGAATGGAATGGAATGCAATGGAAAGGAATGGAGTGGAATAGAATGGAATGGAATGGAATGGAATGGAATGGAGTGGGATGACTTGTAGTGGGGTGGAGTGAAATGGAGTATAATGGAATGGAGTGGAGTGGAGTGGAATGTGATAGAATGGAGAGGAGGGGAATGGAGCAGAATGGAATGGAGTGCAGCGGAATGGAGTGGAGTGGAATGGAATCAAATGGAGTGGAATGGAACAGAGTGGAATGGAATGGAGTGCAATAGACTAGAATTGAGTGTAGTGTAGTGGAATTTAGTGGAATGGACTGGAATGGAGTGGAATGGAATGGAATTGAGGGGAATGGAATGGAATGGAAAGGAATGGAAAGCAATGGAAAGGAATAGAATTGAATGCAACGGAATTAAAAGAATGCAATGGAATGCAATGGAATAGAATGCAATGGAATGTATAGTTGACATGTAATATGAGCTGAGATTGTGACACTGCACTCCAGCCAGGGTGACATGGTGATATCCTGTCGTAAGAAGTGAATGGAATGCAATGGAGTGAAATGGAATGGAATGAAATGGAATGGAGCGGAGTGGAAGGGAATGGAGTGGAATGATATAGAATGCAGTGGACTGTAATGGCATGGAGTGGAAAGAAGTAGAGTGGAATGGAGTGGAATGGAATGGACTGGCATAGAATGGAGTGGAATTGAATGCAATGGAGTGGATTGGAAAGGAATGCAAAGGAGTAGAGTGGAGTAGAGTGGTGTGGAGTGGAGTGGAATGGAGCTGAATGTACTTCAATGGAGTACAATGGAATGGAACGGAGTGGAATGGAATGGAATGATATGAGGTGGATTGGAGTGGAATGTAGTGGAGTGGAATGGAATGGAATAGAATGGAATGGAGTAGAGTGTAATGGAATGCAGTGGCGATAAGTGGAGTGGAATGGAATGCATTGGAGTAGAGTGGAGTGGAATGGAATGGAATGGAGTGGAGTGGAGGGGAGTGGAGTGGAATGGAATTGAGTGAAGTGGAGTGCAGTTGAATGGAATATCGTGGTGTGGAGTGGAGTGGAAGTGAATGGAGTGAATAGGAGTGGAATGGAGTGGAAGGTAACGGAGTGGAATGGAGTCGAATGGAGTGGAATGGAGTAGAGTGGATTAGAGTGGAATGGTGTCGAACGGACTGGAATGGAATGGAATGGAGTGGAATGGAATTGAATCAAATGGAATGGAGTGGAGTGGAATGGAGTGGAGTGGAGTGGAGTGGAATGAAATGAAATGGAAGGGAGTGGAGAGAAACGCAGTTGATTGGAGTGGAGTGGAGTGGAAAGGAATGGAAAGGAGTGGGATGGAGACGTATGGATTGGAGTGGAATGGAGTGGAATGGAATGAAGTGGAAAGGAGTGGAACGGAGTGAAATTGAATTTAGTGGACTGGAGTGGAATGGAGTTAAATGGAATGGAATGGAATGGAGTGGAATGGAATGGAATGGAGTGGAGTGGAATGGAATAGAATGGCATGGAATGGAATAGAATGGGATGGAGTGGAGTGGAGAGGAGTGGAATGGATTGGAGTGAAGTGGAGTGGAATGGAATTGAGTGGAGCGGAGAGGAAAGGAATGGAATGGAGTGGAGTGGAATGGCATGGAATGGAGTGGAATGGAATGGATAGTAGTGGAGTGGAGTGGAGTGGATTGGAGTGTAGTGGAAGGGAATGGAGTGCAGTGTAATGGACTGGAATGGAGCAGAGCAGAATGGAGTGGACTGGACTGGAGTGGAATGGAATGGGATGGCATGGAATGGGAGCTGAGATTTTACCAATGTGCTCTAGGCAGGGTGACTGGGTGTCATACTCTCAAAAGAAAGGAATGGAATGGAACGCAGTGGAATGGAATGGAACAGAGTGGACATTAGTGGAGTGGAATGTGGAGGAATGGAATGAAATGGAACGTAATGGCATGAAATGGAGTGGTGTGGGGTGGAATGGATTATAGTGGAATGGGGTGGAAAGGAATGGGATGGAGTGGAATGAAGTGGAGGGCAGTGGAGTGGAACGGAGTTGAATGGCATAGAATTGAGTGGACAGTAGTGGAATGTTTTGGAATGCAATGGAATCCATTGTAATAGAATGGAATACAACGGAAAGTTGACATGGAGTGTGAGCTGAGATTGTGCCACTGCACTCCAGACTGGGTGACACGTTATATCCTGTGGATAGAAAGGAATGGAATGCAATAGAGTGAAATGGAATGGAGTGGAATGGAATTGAATGGAATGGAGTGGAGTGGAGTGGAGTCGAATGGAGAGGAATGGAATGGGACGGAGTGGAATGGAACAGAGTGGAGTGGAGTATCGTGGAGTGAAATAGAATGGAATGCACTGGGTTGGAATGGAATGCAATGGACTGCTGAAAGGAAATGTGAGCTGTTATTGTTCCACTGCACTCCAGCCTTTGTGACGGAATGAAATCCTGTGGAAAAAAAGGAATGGAATGGAATGGAATGGAATGGAATGGAATGGAATGGAATGGAATGGAGTGGAGTGGAGTGGTGTGGAGAGGAGTGGAGTGGAGTGGAGTGAAATGGAGTGGAGTGTCGTGGAGGAGAGTGGAATGGAGTGGAATGGAATGGAGAGGAAAGGAACGGAGTGGAGTGGAATGGAACGGAGTGGAGTGGAATGGAATCCAATGGAATGAAATGGAATTGAATCGAATGGAATGAAGAAATATGTGCAGTGATTTGGCCACTGCGCTGGAGCCTGTGTGAGAGAGGGAGATCCTGTCGATAAAACAGTGTGGAATGGAAGGGATTGGAATGGAATGGAATGGAACGTATTGGAGTGGAGTGGAGTGGAATTGAGTGGAGTGGAGTGCACTGGAATGGAATGGAATGCAATGGAATGTAATGGAATGATGAAATGATATGTGAGCTGAGATTGTGCCACTGCACTCCACGCTGGGTGACAGAGTGAGATACTCTTGAAAGAAAGAAATGGAATGGAAAGAATTTTTAATTGGGTGGATTCGAGTGGACTGAAGTAGAGTGCAGTGGAATAGAGAGGAATGGAATGGAATGGAATCGGATGTAAAGGAATGGAATGATGTGGAGTGGAGTGGTGAGGAGTGTAGTGCTGTGGAATGGAGCAGAAAGTAACGGGATGGTGTGGAGTGGAGTGCAGTGCAGTGGAGTGGAGAGGAGTGCAATGGCGTGGAATGGAATCGGATGTAAAGGAACGTACTGGAGTGGAGCGGAGTGGAAAGGAGTGGAATGGAATGGAATTGAATGTAATGGAAAGCAAAGGAATGGAATGGGATGCAATGGAATTTAATGCAATAGAATGCAGTTCAATAGAGAGTTGACATGTAGTGTGAGCTGAGATTGTGCCTAAGCTCTCCAGGCTGTTTGACACAGTGATATCGTGTGGAAAGAATGGAATGGAATGCAGTGGTGTGAAATGGAATGGAATGTAGTGGACAGGAGTAGAATGGAGTGGAGTGAAGAGGAACAGAGTGGAATGGAATGGGATGCAGTGGAATGGAATGCAGTGGAGTGGAGTGAAATAGAAAGAAATGGAATGGGATGGAATGGAATGCAATGGAATGGAGAAGAGAAATGTGAGCTGAGATTGTGTGACTACACTCCAGCCTTAGTGACCGAGAGAGATTCTGTGGAAGGAAAGAACTGATTTCAAAGGAGTGGAATGGAAGGGAATGTAGTACAGTGGAGTAGAGTGGAATGGAGTGAAACAGAATAGAATGGAGTGGAAGGCAATGGAATGGAATGGAATGGAGTGGAGTGGAATAGAGAGGAGTGCACTGCAATGGAGTGGAGTGGAGTGGAAGGGAGTGGAATGCAATGGAATGTAGTGGAGTGCAGTGGAGTGGAATGGAATGGAGTGGACAGGAGTGGAAGGAGTAGAGTGGACTGGAATGGAATAGAATGGAACAGAATGCAGTGGAGTGGAGGGGAGTGGAGGTGAGTGGAGTGGCATGGAGTGGAATGGAATGGAATGGAGTGAAATGGAATCCAATGGATTGGAATGGAGTGGAGTGGAGTGGAGTGGAATGGAGAGGAGTCGAATGGAATGGAAGGGAATGCAACGGAACGCAGTGGTGTGGATTGGAATGCAGTGAAATGGAGTACTATGGAATCTAAAGGAGTGGAGTGGAGTCTAGTGGAGTGGAATGGAATGGAACAAAATGGAATGGAATGGCACGGAATGGAGTGGAGTAGAGTGGAGTGGGAAGGAAGGGAGATGAGTAGAATGGAGAGGAATGGAATGCAGTGGAGTGGATTGGATTGGAATGAACTGGAATGGAGAGGAATGGAATGAAGTGGAACGGAATGGACCGCAATGGAATTGAATGGAGTGAAGTGGAAAGTAGTGGAGTGGAGTGGAATGGAGTGGAAATGAATGGAATGGAGTGGAATGGAAGGGAATGGAGACAAGTGCATAGGAATTGACTGAAGCAGATTGGAGTGGAGTGGAGTGGAGTGGCAAGGAATGGAATGAAGTGGATGGGAATGCAATGGAGTGGAATGAAATGGAATAAAATGGCATGGAGTGGAATGGAGAGGAATGGAGTGGAGTGGAGTGGAATGGAGGGGAGTAAGAGGAAGAGAATGGAATGGAATCGAAAGGAGGGAAGTGCAATTGTGTGGAGTGGAGTGGAGATGAAAGGAGTGGAGTGATGTGGAGTCGAGAGGAAAGGAATGGAATGGAATGGAATGGAGTTAAGTGGAGTGGAATGGAGTGGAAGGTAATGGAGTGGAATGAAAAGGAGTGGATTGGAATGGAGTGGAATGGAATGGAGTGGAACGGAGTGGAGTAGAATGGAGTGGGTTGCAGAGGAGTGGAATGGAGTGGAATGGAAGGGAACGGAAAGGAATGTAGTGGAAAGGAATGGAATGGAGTGGATTGAAATTGAATGGAAAGGATTGGAGTGCAGTGGACTGGAGGGGAGTGGAATAAAATGGAGTATAGTGCAGTGGAATGGAGTGGACTGGAGTGGAGATGAGTGGAGTGGACTGGAATGGAATGGAGTGGAGTGGAATGGTGTGGAGTGGGGTGGAAAGGAATGGAACAGAATGGAATGGAGAGGAATGGAGTGGCATGTAGTGGAGTGGAGTGAAGTGGAAAGGAATGGCATGGAATGGAGTAGAGTGGAATGGAGGGGTATGGAATGGAATGGAATGGAATTGAGTGGAATGGAGTGGAATGGAGTGGAGTGGAGAGGAATGGAATGGAGTGGAAAGGTCTGAAAGGAGTGGAATGGAGTGGAGTGGAATGCAATGGAGTAGATTGGAATGAAGTGGAAAGGAATAGAATGGAGAGAAGTAGAGTAGAATGGAGTGGATTGGAATGGAGGGGAGCAGAGTGGAGTTAACAGCGGTGGATTGGAATACAGTGGATGGGGTAGAGTGGAAGGGAGTGGAATTATATGGAATGGAATGGATTGGAGTGGAGTGGAAGGGAGTGGAGTGGAGTTGAAAGTAGAGGAATCGAAAGAAGTGGAAAGGAGTGGAGTAGAGTGGATTAGAGTGGATTGGAATGGAATGGAGTGGAGTGGAATGGTGTGGAAACGAATGGAAGGGAGGGGAGTGGAATGGAACGAAATGGAATGGAATGTAGTGGAATGGAGAGGAGTGGAGTGGACTGGAGTGGAATGTAATCGAATGGAGTGTACTGGAGTGGAATGTATTTGAGAGGCGGGTAATGGAGAGGAGTGGAATGTATTTGAGAGGCGGGTAGTGGAGTGGAGTGGAGTGAAATACATCGGAATGGCACGGAATTGAATGGAATGGAGGGGAGTGGAATGCAGTGGAGTGGAGTCGATTGGAGTGGTGAGGAATAGAACGGAGTGGCATGGAATGGAGCACAGTGGAATGCAATGGAGTGGAGTGGATTGGAAAGGGGTGGAGTGGAGTGACGATGGGTGAAGTGGAATGTAATGGAGTGGAGTGCAGAGGAGTCTCATGGAATGGAATGGAATGGAACGCAATGGAAGCTGAGATTGTACCACTGCGCTCCAGGATGGGTGACACAGTGTGATACTCTCAAAAGAAAGGAATGGAATGGAATGCAGTGGAATGGAATGGAATGCAATGGGGTGCATTGGAGTGGAGTGGAGTGAAGTGAAGTGGATTGGAGTGGAATGGAGAGGAATGGAACGGAATGGAATGGAATGAAGTAGACTGGAGTGGGGTGGAGTTGAGTGCAATGGAATGGAGCGAAATGGAATCAGATGCAGAGAAATGGAGTAGAGAGGAGTGCAGTAGAGTGGAAAGGAGTGCAATGGAGTGGAATGGAATCGGAAGTAACGGAAAGTAGTGGAGTGGATGGAACGGAAAGGAAAGGAGTGGAGCGGAGTGGAATGGAACGGAGCGGGAGGTGGGTTGGGGCCACTGCACTCCAGGCTGGCTGGCTGACTGAGGTATTCTCGCAATAAAGGAATGGAATGGAATGCCGTAGAGTGGAATGGAACGGAGTGGAGTGGAGTGGAATGGAGTGAGTTGGAGCAGAGTGGAATGAAGAATGCAATGGGATGGAAGGGAATTGAATGAAATGCAGTGGAGTGCAGTGGAGTGCATTGCAGTGGAATGGAGCAGAATGGAATGGAAAGGAGTGGAATGGACAGGAGTGGAGTGCACTGGAGAGGAGAGGATAGGAATGCAGTGGAATGGAATTGGATGTAATGGAACGTAGAGGAGTGGAGTGGAATGGAGTGGGCCAGAGTGGAATGGAATGGAATGCAATGGAAAGGAATGGAGTGGAATAGAATGGAATGGAATGGAATGGAATGGAATGGAGTGGGATGACTTGTAGTGGGGTGGAGTGAAATGGAGTATAATGGAATGGAGTGGAGTGGAGTGGAATGTGATAGAATGGAGAGGAGGGGAATGGAGCAGAATGGAATGGAGTGCAGCGGAATGGAGTGGAGTGGAATGGAATCAAATGGAGTGGAATGGAACAGAGTGGAATGGAATGGAGTGCAATAGACTAGAATTGAGTGTAGTGTAGTGGAATTTAGTGGAATGGACTGGAATGGAGTGGAATGGAATGGAATTGAGGGGAATGGAATGGAATGGAAAGGAATGGAAAGCAATGGAAAGGAATACAATTGAATGCAACGGAATTAAAAGAATGCAATGGAATGCAATGGAATAGAATGCAATGGAATGTATAGTTGACATGTAATATGAGCTGAGATTGTGACACTGCACTCCAGCCAGGGTGACATGGTGATATCCTGTCGTAAGAAGTGAATGGAATGCAATGGAGTGAAATGGAATGGAATGAAATGGAATGGAGCGGAGTGGAAGGGAATGGAGTGGAATGATATAGAATGCAGTGGACTGTAATGGCATGGAGTGGAAAGAAGTAGAGTGGAATGGAGTGGAATGGAATGGACTGGCATAGAATGGAGTGGAATTGAATGCAATGGAGTGGATTGGAAAGGAATGCAAAGGAGTAGAGTGGAGTAGAGTGGTGTGGAGTGGAGTGGAATGGAGCTGAATGTACTTCAATGGAGTACAATGGAATGGAACGGAGTGGAATGGAATGGAATGATATGAGGTGGATTGGAGTGGAATGTAGTGGAGTGGAATGGAATGGAATAGAATGGAATGGGGTAGAGTGTAATGGAATGCAGTGGCGATAAGTGGAGTGGAATGGAATGCATTGGATTAGAGTGGAGTGGAATGGAATGGAATGGAGTGGAGTGGAGGGGAGTGGAGTGGAATGGAATTGAGTGAAGTGGAGTGCAGTTGAATGGAATATCGTGGTGTGGAGTGGAGTGGAAGTGAATGGAGTGAATAGGAGTGGAATGGAGTGGAAGGTAACGGAGTGGAATGGAGTCGAATGGAGTGGAATGGAGTAGAGTGGATTAGAGTGGAATGGTGTCGAACGGACTGGAATGGAATGGAATGGAGTGGAATGGAATTGAATCAAATGGAATGGAGTGGAGTGGAGTGGAGTGGAATGAAATGAAATGGAAGGGAGTGGAGAGAAACGCAGTTGATTGGAGTGGAGTGGAGTGGAAAGGAATGGAAAGGAGTGGGATGGAGACGTATGGATTGGAGTGGAATGGAGTGGAATGGAATGAAGTGGAAAGGAGTGGAACGGAGTGAAATTGAATTTAGTGGACTGGAGTGGAATGGAGTTAAATGGAATGGAATGGAATGGAGTGGAATGGAATGGAATGGAGTGGAGTGGAATGGAATAGAATGGCATGGAATGGAATAGAATGGGATGGAGTGGAGTGGAGAGGAGTGGAATGGATTGGAGTGAAGTGGAGTGGAATGGAATTGAGTGGAGCGGAGAGGAAAGGAATGGAATGGAGTGGAGTGGAATGGCATGGAATGGAGTGGAATGGAATGGATAGTAGTGGAGTGGAGTGGAGTGGATTGGAGTGTAGTGGAAGGGAATGGAGTGCAGTGTAATGGACTGGAATGGAGCAGAGCAGAATGGAGTGGACTGGACTGGAGTGGAATGGAATGGGATGGCATGGAATGGGAGCTGAGATTTTACCAATGTGCTCTAGGCAGGGTGACTGGGTGTCATACTCTCAAAAGAAAGGAATGGAATGGAACGCAGTGGAATGGAATGGAACAGAGTGGACATTAGTGGAGTGGAATGTGGAGGAATGGAATGAAATGGAACGTAATGGCATGAAATGGAGTGGTGTGGGGTGGAATGGATTATAGTGGAATGGGGTGGAAAGGAATGGGATGGAGTGGAATGAAGTGGAGTGCAGTGGAGTGGAACGGAGTTGAATGGCATAGAATTGAGTGGACAGTAGTGGAATGTTTTGGAATGCAATGGAATCCATTGTAATAGAATGGAATACAACGGAAAGTTGACATGGAGTGTGAGCTGAGATTGTGCCACTGCACTCCAGACTGGGTGACACGTTATATCCTGTGGATAGAAAGGAATGGAATGCAATAGAGTGAAATGGAATGGAGTGGAATGGAATTGAATGGAATGGAGTGGAGTGGAGTGGAGTCGAATGGAGACGAATGGAATGGGACGGAGTGGAATGGAACGGAGTGGAGTGGAGTATCGTGGAGTGAAATAGAATGGAATGCACTGGGTTGGAATGGAATGCAATGGACTGCTGAAAGGAAATGTGAGCTGTTATTGTTCCACTGCACTCCAGCCTTTGTGACGGAATGAAATCCTGTGGAAAAAAAGGAATGGAATGGAATGGAATGGAATGGAATGGAATGGAATGGAATGGAATGGAATGGAGTGGAGTGGAGTGGTGTGGAGAGGAGTGTAGTGGAGTGGAGTGAAATGGAGTGGAGTGTCGTGGAGGAGAGTGGAATGGAGTGGAATGGAATGGAGAGGAAAGGAACGGAGTGGAGTGGAATGGAACGGAGTGGAGTGGAATGGAATCCAATGGAATGAAATGGAACTGAATCGAATGGAATGAAGAAATATGTGCAGTGATTTGGCCACTGCGCTGGAGCCTGTGTGAGAGAGGGAGATCCTGTCGATAAAACAGTGTGGAATGGAAGGGATTGGAATGGAATGGAATGGAACGTATTGGAGTGGAGTGGAGTGGAATTGAGTGGAGTGGAGTGCACTGGAATGGAATGGAATGCAATGGAATGTAATGGAATGATGAAATGATATGTGAGCTGAGATTGTGCCACTGCACTCCACGCTGGGTGACAGAGTGAGATACTCTTGAAAGAAAGAAATGGAATGGAAAGAATTTTTAATTGGGTGGATTCGAGTGGACTGAAGTAGAGTGCAGTGGAATAGAGAGGAATGGAATGGAATGGAATCGGATGTAAAGGAATGGAATGATGTGGAGTGGAGTGGTGAGGAGTGTAGTGCTGTGGAATGGAGCAGAAAGTAACGGGATGGTGTGGAGTGGAGTGCAGTGCAGTGGAGTGGAGAGGAGTGCAATGGCGTGGAATGGAATCGGATGTAAAGGAACGTACTGGAGTGGAGCGGAGTGGAAAGGAGTGGAATGGAATGGAATTGAATGTAATGGAAAGCAAAGGAATGGAATGGGATGCAATGGAATTTAATGCAATAGAATGCAGTTCAATAGAGAGTTGACATGTAGTGTGAGCTGAGATTGTGCCTAAGCTCTCCAGGCTGTTTGACACAGTGATATCGTGTGGAAAGAATGGAATGGAATGCAGTGGTGTGAAATGGAATGGAATGTAGTGGACAGGAGTAGAATGGAGTGGAGTGAAGAGGAACAGAGTGGAATGGAATGGGATGCAGTGGAATGGAATGCAGTGGAGTGGAGTGAAATAGAAAGAAATGGAATGGGATGGAATGGAATGCAATGGAATGGAGAAGAGAAATGTGAGCTGAGATTGTGTGACTACACTCCAGCCTTAGTGACCGAGAGAGATTCTGTGGAAGGAAAGAACTGATTTCAAAGGAGTGGAATGGAAGGGAATGTAGTACAGTGGAGTAGAGTGGAATGGAGTGAAACAGAATAGAATGGAGTGGAAGGCAATGGAATGGAATGGAATGGAGTGGAGTGGAATAGAGAGGAGTGCACTGCAATGGAGTGGAGTGGAGTGGAAGGGAGTGGAATGCAATGGAATGTAGTGGAGTGCAGTGGAGTGGAATGGAATGGAGTGGACAGGAGTGGAAGGAGTAGAGTGGACTGGAATGGAATAGAATGGAACAGAATGCAGTGGAGTGGAGGGGAGTGGAGGTGAGTGGAGTGGCATGGAGTGGAATGGAATGGAATGGAGTGAAATGGAATCCAATGGATTGGAATGGAGTGGAGTGGAGTGGAGTGGAATGGAGAGGAGTCGAATGGAATGGAAGGGAATGCAACGGAACGCAGTGGTGTGGATTGGAATGCAGTGAAATGGAGTACTATGGAATCTAAAGGAGTGGAGTGGAGTCTAGTGGAGTGGAATGGAATGGAACAAAATGGAATGGAATGGCACGGAATGGAGTGGAGTAGAGTGGAGTGGGAAGGAAGGGAGATGAGTAGAATGGAGAGGAATGGAATGCAGTGGAGTGGATTGGATTGGAATGAACTGGAATGGAGAGGAATGGAATGAAGTGGAACGGAATGGACCGCAATGGAATTGAATGGAGTGAAGTGGAAAGTAGTGGAGTGGAGTGGAATGGAGTGGAAATGAATGGAATGGAGTGGAATGGAAGGGAATGGAGACAAGTGCATAGGAATTGACTGAAGCAGATTGGAGTGGAGTGGAGTGGAGTGGCAAGGAATGGAATGAAGTGGATGGGAATGCAATGGAGTGGAATGAAATGGAATAAAATGGCATGGAGTGGAATGGAGAGGAATGGAGTGGAGTGGAGTGGAATGGAGGGGAGTAAGAGGAAGAGAATGGAATGGAATCGAAAGGAGGGAAGTGCAATTGTGTGGAGTGGAGTGGAGATGAAAGGAGTGGAGTGATGTGGAGTCGAGAGGAAAGGAATGGAATGGAATGGAATGGAGTTAAGTGGAGTGGAATGGAGTGGAAGGTAATGGAGTGGAATGAAAAGGAGTGGATTGGAATGGAGTGGAATGGAATGGAGTGGAACGGAGTGGAGTAGAATGGAGTGGGTTGCAGAGGAGTGGAATGGAGTGGAATGGAAGGGAACGGAAAGGAATGTAGTGGAAAGGAATGGAATGGAGTGGATTGAAATTGAATGGAAAGGATTGGAGTGCAGTGGACTGGAGGGGAGTGGAATAAAATGGAGTATAGTGCAGCGGAATGGAGTGGACTGGAGTGGAGATGAGTGGAGTGGACTGGAATGGAATGGAGTGGAGTGGAATGGTGTGGAGTGGGGTGGAAAGGAATGGAACAGAATGGAATGGAGAGGAATGGAGTGGCATGTAGTGGAGTGGAGTGAAGTGGAAAGGAATGGCATGGAATGGAGTAGAGTGGAATGGAGGGGTATGGAATGGAATGGAATGGAATTGAGTGGAATGGAGTGGAATGGAGTGGAGTGGAGAGGAATGGAATGGAGTGGAAAGGTCTGAAAGGAGTGGAATGGAGTGGAGTGGAATGCAATGGAGTAGATTGGAATGAAGTGGAAAGGAATAGAATGGAGAGAAGTAGAGTAGAATGGAGTGGATTGGAATGGAGGGGAGCAGAGTGGAGTTAACAGCGGTGGATTGGAATACAGTGGATGGGGTAGAGTGGAAGGGAGTGGAATTATATGGAATGGAATGGATTGGAGTGGAGTGGAAGGGAGTGGAGTGGAGTTGAAAGTAGAGGAATCGAAAGAAGTGGAAAGGAGTGGAGTAGAGTGGATTAGAGTGGATTGGAATGGAATGGAGTGGAGTGGAATGGTGTGGAAACGAATGGAAGGGAGGGGAGTGGAATGGAACGAAATGGAATGGAATGTAGTGGAATGGAGAGGAGTGGAGTGGACTGGAGTGGAATGTAATCGAATGGAGTGTACTGGAGTGGAATGTATTTGAGAGGCGGGTAATGGAGAGGAGTGGAATGTATTTGAGAGGCGGGTAATGGAGAGGAATTGAGTGGAGTGGAGTGGAGTGAAATACATCAGAATGGCACGGAATTGAATGGAATGGAGGGGAGTGGAATGCAGTGGAGTGGAGTCGATTGGAGTGGTGAGGAATAGAACGGAGTGGCATGGAATGGAGCACAGTGGAATGCAATGGAGTGGAGTGGATTGGAAAGGGGTGGAGTGGAGTGACGATGGGTGAAGTGGAATGTAATGGAGTGGAGTGCAGAGGAGTCTCATGGAATGGAATGGAATGGAACGCAATGGAAGCTGAGATTGTACCACTGCGCTCCAGGATGGGTGACACAGTGTGATACTCTCAAAAGAAAGGAATGGAATGGAATGCAGTGGAATGGAATGGAATGCAATGGGGTGCATTGGAGTGGAGTGGAGTGAAGTGAAGTGGATTGGAGTGGAATGGAGAGGAATGGAACGGAATGGAATGGAATGAAGTAGACTGGAGTGGGGTGGAGTTGAGTGCAATGGAATGGAGCGAAATGGAATCAGATGCAGAGAAATGGAGTAGAGAGGAGTGCAGTAGAGTGGAAAGGAGTGCAATGGAGTGGAATGGAATCGGAAGTAACGGAAAGTAGTGGAGTGGATGGAACGGAAAGGAAAGGAGTGGAGCGGAGTGGAATGGAACGGAGCGGGAGGTGGGTTGGGGCCACTGCACTCCAGGCTGGCTGGCTGACTGAGGTATTCTCGCAATAAAGGAATGGAATGGAATGCCGTAGAGTGGAATGGAACGGAGTGGAGTGGAGTGGAATGGAGTGAGTTGGAGCACAGTGGAATGAAGAATGCAATGGGATGGAAGGGAATTGAATGAAATGCAGTGGAGTGCAGTGGAGTGCATTGCAGTGGAATGGAGCAGAATGGAATGGAAAGGAGTGGAATGGACAGGAGTGGAGTGCACTGGAGAGGAGAGGATAGGAATGCAGTGGAATGGAATTGGATGTAATGGAACGTAGAGGAGTGGAGTGGAATGGAGTGGGCCAGAGTGGAATGGAATGGAATGCAATGGAAAGGAATGGAGTGGAATAGAATGGAATGGAATGGAATGGAATGGAGTGGGATGACTTGTAGTGGGGTGGAGTGAAATGGAGTATAATGGAATGGAGTGGAGTGGAGTGGAATGTGATAGAATGGAGAGGAGGGGAATGGAGCAGAATGGAATGGAGTGCAGCGGAATGGAGTGGAGTGGAATGGAATCAAATGGAGTGGAATGGAACAGAGTGGAATGGAATGGAGTGCAATAGACTAGAATTGAGTGTAGTGTAGTGGAATTTAGTGGAATGGACTGGAATGGAGTGGAATGGAATGGAATTGAGGGGAATGGAATGGAATGGAAAGGAATGGAAAGCAATGGAAAGGAATAGAATTGAATGCAACGGAATTAAAAGAATGCAATGGAATGCAATGGAATAGAATGCAATGGAATGTATAGTTGACATGTAATATGAGCTGAGATTGTGACACTGCACTCCAGCCAGGGTGACATGGTGATATCCTGTCGTAAGAAGTGAATGGAATGCAATGGAGTGAAATGGAATGGAATGAAATGGAATGGAGCGGAGTGGAAGGGAATGGAGTGGAATGATATAGAATGCAGTGGACTGTAATGGCATGGAGTGGAAAGAAGTAGAGTGGAATGGAGTGGAATGGAATGGACTGGCATAGAATGGAGTGGAATTGAATGCAATGGAGTGGATTGGAAAGGAATGCAAAGGAGTAGAGTGGAGTAGAGTGGTGTGGAGTGGAGTGGAATGGAGCTGAATGTACTTCAATGGAGTACAATGGAATGGAACGGAGTGGAATGGAATGGAATGATATGAGGTGGATTGGAGTGGAATGTAGTGGAGTGGAATGGAATGGAATAGAATGGAATGGAGTAGAGTGTAATGGAATGCAGTGGCGATAAGTGGAGTGGAATGGAATGCATTGGATTAGAGTGGAGTGGAATGGAATGGAATGGAGTTGAGTGGAGGGGAGTGGAGTGGAATGGAATTGAGTGAAGTGGAGTGCAGTTGAATGGAATATCGTGGTGTGGAGTGGAGTGGAAGTGAATGGAGTGAATAGGAGTGGAATGGAGTGGAAGGTAACGGAGTGGAATGGAGTCGAATGGAGTGGAATGGAGTAGAGTGGATTAGAGTGGAATGGTGTCGAACGGACTGGAATGGAATGGAATGGAGTGGAATGGAATTGAATCAAATGGAATGGAGTGGAGTGGAATGGAGTGGAGTGGAGTGGAATGAAATGAAATGGAAGGGAGTGGAGAGAAACGCAGTTGATTGGAGTGGAGTGGAGTGGAAAGGAATGGAAAGGAGTGGGATGGAGACGTATGGATTGGAGTGGAATGGAGTGGAATGGAATGAAGTGGAAAGGAGTGGAACGGAGTGAAATTGAATTTAGTGGACTGGAGTGGAATGGAGTTAAATGGAATGGAATGGAATGGAGTGGAATGGAATGGAATGGAGTGGAGTGGAATGGAATAGAATGGCATGGAATGGAATAGAATGGGATGGAGTGGAGTGGAGAGGAGTGGAATGGATTGGAGTGAAGTGGAGTGGAATGGAATTGAGTGGAGCGGAGAGGAAAGGAATGGAATGGAGTGGAGTGGAATGGCATGGAATGGAGTGGAATGGAATGGATAGTAGTGGAGTGGAGTGGAGTGGATTGGAGTGTAGTGGAAGGGAATGGAGTGCAGTGTAATGGACTGGAATGGAGCAGAGCAGAATGGAGTGGACTGGACTGGAGTGGAATGGAATGGGATGGCATGGAATGGGAGCTGAGATTTTACCAATGTGCTCTAGGCAGGGTGACTGGGTGTCATACTCTCAAAAGAAAGGAATGGAATGGAACGCAGTGGAATGGAATGGAACAGAGTGGACATTAGTGGAGTGGAATGTGGAGGAATGGAATGAAATGGAACGTAATGGCATGAAATGGAGTGGTGTGGGGTGGAATGGATTATAGTGGAATGGGGTGGAAAGGAATGGGATGGAGTGGAATGAAGTGGAGTGCAGTGGAGTGGAACGGAGTTGAATGGCATAGAATTGAGTGGACAGTAGTGGAATGTTTTGGAATGCAATGGAATCCATTGTAATAGAAAGGAATACAACGGAAAGTTGACATGGAGTGTGAGCTGAGATTGTGCCACTCCACTCCAGACTGGGTGACATGTTATATCCTGTGGATAGAAAGGAATGGAATGCAATAGAGTGAAATGGAATGGAGTGGAATGGAATGGAATGGAATGGAGTGGAGTGGAGTGGAGTCGAATGGAGACGAATGGAATGGGACGGAGTGGAATGGAACGGAGTGGAGTGGAGTATCGTCTAGTGAAATAGAATGGAATGCACTGGGTTGGAATGGAATGCAATGGACTGCTGAAAGGAAATATGAGCTGTTATTGTTCCACTGCACTCCAGCCTTTGTGACGGAATGAAATCCTGTGGAAAAAAAGGAATGGAATGGAATGGAATGGAATGGAATGGAATGGAGTGGAGTGCAGTGGAGTGGTGTGCAGAGGAGTGGAGTGGAGTGGAGTGAAATGGAGTGGAGTGTCGTGGAGGAGAGTGGAATGGAGTGGAATGGAATGGAGAGGAAAGGAACGGAGTGGAGTGGAATGGAACGGAGTGGGGTGGAATGGAATCCAATGGAATGAAATGGAATTGAATCGAATGGAATGAGGAAATATGTGCAGTGATTTGGCCACTGCGCTGGAGCCTGTGTGAAAGAGGGAGATCCTGTCGATAAAACAGTGTGGAATGGAAGGGATTGGAATGGAATGGAATGGAACGTACTGGAGTGGAGTGGAGTGGAATTGAGTGGAGTGGAGTGCACTGGAATGGAATGGAATGCAATGGAATGTAATGGAATGATGAAATGATATGTGAGCTGAGATTGTGCCACTGCACTCCACGCTGGGTGACAGAGTGAGATACTCTTGAAAGAAAGAAATGGAATGGAAAGAATTTTTAATTGGGTGGATTCGAGTGGACTGAAGTAGAGTGCAGTGGAATAGAGAGGAATGGAATGGAATGGAATCGGATGTAAAGGAATGGAATGATGTGGAGTGGAGTGGTGAGGAGTGTAGTGCTGTGGAATGGAGCAGAAAGTAACGGGATGGTGTGGAGTGGAGTGCAGTGCAGTGGAGTGGAGAGGAGTGCAACGGCGTGGAATGGAATCGGATGTAAAGGAACGTACTGGAGTGGAGCGGAGTGGAAAGGAGTGGAATGGAATGGAATTGAATGTAATGGAAAGCAAAGGAATGGAATGGGATGCAATGGAATTTAATGCAATAGAATGCAGTTCAATAGAGAGTTGACATGTAATGTGAGCTGAGATTGTGCCTAAGCTCTCCAGGCTGTTTGACACAGTGATATCGTGTCGAAAGAATGGAATGGAATGCAGTGGTGTGAAATGGAATGGAATGTAGTGGACAGGAGTAGAATGGAGTGGAGTGAAGAGGAACAGAGTGGAATGGAATGGGATGCAGTGGAATGGAATGCAGTGGAGTGGAGTGAAATAGAAAGAAATGGAATGGGATGGAATGGAATGCAATGGAATGGAGAAGAGAAATGTGAGCTGAGATTGTGTGACTACACTCCAGCCTTAGTGACCGAGAGAGATTCTGTGGAAAGAAAGAACTGATTTCAAAGGAGTGGAATGGAAGGGAATGTAGTACAGTGGAGTAGAGTGGAATGGAGTGAAACAGAATAGAATGGAGTGGAAGGCAATGGAATGGAATGGAATGGAGTGGAGTGGAATAGAGAGGAGTGCACTGCAATGGAGTGGAGTGGAGTGGAAGGGAGTGGAATGCAATGGAATGTAGTGGAGTGCAGTGGAGTGGAATGGAATGGAGTGGACAGGAGTGGAAGGAGTAGAGTGGACTGGAATGGAATAGAATGGAACAGAATGCAGTGGAGTGGAGGGGAGTGGAGGTGAGTGGAGTGGCATGGAGTGGAATGGAATGGAATGGAGTGAAATGGAATCCAATGGATTGGAATGGAGTGGAGTGGAGTGGAGTGGAATGGAGAGGAGTCGAATGGAATGGAAGGGAATGCAACGGAACGCAGTGGTGTGGATTGGAATGCAGTGAAATGGAGTACTATGGAATCTAAAGGAGTGGAGTGGAGTCTAGTGGAGTGGAATGGAATGGAACAAAATGGAATGGAATGGCACGGAATGGAGTGGAGTAGAGTGGAGTGGGAAGGAAGGGAGATGAGTGGAATGGAGAGGAATGGAATGCAGTGGAGTGGATTGGATTGGAATGAACTGGAATGGAGAGGAATGGAATGAAGTGGAACGGAATGGACTGCAATGGAATTGAATGGAGTGAAGTGGAAAGTAGTGGAGTGGAGTGGAATGGAGTAGAAATGAATGGAATGGAGTGGAATGGAAGGGAATGGAGACAAGTGGATAGGAATTGACTGAAGCAGATTGGAGTGGAGTGGAGTGGAGTGGCATGGAATGGAATGAAGTGGATGGGAATGCAATGGAGTGGAATGAAATGGAATAAAATGGAATGGAGTGGAATGGAGAGGAATGGAGTGGAGTGGAGTGGAATGGATGGGAGTAAGAGGAAGAGAATGGAATGGAATCGAAAGGAGGGAAGTGCAATTGTGTGGAGTGGAGTGGAGATGAAAGGAGTGGAGTGATGTGGAGTCGAGAGGAAAGGAATGGAATGGAATGGAATGGAGTTAAGTGGAGTGGAATGGAGTGGAACGTAATGGAGTGGAATGAAAAGGAGTGGATTGGAATGGAGTGGAATGGAATGGAGTGGAACGGAGTGGAGTAGAATGGAGTGGGTTGCAGAGGAGTGGAATGGAGTGGAATGGAAGGGAACGGAAAGGAATGTAGTGGAAAGGAATGGAATGGAGTGGATTGAAATTGAATGGAAAGGATTGGAGTGCAGTGGACTGGAGGGGAGTGGAATAAAATGGAGTATAGTGCAGTGGAATGGAGTGGACTGGAGTGGAGATGAGTGGAGTGGACTGGAATGGAATGGAGTGGAGTGGAATGGTGTGGAGTGGGGTGGAAAGGAATGGAACAGAATGGAATGGAGAGGAATGGAGTGGCATGTAGTGGAGTGGAGTGAAGTGGAAAGGAATGGCATGGAATGGAGTAGAGTGGAATGGAGGGGTATGGAATGGAATGGAATGGAATTGAGTGGAATGGAGTGGAATGGAGTGGAGTGGAGAGGAATGGAATGGAGTGGAAAGGTCTGAAAGGAGTGGAATGGAGTGGAGTGGAATGCAATGGAGTAGATTGGAATGAAGTGGAAAGGAATAGAATGGAGAGAAGTAGAGTAGAATGGAGTGGATTGGAATGGAGGGGAGCAGAGTGGAGTTAACAGCGGTGGATTGGAATACAGTGGATGGGGTAGAGTGGAAGGGAGTGGAATTATATGGAATGGAATGGATTGGAGTGGAGTGGAAGGGAGTGGAGTGGAGTTGAAAGTAGAGGAATCGAAAGAAGTGGAAAGGAGTGGAGTAGAGTGGATTAGAGTGGATTGGAATGGAATGGAGTGGAGTGGAATGGTGTGGAAACGAATGGAAGGGAGGGGAGTGGAATGGAACGAAATGGAATGGAATGTAGTGGAATGGAGAGGAGTGGAGTGGACTGGAGTGGAATGTAATCGAATGGAGTGTACTGGAGTGGAATGTATTTGAGAGGCGGGTAATGGAGAGGAATTGAGTGGAGTGGAGTGGAGTGAAAAACATCGGAATGGCACGGAATTGAATGGAATGGAGGGGAGTGGAATGCAGTGGAGTGGAGTCGATTGGAGTGGTGAGGAGTAGAACGGAGTGGCATGGAATGGAGCACAGTGGAATGCAATGGAGTGGAGTGGATTGGAAAGGGGTGGAGTGGAGTGACGATGGGTGAAGTGGAATGTAATGGAGTGGAGTGCAGAGGAGTCTCATGGAATGGAATGGAATGGAATGGAACGCAATGGAAGCTGAGATTGTACCACTGCGCTCCAGGATGGGTGACACAGTGTGATACTCTCAAAAGAAAGGAATGGAATGGAATGCAGTGGAATGGAATGGAATGCAATGGGGTGCATCGGAGTGGAGTGGAGTGAAGTGAAGTGGATTGGAGTGGAATGGAGAGGACTGGAACGGAATGGAATGGAATGAAGTAGACTGGAGTGGGGTGGAGTTGAGTGCAATGGAATGGAGCGAAATGGAATCAGATGCAGAGAAATGGAGTAGAGAGGAGTGCAGTAGAGTGGAAAGGAGTGCAATGGAGTGGAATGGAATCGGAAGTAACGGAAAGTAGTGGAGTGGATGGAACGGAAAGGAAAGGAGTGGAGCGGAGTGGAATGGAACGGAGCGGGAGGTGGGTTGGGGCCACTGCACTCCAGGCTGGCTGGCTGACTGAGGTATTCTCGCAATAAAGGAATGGAATGGAATGCCGTTGAATGGAATGGAACGGAGTGGAGTGGAGTGGAATGGAGTGAGTTGGAGCAGAGTGGAATGAAGAATGCAATGGGATGGAAGGGAATTGAATGAAATGCAGTGGAGTGCAGTGGAGTGCATTGCAGTGGAATGGAGCAGAATGGAATGGAAAGGAGTGGAATGGACAGGAGTGGAGTGCACTGGAGAGGAGAGGATAGGAATGCAGTGGAATGGAATTGGATGTAATGGAACGTAGAGGAGTGGAGTGGAATGGAGTGGGCCAGAGTGGAATGGAATGGAATGCAATGGAAAGGAATGGAGTGGAATAGAATGGAATGGAATGGAATGGAATGGAGTGGGATGACTTGTAGTGGGGTGGAGTGAAATGGAGTATAATGGAATGGAGTGGAGTGGAGTGGAATGTGATAGAATGGAGAGGAGGGGAATGAAGCAGAATTGTATGGAGTGCAGCGGAATTGAGTGGAGTGGAATGGAATCAAATGGAGTGGAATGGAACAGAGTGGAATGGAATGGAGTGCAATAGACTAGAATTGAGTGTAGTGTAGTGGAATTTAGTGGAATGGACTGGAATGGAGTGGAATGGAATGGAATTGAGGGGAATGGAATGGAATGGAAAGGAATGGAAAGCAATGGAAAGGAATAGAATTGAATGCAACGGAATTAAAAGAATGCAATGGAATGCAATGGAATAGAATGCAATGGAATGTATAGTTGACATGTAATATGAGCTGAGATTGTGACACTGCACTCCAGCCAGGGTGACATGGTGATATCCTGTCGTAAGAAGTGAATGGAATGCAATGGAGTGAAATGGAATGGAATGAAATGGAATGGAGTGGAGTGGAAGGGAATGGAGTGGAATGAAATAGAATGCAGTGGACTGTAATGGCATGGAGTGGAAAGAAGTAGAGTGGAATGGAGTGGAATGGAATGGACTGGCATAGAATGGAGTGGAATTGAATGCAATGGAGTGGATTGGAAAGGAATGCAAAGGAGTAGAGTGGAGTAGAGTGGTGTGGAGTGGAGTGGAATGGAGCTGAATGTACTTCAATGGAGTACAATGGAATGGAACGGAGTGGAATGGAATGGAATGATATGAGGTGGATTGGAGTGGAATGTAGTGGAGTGGAATGGAATGGAATAGAATGGAATGGAGTAGAGTGTAATGGAATGCAGTGGCGATAAGTGGAGTGGAATGGAATGCATTGGAGTAGAGTGGAGTGGAATGGAATGGAATGGAGTTGAGTGGAGGGGAGTGGAGTGGAATGGAATTGAGTGAAGTGGAGTGCAGTTGAATGGAATATCGTGGTGTGGAGTGGAGTGGAAGTGAATGGAGTGAATAGGAGTGGAATGGAGTGGAAGGTAACGGAGTGGAATGGAGTCGAATGGAGTGGAATGGAGTAGAGTGGATTAGAGTGGAATGGTGTCGAACGGACTGGAATGGAATGGAATGGAGTGGAATGGAATTGAATCAAATGGAATGGAGTGGAGTGGAGTGGAGTGGAATGAAATGAAATGGAAGGGAGTGGAGAGAAACGCAGTTGATTGGAGTGGAGTGGAGTGGAAAGGAATGGAAAGGAGTGGGATGGAGACGTATGGATTGGAGTGGAATGGAGTGGAATGGAATGAAGTGGAAAGGAGTGGAACGGAGTGAAATTGAATTTAGTGGACTGGAGTGGAATGGAGTTAAATGGAATGGAATGGAATGGAGTGGAATGGAATGGAATGGAGTGGAGTGGAATGGAATAGAATGGCATGGAATGGAATAGAATGGGATGGAGTGGAGTGGAGAGGAGTGGAATGGATTGGAGTGAAGTGGAGTGGAATGGAATTGAGTGGAGCGGAGAGGAAAGGAATGGAATGGAGTGGAGTGGAATGGCATGGAATGGAGTGGAATGGAATGGATAGTAGTGGAGTGGAGTGGAGTGGATTGGAGTGTAGTGGAAGGGAATGGAGTGCAGTGTAATGGACTGGAATGGAGCAGAGCAGAATGGAGTGGACTGGACTGGAGTGGAATGGAATGGGATGGCATGGAATGGGAGCTGAGATTTTACCAATGTGCTCTAGGCAGGGTGACTGGGTGTCATACTCTCAAAAGAAAGGAATGGAATGGAACGCAGTGGAATGGAATGGAACAGAGTGGACATTAGTGGAGTGGAATGTGGAGGAACGGAATGAAATGGAACGTAATGGCATGAAATGGAGTGGTGTGGGGTGGAATGGATTATAGTGGAATGGGGTGGAAAGGAATGGGATGGAGTGGAATGAAGTGGAGTGCAGTGGAGTGGAACGGAGTTGAATGGCATAGAATTGAGTGGACAGTAGTGGAATGTTTTGGAATGCAATGGAATCCATTGTAATAGAATGGAATACAACGGAAAGTTGACATGGAGTGTGAGCTGAGATTGTGCCACTGCACTCCAGACTGGGTGACACGTTATATCCTGTGGATAGAAAGGAATGGAATGCAATAGAGTGAAATGGAATGGAGTGGAATGGAATTGAATGGAATGGAGTGGAGTGGAGTGGAGTCGAATGGAGACGAATGGAATGGGACGGAGTGGAATGGAACGGAGTGGAGTGGAGTATCGTGGAGTGAAATAGAATGGAATGCACTGGGTTGGAATGGAATGCAATGGACTGCTGAAAGGAAATGTGAGCTGTTATTGTTCCACTGCACTCCAGCCTTTGTGACGGAATGAAATCCTGTGGAAAAAAAGGAATGGAATGGAATGGAATGGAATGGAATGGAGTGGAGTGGAGTGGTGTGGAGAGGAGTGTAGTGGAGTGGAGTGAAATCGAGTGGAGTGTCGTGGAGGAGAGTGGAATGGAGTGGAATGGAATGGAGAGGAAAGGAACGGAGTGGAGTGGAATGGAACGGAGTGGAGTGGAATGGAGTCCAATGGAATGAAATGGAATTGAATCGAATGGAATGAAGAAATATGTGCAGTGATTTGGCCACTGCGCTGGAGCCTGTGTGAGAGAGGGAGATCCTGTCGATAAAACAGTGTGGAATGGAAGGGATTGGAATGGAATGGAATGGAACGTATTGGAGTGGAGTGGAGTGGAATTGAGTGGAGTGGAGTGCACTGGAATGGAATGGAATGCAATGGAATGTAATGGAATGATGAAATGATATGTGAGCTGAGATTGTGCCACTGCACTCCACGCTGGGTGACAGAGTGAGATACTCTTGAAAGAAAGAAATGGAATGGAAAGAATTTTTAATTGGGTGGATTCGAGTGGACTGAAGTAGAGTGCAGTGGAATAGAGAGGAATGGAATGGAATGGAATCGGATGTAAAGGAATGGAATGATGTGGAGTGGAGTGGTGAGGAGTGTAGTGCTGTGGAATGGAGCAGAAAGTAACGGGATGGTGTGGAGTGGAGTGCAGTGCAGTGGAGTGGAGAGGAGTGCAATGGCGTGGAATGGAATCGGATGTAGAGGAACGTACTGGAGTGGAGCGGAGTGGAAAGGAGTGGAATGGAATGGAATTGAATGTAATGGAAAGCAAAGGAATGGAATGGGATGCAATGGAATTTAATGCAATAGAATGCAGTTCAATAGAGAGTTGACATGTAATGTGAGCTGAGATTGTGCCTAAGCTCTCCAGGCTGTTTGACACAGTGATATCGTGTCGAAAGAATGGAATGGAATGCAGTGGTGTGAAATGGAATGGAATGTAGTGGACAGGAGTAGAATGGAGTGGAGTGAAGAGGAACAGAGTGGAATGGAATGGGATGCAGTGGAATGGAATGCAGTGGAGTGGAGTGAAATAGAAAGAAATGGAATGGGATGGAATGGAATGCAATGGAATGGAGAAGAGAAATGTGAGCTGAGATTGTGTGACTACACTCCAGCCTTAGTGACCGAGAGAGATTCTGTGGAAGGAAAGAACTGATTTCAAAGGAGTGGAATGGAAGGGAATGTAGTACAGTGGAGTAGAGTGGAATGGAGTGAAACAGAATAGAATGGAGTGGAAGGCAATGGAATGGAATGGAATGGAGTGGAGTGGAATAGAGAGGAGTGCACTGCAATGGAGTGGAGTGGAGTGGAAGGGAGTGGAATGCAATGGAATGTAGTGGAGTGCAGTGGAGTGGAATGGAATGGAGTGGACAGGAGTGGAAGGAGTAGAGTGGACTGGAATGGAATAGAATGGAACAGAATGCAGTGGAGTGGAGGGGAGTGGAGGTGAGTGGAGTGGCATGGAGTGGAATGGAATGGAATGGAGTGAAATGGAATCCAATGGATTGGAATGGAGTGGAGTGGAGTGGAGTGGAATGGAGAGGAGTCGAATGGAATGGAAGGGAATGCAACGGAACGCAGTGGTGTGGATTGGAATGCAGTGAAATGGAGTACTATGGAATCTAAAGGAGTGGAGTGGAGTCTAGTGGAGTGGAATGGAATGGAACAAAATGGAATGGAATGGCACGGAATGGAGTGGAGTAGAGTGGAGTGGGAAGGAAGGGAGATGAGTGGAATGGAGAGGAATGGAATGCAGTGGAGTGGATTGGATTGGAATGAACTGGAATGGAGAGGAATGGAATGAAGTGGAACGGAATGGACTGCAATGGAATTGAATGGAGTGAAGTGGAAAGTAGTGGAGTGGAGTGGAATGGAGTGGAAATGAATGGAATGGAGTGGAATGGAAGGGAATGGAGACAAGTGGATAGGAATTGACTGAAGCAGATTGGAGTGGAGTGGAGTGGAGTGGCATGGAATGGAATGAAGTGGATGGGAATGCAATGGAGTGGAATGAAATGGAATAAAATGGAATGGAGTGGAATGGAGAGGAATGGAGTGGAGTGGAGTGGAATGGAGGGGAGTAAGAGGAAGAGAATGGAATGGAATCGAAAGGAGGGAAGTGCAATTGTGTGGAGTGGAGTGGAGATGAAAGGAGTGGAGTGATGTGGAGTCGAGAGGAAAGGAATGGAATGGAATGGAATGGAGTTAAGTGGAGTGGAATGGAGTGGAAGGTAATGGAGTGGAATGAAAAGGAGTGGATTGGAATGGAGTGGAATGGAATGGAGTGGAACGGAGTGGAGTAGAATGGAGTGGGTTGCAGAGGAGTGGAATGGAGTGGAATGGAAGGGAACGGAAAGGAATGTAGTGGAAAGGAATGGAATGGAGTGGATTGAAATTGAATGGAAAGGATTGGAGTGCAGTGGACTGGAGGGGAGTGGAATAAAATGGAGTATAGTGCAGTGGAATGGAGTGGACTGGAGTGGAGATGAGTGGAGTGGACTGGAATGGAATGGAGTGGAGTGGAATGGTGTGGAGTGGGGTGGAAAGGAATGGAACAGAATGGAATGGAGAGGAATGGAGTGGCATGTAGTGGAGTGGAGTGAAGTGGAAAGGAATGGCATGGAATGGAGTAGAGTGGAATGGAGGGGTATGGAATGGAATGGAATGGAATTGAGTGGAATGGAGTGGAATGGAGTGGAGTGGAGAGGAATGGAATGGAGTGGAAAGGTCTGAAAGGAGTGGAGTGGAGTGGAGTGGAATGCAATGGAGTAGATTGGAATGAAGTGGAAAGGAATAGAATGGAGAGAAGTAGAGTAGAATGGAGTGGACTGGAATGGAGGGGAGCAGAGTGGAGTTAACAGCGGTGGATTGGAATACAGTGGATGGGGTAGAGTGGAAGGGAGTGGAATTATATGGAATGGAATGGATTGGATTGGAGTGGAAGGGAGTGGAGTGGAGTTGAAAGTAGAGGAATCGAAAGAAGTGGAAAGGAGTGGAGTAGAGTGGATTAGAGTGGATTGGAATGGAATGGAGTGGAGTGGAATGGTGTGGAAACGAATGGAAGGGAGGGGAGTGGAATGGAACGAAATGGAATGGAATGTAGTGGAATGGAGAGGAGTGGAGTGGACTGGAGTGGAATGTAATCGAATGGAGTGTACTGGAGTGGAATGTATTTGAGAGGCGGGTAATGGAGAGGAATTGAGTGGAGTGGAGTGGAGTGAAATACATCGGAATGGCACGGAATTGAATGGAATGGAGGGGAGTGGAATGCAGTGGAGTGGAGTCGATTGGAGTGGTGAGGAATAGAACGGAGTGGCATGGAATGGAGCACAGTGGAATGCAATGGAGTGGAGTGGATTGGAAAGGGGTGGAGTGGAGTGACGATGGGTGAAGTGGAATGTAATGGAGTGGAGTGCAGAGGAGTCTCATGGAATGGAATGGAATGGAACGCAATGGAAGCTGAGATTGTACCACTGCGCTCCAGGATGGGTGACACAGTGTGATACTCTCAAAAGAAAGGAATGGAATGGAATGCAGTGGAATGGAATGGAATGCAATGGGGTGCATTGGAGTGGAGTGGAGTGAAGTGAAGTGGATTGGAGTGGAATGGAGAGGAATGGAACGGAATGGAATGGAATGAAGTAGACTGGAGTGGGGTGGAGTTGAGTGCAATGGAATGGAGCGAAATGGAATCAGATGCAGAGAAATGGAGTAGAGAGGAGTGCAGTAGAGTGGAAAGGAGTGCAATGGAGTGGAATGGAATCGGAAGTAACGGAAAGTAGTGGAGTGGATGGAACGGAAAGGAAAGGAGTGGAGCGGAGTGGAATGGAACGGAGCGGGAGGTGGGTTGGGGCCACTGCACTCCAGGCTGGCTGGCTGACTGAGGTATTCTCGCAATAAAGGAATGGAATGGAATGCCGTAGAGTGGAATGGAACGGAGTGGAGTGGAGTGGAATGGAGTGAGTTGGAGCAGAGTGGAATGAAGAATGCAATGGGATGGAAGGGAATTGAATGAAATGCAGTGGAGTGCAGTGGAGTGCATTGCAGTGGAATGGAGCAGAATGGAATGGAAAGGAGTGGAATGGACAGGAGTGGAGTGCACTGGAGAGGAGAGGATAGGAATGCAGTGGAATGGAATTGGATGTAATGGAACGTAGAGGAGTGGAGTGGAATGGAGTGGGCCAGAGTGGAATGGAATGGAATGCAATGGAAAGGAATGGAGTGGAATAGAATGGAATGGAATGGAATGGAATGGAGTGGGATGACTTGTAGTGGGGTGGAGTGAAATGGAGTATAATGGAATGGAGTGGAGTGGAGTGGAATGTGATAGAATGGAGAGGAGGGGAATGGAGCAGAATGGAATGGAGTGCAGCGGAATGGAGTGGAGTGGAATGGAATCAAATGGAGTGGAATGGAACAGAGTGGAATGGAATGGAGTGCAATAGACTAGAATTGAGTGTAGTGTAGTGGAATTTAGTGGAATGGACTGGAATGGAGTGGAATGGAATGGAATTGAGGGGAATGGAATGGAATGGAAAGGAATGGAAAGCAATGGAAAGGAATAGAATTGAATGCAACGGAATTAAAAGAATGCAATGGAATGCAATGGAATAGAATGCAATGGAATGTATAGTTGACATGTAATATGAGCTGAGATTGTGACACTGCACTCCAGCCAGGGTGACATGGTGATATCCTGTCGTAAGAAGTGAATGGAATGCAATGGAGTGAAATGGAATGGAATGAAATGGAATGGAGCGGAGTGGAAGGGAATGGAGTGGAATGAAATAGAATGCAGTGGACTGTAATGGCATAGAGTGGAAAGAAGTAGAGTGGAATGGAGTGGAATGGAATGGACTGGCATAGAATGGAGTGGAATTGAATGCAATGGAGTGGATTGGAAAGGAATGCAAAGGAGTAGAGTGGAGTAGAGTGGTGTGGAGTGGAGTGGAATGGAGCTGAATGTACTTCAATGGAGTACAATGGAATGGAACGGAGTGGAATGGAATGGAATGATATGAGGTGGATTGGAGTGGAATGTAGTGGAGTGGAATGGAATGGAATAGAATGGAATGGAGTAGAGTGTAATGGAATGCAGTGGCGATAAGTGGAGTGGAATGGAATGCATTGGAGTAGAGTGGAGTGGAATGGAATGGAATGGAGTGGAGTGGAGGGGAGTGGAGTGGAATGGAATTGAGTGAAGTGGAGTGCAGTTGAATGGAATATCGTGGTGTGGAGTGGAGTGGAAGTGAATGGAGTGAATAGGAGTGGAATGGAGTGGAAGGTAACGGAGTGGAATGGAGTCGAATGGAGTGGAATGGAGTAGAGTGGATTAGAGTGGAATGGTGTCGAACGGACTGGAATGGAATGGAATGGAGTGGAATGGAATTGAATCAAATGGAATGGAGTGGAGTGGAGTGGAGTGGAATGAAATGAAATGGAAGGGAGTGGAGAGAAACGCAGTTGATTGGAGTGGAGTGGAGTGGAAAGGAATGGAAAGGAGTGGGATGGAGACGTATGGATTGGAGTGGAATGGAGTGGAATGGAATGAAGTGGAAAGGAGTGGAACGGAGTGAAATTGAATTTAGTGGACTGGAGTGGAATGGAGTTAAATGGAATGGAATGGAATGGAGTGGAATGGAATGGAATGGAGTGGAGTGGAATGGAATAGAATGGCATGGAATGGAATAGAATGGGATGGAGTGGAGTGGAGAGGAGTGGAATGGATTGGAGTGAAGTGGAGTGGAATGGAATTGAGTGGAGCGGAGAGGAAAGGAATGGAATGGAGTGGAGTGGAATGGCATGGAATGGAGCGGAATGGAATGGATAGTAGTGGAGTGGAGTGGAGTGGATTGGAGTGTAGTGGAAGGGAATGGAGTGCAGTGTAATGGACTGGAATGGAGCAGAGCAGAATGGAGTGGACTGGACTGGAGTGGAATGGAATGGGATGGCATGGAATGGGAGCTGAGATTTTACCAATGTGCTCTAGGCAGGGTGACTGGGTGTCATACTCTCAAAAGAAAGGAATGGAATGGAACGCAGTGGAATGGAATGGAACAGAGTGGACATTAGTGGAGTGGAATGTGGAGGAATGGAATGAAATGGAACGTAATGGCATGAAATGGAGTGGTGTGGGGTGGAATGGATTATAGTGGAATGGGGTGGAAAGGAATGGGATGGAGTGGAATGAAGTGGAGTGCAGTGGAGTGGAACGGAGTTGAATGGCATAGAATTGAGTGGACAGTAGTGGAATGTTTTGGAATGCAATGGAATCCATTGTAATAGAATGGAATACAACGGAAAGTTGACATGGAGTGTGAGCTGAGATTGTGCCACTGCACTCCAGACTGGGTGACACGTTATATCCTGTGGATAGAAAGGAATGGAATGCAATAGAGTGAAATGGAATGGAGTGGAATGGAATTGAATGGAATGGAGTGGAGTGGAGTGGAGTCGAATGGAGACGAATGGAATGGGACGGAGTGGAATGGAACGGAGTGGAGTGGAGTATCGTGGAGTGAAATAGAATGGAATGCACTGGGTTGGAATGGAATGCAATGGACTGCTGAAAGGAAATGTGAGCTGTTATTGTTGCACTGCACTCCAGCCTTTGTGACGGAATGAAATCCTGTGGAAAAAAAGGAATGGAATGGAATGGAATGGAATGGAATGGAATGGAATGGAATGGAATGGAATGGAATGGAGTGGAGTGGAGTGGTGTGGAGAGGAGTGTAGTGGAGTGGAGTGAAGTGGAGTGGAGTGTCGTGGAGGAGAGTGGAATGGAGTGGAATGGAATGGAGAGGAAAGGAACGGAGTGGAGTGGAATGGAACGGAGTGGAGTGGAATGGAATCCAATGGAATGAAATGGAATTGAATCGAATGGAATGAAGAAATATGTGCAGTGATTTGGCCACTGCGCTGGAGCCTGTGTGAGAGAGGGAGATCCTGTCGATAAAACAGTGTGGAATGGAAGGGATTGGAATGGAATGGAATGGAACGTATTGGAGTGGAGTGGAGTGGAATTGAGTGGAGTGGAGTGCACTGGAATGGAATGGAATGCAATGGAATGTAATGGAATGATGAAATGATATGTGAGCTGAGATTGTGCCACTGCACTCCACGCTGGGTGACAGAGTGAGATACTCTTGAAAGAAAGAAATGGAATGGAAAGAATTTTTAATTGGGTGGATTCGAGTGGACTGAAGTAGAGTGCAGTGGAATAGAGAGGAATGGAATGGAATGGAATCGGATGTAAAGGAATGGAATGATGTGGAGTGGAGTGGTGAGGAGTGTAGTGCTGTGGAATGGAGCAGAAAGTAACGGGATGGTGTGGAGTGGAGTGCAGTGCAGTGGAGTGGAGAGGAGTGCAATGGCGTGGAATGGAATCGGATGTAGAGGAACGTACTGGAGTGGAGCGGAGTGGAAAGGAGTGGAATGGAATGGAATTGAATGTAATGGAAAGCAAAGGAATGGAATGGGATGCAATGGAATTTAATGCAATAGAATGCAGTTCAATAGAGAGTTGACATGTAATGTGAGCTGAGATTGTGCCTAAACTCTCCAGGCTGTTTGACACAGTGATATCGTGTCGAAAGAATGGAATGGAATGCAGTGGTGTGAAATGAAATGGAATGTAGTGGACAGGAGTAGAATGGAGTGGAGTGAAGAGGAACAGAGTGGAATGGAATGGGATGCAGTGGAATGGAATGCAGTGGAGTGGAGTGAAATAGAAAGAAATGGAATGGGATGGAATGGAATGCAATGGAATGGAGAAGAGAAATGTGAGCTGAGATTGTGTGACTACACTCCAGCCTTAGTGACCGAGAGAGATTCTGTGGAAGGAAAGAACTGATTTCAAAGGAGTGGAATGGAAGGGAATGTAGTACAGTGGAGTAGAGTGGAATGGAGAGAAACAGAATAGAATGGAGTGGAAGGCAATGGAATGGAATGGAATGGAGTGGAGTGGAATAGAGAGGAGTGCACTGCAATGGAGTGGAGTGGAGTGGAAGGGAGTGGAATGCAATGGAATGTAGTGGAGTGCAGTGGAGTGGAATGGAATGGAGTGGACAGGAGTGGAAGGAGTAGAGTGGACTGGAATGGAATAGAATGGAACAGAATGCAGTGGAGTGGAGGGGAGTGGAGGTGAGTGGAGTGGCATGGAGTGGAATGGAATGGAATGGAGTGAAATGGAATCCAATGGATTGGAATGGAGTGGAGTGGAGTGGAGTGGAATGGAGAGGAGTCGAATGGAATGGAAGGGAATGCAACGGAACGCAGTGGTGTGGATTGGAATGCAGTGAAATGGAGTACTATGGAATCTAAAGGAGTGGAGTGGAGTCTAGTGGAGTGGAATGGAATGGAACAAAATGGAATGGAATGGCACGGAATGGAGTGGAGTAGAGTGGAGTGGGAAGGAAGGGAGATGAGTGGAATGGAGAGGAATGGAATGCAGTGGAGTGGATTGGATTGGAATGAACTGGAATGGAGAGGAATGGAATGAAGTGGAACGGAATGGACTGCAATGGAATTGAATGGAGTGAAGTGGAAAGTAGTGGAGTGGAGTGGAATGGAGTGGAAATGAATGGAATGGAGTGGAATGGAAGGGAATGGAGACAAGTGGATAGGAATTGACTGAAGCAGATTGGAGTGGAGTGGAGTGGAGTGGCATGGAATGGAATGAAGTGGATGGGAATGCAATGGAGTGGAATGAAATGGAATAAAATGGAATGGAGTGGAATGGAGAGGAATGGAGTGGAGTGGAGTGGAATGGAGGGGAGTAAGAGGAAGAGAATGGAATGGAATCGAAAGGAGGGAAGTGCAATTGTGTGGAGTGGAGTGGAGATGAAAGGAGTGGAGTGATGTGGAGTCGAGAGGAAAGGAATGGAATGGAATGGAATGGAGTTAAGTGGAGTGGAATGGAGTGGAAGGTAATGGAGTGGAATGAAAAGGAGTGGATTGGAATGGAGTGGAATGGAATGGAGTGGAACGGAGTGGAGTAGAATGGAGTGGGTTGCAGAGGAGTGGAATGGAGTGGAATGGAAGGGAACGGAAAGGAATGTAGTGGAAAGGAATGGAATGGAGTGGATTGAAATTGAATGGAAAGGATTGGAGTGCAGTGGACTGGAGGGGAGTGGAATAAAATGGAGTATAGTGCAGTGGAATGGAGTGGACTGGAGTGGAGATGAGTGGAGTGGACTGGAATGGAATGGAGTGGAGTGGAATGGTGTGGAGTGGGGTGGAAAGGAATGGAACAGAATGGAATGGAGAGGAATGGAGTGGCATGTAGTGGAGTGGAGTGAAGTGGAAAGGAATGGCATGGAATGGAGTAGAGTGGAATGGAGGGGTATGGAATGGAATGGAATGGAATTGAGTGGAATGGAGTGGAATGGAGTGGAGTGGAGAGGAATGGAATGGAGTGGAAAGGTCTGAAAGGAGTGGAGTGGAGTGGAGTGGAATGCAATGGAGTAGATTGGAATGAAGTGGAAAGGAATAGAATGGAGAGAAGTAGAGTAGAATGGAGTGGATTGGAATGGAGGGGAGCAGAGTGGAGTTAACAGCGGTGGATTGGAATACAGTGGATGGGGTAGAGTGGAAGGGAGTGGAATTATATGGAATGGAATGGATTGGATTGGAGTGGAAGGGAGTGGAGTGGAGTTGAAAGTAGAGGAATCGAAAGAAGTGGAAAGGAGTGGAGTAGAGTGGATTAGAGTGGATTGGAATGGAATGGAGTGGAGTGGAATGGTGTGGAAACGAATGGAAGGGAGGGGAGTGGAATGGAACGAAATGGAATGGAATGTAGTGGAATGGAGAGGAGTGGAGTGGACTGGAGTGGAATGTAATCGAATGGAGTGTACTGGAGTGGAATGTATTTGAGAGGCGGGTAATGGAGAGGAATTGAGTGGAGTGGAGTGGAGTGAAATACATCAGAATGGCACGGAATTGAATGGAATGGAGGGGAGTGGAATGCAGTGGAGTGGAGTCGATTGGAGTGGTGAGGAATAGAACGGAGTGGCATGGAATGGAGCACAGTGGAATGCAATGGAGTGGAGTGGATTGGAAAGGGGTGGAGTGGAGTGACGATGGGTGAAGTGGAATGTAATGGAGTGGAGTGCAGAGGAGTCTCATGGAATGGAATGGAATGGAACGCAATGGAAGCTGAGATTGTACCACTGCGCTCCAGGATGGGTGACACAGTGTGATACTCTCAAAAGAAAGGAATGGAATGGAATGCAGTGGAATGGAATGGAATGCAATGGGGTGCATTGGAGTGGAGTGGAGTGAAGTGAAGTGGATTGGAGTGGAATGGAGAGGAATGGAACGGAATGGAATGGAATGAAGTAGACTGGAGTGGGGTGGAGTTGAGTGCAATGGAATGGAGCGAAATGGAATCAGATGCAGAGAAATGGAGTAGAGAGGAGTGCAGTAGAGTGGAAAGGAGTGCAATGGAGTGGAATGGAATCGGAAGTAACGGAAAGTAGTGGAGTGGATGGAACGGAAAGGAAAGGAGTGGAGCGGAGTGGAATGGAACGGAGCGGGAGGTGGGTTGGGGCCACTGCACTCCAGGCTGGCTGGCTGACTGAGGTATTCTCGCAATAAAGGAATGGAATGGAATGCCGTAGAGTGGAATGGAACGGAGTGGAGTGGAGTGGAATGGAGTGAGTTGGAGCAGAGTGGAATGAAGAATGCAATGGGATGGAAGGGAATTGAATGAAATGCAGTGGAGTGCAGTGGAGTGCATTGCAGTGGAATGGAGCAGAATGGAATGGAAAGGAGTGGAATGGACAGGAGTGGAGTGCACTGGAGAGGAGAGGATAGGAATGCAGTGGAATGGAATTGGATGTAATGGAACGTAGAGGAGTGGAGTGGAATGGAGTGGGCCAGAGTGGAATGGAATGGAATGCAATGGAAAGGAATGGAGTGGAATAGAATGGAATGGAATGGAATGGAATGGAGTGGGATGACTTGTAGTGGGGTGGAGTGAAATGGAGTATAATGGAATGGAGTGGAGTGGAGTGGAATGTGATAGAATGGAGAGGAGGGGAATGGAGCAGAATGGAATGGAGTGCAGCGGAATGGAGTGGAGTGGAATGGAATCAAATGGAGTGGAATGGAACAGAGTGGAATGGAATGGAGTGCAATAGACTAGAATTGAGTGTAGTGTAGTGGAATTTAGTGGAATGGACTGGAATGGAGTGGAATGGAATGGAATTGAGGGGAATGGAATGGAATGGAAAGGAATGGAAAGCAATGGAAAGGAATAGAATTGAATGCAACGGAATTAAAAGAATGCAATGGAATGCAATGGAATAGAATGCAATGGAATGTATAGTTGACATGTAATATGAGCTGAGATTGTGACACTGCACTCCAGCCAGGGTGACATGGTGATATCCTGTCGTAAGAAGTGAATGGAATGCAATGGAGTGAAATGGAATGGAATGAAATGGAATGGAGCGGAGTGGAAGGGAATGGAGTGGAATGAAATAGAATGCAGTGGACTGTAATGGCATGGAGTGGAAAGAAGTAGAGTGGAATGGAGTGGAATGGAATGGACTGGCATAGAATGGAGTGGAATTGAATGCAATGGAGTGGATTGGAAAGGAATGCAAAGGAGTAGAGTGGAGTAGAGTGGTGTGGAGTGGAGTGGAATGGAGCTGAATGTACTTCAATGGAGTACAATGGAATGGAACGGAGTGGAATGGAATGGAATGATATGAGGTGGATTGGAGTGGAATGTAGTGGAGTGGAATGGAATGGAATAGAATGGAATGGAGTAGAGTGTAATGGAATGCAGTGGCGATAAGTGGAGTGGAATGGAATGCATTGGAGTAGAGTGGAGTGGAATGGAATGGAATGGAGTGGAGTGGAGGGGAGTGGAGTGGAATGGAATTGAGTGAAGTGGAGTGCAGTTGAATGGAATATCGTGGTGTGGAGTGGAGTGGAAGTGAATGGAGTGAATAGGAGTGGAATGGAGTGGAAGGTAACGGAGTGGAATGGAGTCGAATGGAGTGGAATGGAGTAGAGTGGATTAGAGTGGAATGGTGTCGAACGGACTGGAATGGAATGGAATGGAGTGGAATGGAATTGAATCAAATGGAATGGAGTGGAGTGGAGTGGAGTGGAATGAAATGAAATGGAAGGGAGTGGAGAGAAACGCAGTTGATTGGAGTGGAGTGGAGTGGAAAGGAATGGAAAGGAGTGGGATGGAGACGTATGGATTGGAGTGGAATGGAGTGGAATGGAATGAAGTGGAAAGGAGTGGAACGGAGTGAAATTGAATTTAGTGGACTGGAGTGGAATGGAGTTAAATGGAATGGAATGGAATGGAGTGGAATGGAATGGAATGGAGTGGAGTGGAATGGAATAGAATGGCATGGAATGGAATAGAATGGGATGGAGTGGAGTGGAGAGGAGTGGAATGGATTGGAGTGAAGTGGAGTGGAATGGAATTGAGTGGAGCGGAGAGGAAAGGAATGGAATGGAGTGGAGTGGAATGGCATGGAATGGAGTGGAATGGAATGGATAGTAGTGGAGTGGAGTGGAGTGGATTGGAGTGTAGTGGAAGGGAATGGAGTGCAGTGTAATGGACTGGAATGGAGCAGAGCAGAATGGAGTGGACTGGACTGGAGTGGAATGGAATGGGATGGCATGGAATGGGAGCTGAGATTTTACCAATGTGCTCTAGGCAGGGTGACTGGGTGTCATACTCTCAAAAGAAAGGAATGGAATGGAACGCAGTGGAATGGAATGGAACAGAGTGGACATTAGTGGAGTGGAATGTGGAGGAATGGAATGAAATGGAACGTAATGGCATGAAATGGAGTGGTGTGGGGTGGAATGGATTATAGTGGAATGGGGTGGAAAGGAATGGGATGGAGTGGAATGAAGTGGAGTGCAGTGGAGTGGAACGGAGTTGAATGGCATAGAATTGAGTGGACAGTAGTGGAATGTTTTGGAATGCAATGGAATCCATTGTAATAGAATGGAATACAACGGAAAGTTGACATGGAGTGTGAGCTGAGATTGTGCCACTGCACTCCAGACTGGGTGACACGTTATATCCTGTGGATAGAAAGGAATGGAATGCAATAGAGTGAAATGGAATGGAGTGGAATGGAATTGAATGGAATGGAGTGGAGTGGAGTGGAGTCGAATGGAGACGAATGGAATGGGACGGAGTGGAATGGAACGGAGTGGAGTGGAGTATCGTGGAGTGAAATAGAATGGAATGCACTGGGTTGGAATGGAATGCAATGGACTGCTGAAAGGAAATGTGAGCTGTTATTGTTCCACTGCACTCCAGCCTTTGTGACGGAATGAAATCCTGTGGAAAAAAAGGAATGGAATGGAATGGAATGGAATGGAATGGAATGGAATGGAATGGAATGGAGTGGAGTGGAGTGGTGTGGAGAGGAGTGGAGTGGAGTGGAGTGAAATGGAGTGGAGTGTCGTGGAGGAGAGTGGAATGGAGTGGAATGGAATGGAGAGGAAAGGAACGGAGTGGAGTGGAATGGAACGGAGTGGAGTGGAATGGAATCCAATGGAATGAAATGGAATTGAATCGAATGGAATGAAGAAATATGTGCAGTGATTTGGCCACTGCGCTGGAGCCTGTGTGAGAGAGGGAGATCCTGTCGATAAAACAGTGTGGAATGGAAGGGATTGGAATGGAATGGAATGGAACGTATTGGAGTGGAGTGGAGTGGAATTGAGTGGAGTGGAGTGCACTGGAATGGAATGGAATGCAATGGAATGTAATGGAATGATGAAATGATATGTGAGCTGAGATTGTGCCACTGCACTCCACGCTGGGTGACAGAGTGAGATACTCTTGAAAGAAAGAAATGGAATGGAAAGAATTTTTAATTGGGTGGATTCGAGTGGACTGAAGTAGAGTGCAGTGGAATAGAGAGGAATGGAATGGAATGGAATCGGATGTAAAGGAATGGAATGATGTGGAGTGGAGTGGTGAGGAGTGTAGTGCTGTGGAATGGAGCAGAAAGTAACGGGATGGTGTGGAGTGGAGTGCAGTGCAGTGGATTGGAGAGGAGTGCAATGGCGTGGAATGGAATCGGATGTAAAGGAACGTACTGGAGTGGAGCGGAGTGGAAAGGAGTGGAATGGAATGGAATTGAATGTAATGGAAAGCAAAGGAATGGAACGGGATGCAATGGAATTTAATGCAATAGAATGCAGTTCAATAGAGAGTTGACATGTAATGTGAGCTGAGATTGTGCCTAAGCTCTCCAGGCTGTTTGACACAGTGATATCGTGTGGAAAGAATGGAATGGAATGCAGTGGTGTGAAATGGAATGGAATGTAGTGGACAGGAGTAGAATGGAGTGGAGTGAAGAGGAACAGAGTGGAATGGAATGGGATGCAGTGGAATGGAATGCAGTGGAGTGGAGTGAAATAGAAAGAAATGGAATGGGATGGAATGGAATGCAATGGAATGGAGAAGAGAAATGTGAGCTGAGATTGTGTGACTACACTCCAGCCTTAGTGACCGAGAGAGATTCTGTGGAAGGAAAGAACTGATTTCAAAGTAGTGGAATGGAAGGGAATGTAGTACAGTGGAGTAGAGTGGAATGGAGTGAAACAGAATAGAATGGAGTGGAAGGCAATGGAATGGAATGGAATGGAGTGGAGTGGAATAGAGAGGAGTGCACTGCAATGGAGTGGAGTGGAGTGGAAGGGAGTGGAATGCAATGGAATGTAGTGGAGTGCAGTGGAGTGGAATGGAATGGAGTGGACAGGAGTGGAAGGAGTAGAGTGGACTGGAATGGAATAGAATGGAACAGAATGCAGTGGAGTGGAGGGGAGTGGAGGTGAGTGGAGTGGCATGGAGTGGAATGGAATGGAATGGAGTGAAATGGAATCCAATGGATTGGAATGGAGTGGAGTGGAGTGGAGTGGAATGGAGAGGAGTCGAATGGAATGGAAGGGAATGCAACGGAACGCAGTGGTGTGGATTGGAATGCAGTGAAATGGAGTACTATGGAATCTAAAGGAGTGGAGTGGAGTCTAGTGGAGTGGAATGGAATGGAACAAAATGGAATGGAATGGCACGGAATGGAGTGGAGTAGAGTGGAGTGGGAAGGAAGGGAGATGAGTGGAATGGAGAGGAATGGAATGCAGTGGAGTGGATTGGATTGGAATGAACTGGAATGGAGAGGAATGGAATGAAGTGGAACGGAATGGACTGCAATGGAATTGAATGGAGTGAAGTGGAAAGTAGTGGAGTGGAGTGGAATGGAGTGGAAATGAATGGAATGGAGTGGAATGGAAGGGAATGGAGACAAGTGGATAGGAATTGACTGAAGCAGATTGGAGTGGAGTGGAGTGGAGTGGCATGGAATGGAATGAAGTGGATGGGAATGCAATGGAGTGGAATGAAATGGAATAAAATGGAATGGAGTGGAATGGAGAGGAATGGAGTGGAGTGGAGTGGAATGGAGGGGAGTAAGAGGAAGAGAATGGAATGGAATCGAAAGGAGGGAAGTGCAATTGTGTGGAGTGGAGTGGAGATGAAAGGAGTGGAGTGATGTGGAGTCGAGAGGAAAGGAATGGAATGGAATGGAATGGAGTTAAGTGGAGTGGAATGGAGTGGAAGGTAATGGAGTGGAATGAAAAGGAGTGGATTGGAATGGAGTGGAATGGAATGGAGTGGAACGGAGTGGAGTAGAATGGAGTGGGTTGCAGAGGAGTGGAATGGAGTGGAATGGAAGGGAACGGAAAGGAATGTAGTGGAAAGGAATGGAATGGAGTGGATTGAAATTGAATGGAAAGGATTGGAGTGCAGTGGACTGGAGGGGAGTGGAATAAAATGGAGTATAGTGCAGTGGAATGGAGTGGACTGGAGTGGAGATGAGTGGAGTGGACTGGAATGGAATGGAGTGGAGTGGAATGGTGTGGAGTGGGGTGGAAAGGAATGGAACAGAATGGAATGGAGAGGAATGGAGTGGCATGTAGTGGAGTGGAGTGAAGTGGAAAGGAATGGCATGGAATGGAGTAGAGTGGAATGGAGGGGTATGGAATGGAATGGAATGGAATTGAGTGGAATGGAGTGGAATGGAGTGGAGTGGAGAGGAATGGAATGGAGTGGAAAGGTCTGAAAGGAGTGGAATGGAGTGGAGTGGAATGCAATGGAGTAGATTGGAATGAAGTGGAAAGGAATAGAATGGAGAGAAGTAGAGTAGAATGGAGTGGATTGGAATGGAGGGGAGCAGAGTGGAGTTAACAGCGGTGGATTGGAATACAGTGGATGGGGTAGAGTGGAAGGGAGTGGAATTATATGGAATGGAATGGATTGGAGTGGAGTGGAAGGGAGTGGAGTGGAGTTGAAAGTAGAGGAATCGAAAGAAGTGGAAAGGAGTGGAGTAGAGTGGATTAGAGTGGATTGGAATGGAATGGAGTGGAGTGGAATGGTGTGGAAACGAATGGAAGGGAGGGGAGTGGAATGGAACGAAATGGAATGGAATGTAGTGGAATGGAGAGGAGTGGAGTGGACTGGAGTGGAATGTAATCGAATGGAGTGTACTGGAGTGGAATGTATTTGAGAGGCGGGTAATGGAGAGGAGTGGAATGTATTTGAGAGGCGGGTAGTGGAGTGGAGTGGAGTGAAATACATCGGAATGGCACGGAATTGAATGGAATGGAGGGGAGTGGAATGCAGTGGAGTGGAGTCGATTGGAGTGGTGAGGAATAGAACGGAGTGGCATGGAATGGAGCACAGTGGAATGCAATGGAGTGGAGTGGATTGGAAAGGGGTGGAGTGGAGTGACGATGGGTGAAGTGGAATGTAATGGAGTGGAGTGCAGAGGAGTCTCATGGAATGGAATGGAATGGAACGCAATGGAAGCTGAGATTGTACCACTGCGCTCCAGGATGGGTGACACAGTGTGATACTCTCAAAAGAAAGGAATGGAATGGAATGCAGTGGAATGGAATGGAATGCAATGGGGTGCATTGGAGTGGAGTGGAGTGAAGTGAAGTGGATTGGAGTGGAATGGAGAGGAATGGAACGGAATGGAATGGAATGAAGTAGACTGGAGTGGGGTGGAGTTGAGTGCAATGGAATGGAGCGAAATGGAATCAGATGCAGAGAAATGGAGTAGAGAGGAGTGCAGTAGAGTGGAAAGGAGTGCAATGGAGTGGAATGGAATCGGAAGTAACGGAAAGTAGTGGAGTGGATGGAACGGAAAGGAAAGGAGTGGAGCGGAGTGGAATGGAACGGAGCGGGAGGTGGGTTGGGGCCACTGCACTCCAGGCTGGCTGGCTGACTGAGGTATTCTCGCAATAAAGGAATGGAATGGAATGCCGTAGAGTGGAATGGAACGGAGTGGAGTGGAGTGGAATGGAGTGAGTTGGAGCAGAGTGGAATGAAGAATGCAATGGGATGGAAGGGAATTGAATGAAATGCAGTGGAGTGCAGTGGAGTGCATTGCAGTGGAATGGAGCAGAATGGAATGGAAAGGAGTGGAATGGACAGGAGTGGAGTGCACTGGAGAGGAGAGGATAGGAATGCAGTGGAATGGAATTGGATGTAATGGAACGTAGAGGAGTGGAGTGGAATGGAGTGGGCCAGAGTGGAATGGAATGGAATGCAATGGAAAGGAATGGAGTGGAATAGAATGGAATGGAATGGAATGGAATGGAATGGAGTGGGATGACTTGTAGTGGGGTGGAGTGAAATGGAGTATAATGGAATGGAGTGGAGTGGAGTGGAATGTGATAGAATGGAGAGGAGGGGAATGGAGCAGAATGGAATGGAGTGCAGCGGAATGGAGTGGAGTGGAATGGAATCAAATGGAGTGGAATGGAACAGAGTGGAATGGAATGGAGTGCAATAGACTAGAATTGAGTGTAGTGTAGTGGAATTTAGTGGAATGGACTGGAATGGAGTGGAATGGAATGGAATTGAGGGGAATGGAATGGAATGGAAAGGAATGGAAAGCAATGGAAAGGAATAGAATTGAATGCAACGGAATTAAAAGAATGCAATGGAATGCAATGGAATAGAATGCAACGGAATGTATAGTTGACATGTAATATGAGCTGAGATTGTGACACTGCACTCCAGCCAGGGTGACATGGTGATATCCTGTCGTAAGAAGTGAATGGAATGCAATGGAGTGAAATGGAATGGAATGAAATGGAATGGAGTGGAGTGGAAGGGAATGGAGTGGAATGAAATAGGATGCAGTGGACTGTAATGGCATGGAGTGGAAAGAAGTAGAGTGGAATGGAGTGGAATGGAATGGACTGGCATAGAATGGAGTGGAATTGAATGCAATGGAGTGGATTGGAAAGGAATGCAAAGGAGTAGAGTGGAGTAGAGTGGTGTGGAGTGGAGTGGAATGGAGCTGAATGTACTTCAATGGAGTACAATGGAATGGAACGGAGTGGAATGGAATGGAATGATATGAGGTGGATTGGAGTGGAATGTAGTGGAGTGGAATAGAATGGAATAGAATGGAAAGGAGTAGAGTGTAATGGAATGCAGTGGCGATAAGTGGAGTGGAATGGAATGCATTGGAGTAGAGTGGAGTGGAAGGGAATGGAATGGAGTGGAGTGGAGGGGAGTGGAGTGGAATGGAATTGAGTGAAGTGGAGTGCAGTTGAATGGAATATCGTGGTGTGGAGTGGAGTGGAAGTGAATGGAGTGAATAGGAGTGGAATGGAGTGGAAGGTAACGGAGTGGAATGGAGTCGAATGGAGTGGAATGGAGTAGAGTGGATTAGAGTGGAATGGTGTCGAACGGACTGGAATGGAATGGAATGGAGTGGAATGGAATTGAATCAAATGGAATGGAGTGGAGTGGAGTGGAGTGGAATGAAATGAAATGGAAGGGAGTGGAGAGAAACGCAGTTGATTGGAGTGGAGTGGAGTGGAAAGGAATGGAAAGGAGTGGGATGGAGACGTATGGATTGGAGTGGAATGGAGTGGAATGGAATGAAGTGGAAAGGAGTGGAACGGAGTGAAATTGAATTTAGTGGACTGGAGTGGAATGGAGTTAAATGGAATGGAATGGAATGGAGTGGAATGGAATGGAATGGAGTGGAGTGGAATGGAATAGAATGGCATGGAATGGAATAGAATGGGATGGAGTGGAGTGGAGAGGAGTGGAATGGATTGGAGTGAAGTGGAGTGGAATGGAATTGAGTGGAGCGGAGAGGAAAGGAATGGAATGGAGTGGAGTGGAATGGCATGGAATGGAGTGGAATGGAATGGATAGTAGTGGAGTGGAGTGGAGTGGATTGGAGTGTAGTGGAAGGGAATGGAGTGCAGTGTAATGGACTGGAATGGAGCAGAGCAGAATGGAGTGGACTGGACTGGAGTGGAATGGAATGGGATGGCATGGAATGGGAGCTGAGATTTTACCAATGTGCTCTAGGCAGGGTGACTGGGTGTCATACTCTCAAAAGAAAGGAATGGAATGGAACGCAGTGGAATGGAATGGAACAGAGTGGACATTAGTGGAGTGGAATGTGGAGGAATGGAATGAAATGGAACGTAATGGCATGAAATGGAGTGGTGTGGGGTGGAATGGATTATAGTGGAATGGGGTGGAAAGGAATGGGATGGAGTGGAATGAAGTGGAGTGCAGTGGAGTGGAACGGAGTTGAATGGCATAGAATTGAGTGGACAGTAGTGGAATGTTTTGGAATGCAATGGAATCCATTGTAATAGAATGGAATACAACGGAAAGTTGACATGGAGTGTGAGCTGAGATTGTGCCACTGCACTCCAGACTGGGTGACACGTTATATCCTGTGGATAGAAAGGAATGGAATGCAATAGAGTGAAATGGAATGGAGTGGAATGGAATTGAATGGAATGGAGTGGAGTGGAGTGGAGTCGAATGGAGACGAATGGAATGGGACGGAGTGGAATGGAACGGAGTGGAGTGGAGTATCGTGGAGTGAAATAGAATGGAATGCACTGGGTTGGAATGGAATGCAATGGACTGCTGAAAGGAAATGTGAGCTGTTATTGTTCCACTGCACTCCAGCCTTTGTGACGGAATGAAATCCTGTGGAAAAAAAGGAATGGAATGGAATGGAATGGAATGGAATGGAATGGAATGGAATGGAATGGAATGGAATGGAGTGGAGTGGAGTGGTGTGGAGAGGAGTGTAGTGGAGTGGAGTGAAATGGAGTGGAGTGTCGTGGAGGAGAGTGGAATGGAGTGGAATGGAATGGAGAGGAAAGGAACGGAGTGGAGTGGAATGGAACGGAGTGGAGTGGAATGGAATCCAATGGAATGAAATGGAATTGAATCGAATGGAATGAAGAAATATGTGCAGTGATTTGGCCACTGCGCTGGAGCCTGTGTGAGAGAGGGAGATCCTGTCGATAAAACAGTGTGGAATGGAAGGGATTGGAATGGAATGGAATGGAACGTATTGGAGTGGAGTGGAGTGGAATTGAGTGGAGTGGAGTGCACTGGAATGGAATGGAATGCAATGGAATGTAATGGAATGATGAAATGATATGTGAGCTGAGATTGTGCCACTGCACTCCACGCTGGGTGACAGAGTGAGATACTCTTGAAAGAAAGAAATGGAATGGAAAGAATTTTTAATTGGGTGGATTCGAGTGGACTGAAGTAGAGTGCAGTGGAATAGAGAGGAATGGAATGGAATGGAATCGGATGTAAAGGAATGGAATGATGTGGAGTGGAGTGGTGAGGAGTGTAGTGCTGTGGAATGGAGCAGAAAGTAACGGGATGGTGTGGAGTGGAGTGCAGTGCAGTGGAGTGGAGAGGAGTGCAATGGCGTGGAATGGAATCGGATGTAGAGGAACGTACTGGAGTGGAGCGGAGTGGAAAGGAGTGGAATGGAATGGAATTGAATGTAATGGAAAGCAAAGGAATGGAATGGGATGCAATGGAATTTAATGCAATAGAATGCAGTTCAATAGAGAGTTGACATGTAATGTGAGCTGAGATTGTGCCTAAGCTCTCCAGGCTGTTTGACACAGTGATATCGTGTGGAAAGAATGGAATGGAATGCAGTGGTGTGAAATGGAATGGAATGTAGTGGACAGGAGTAGAATGGAGTGGAGTGAAGAGGAACAGAGTGGAATGGAATGGGATGCAGTGGAATGGAATGCAGTGGAGTGGAGTGAAATAGAAAGAAATGGAATGGGATGGAATGGAATGCAATGGAATGGAGAAGAGAAATGTGAGCTGAGATTGTGTGACTACACTCCAGCCTTAGTGACCGAGAGAGATTCTGTGGAAGGAAAGAACTGATTTCAAAGGAGTGGAATGGAAGGGAATGTAGTACAGTGGAGTAGAGTGGAATGGAGTGAAACAGAATAGAATGGAGTGGAAGGCAATGGAATGGAATGGAATGGAGTGGAGTGGAATAGAGAGGAGTGCACTGCAATGGAGTGGAGTGGAGTGGAAGGGAGTGGAATGCAATGGAATGTAGTGGAGTGCAGTGGAGTGGAATGGAATGGAGTGGACAGGAGTGGAAGGAGTAGAGTGGACTGGAATGGAATAGAATGGAACAGAATGCAGTGGAGTGGAGGGGAGTGGAGGTGAGTGGAGTGGCATGGAGTGGAATGGAATGGAATGGAGTGAAATGGAATCCAATGGATTGGAATGGAGTGGAGTGGAGTGGAGTGGAATGGAGAGGAGTCGAATGGAATGGAAGGGAATGCAACGGAACGCAGTGGTGTGGATTGGAATGCAGTGAAATGGAGTACTATGGAATCTAAAGGAGTGGAGTGGAGTCTAGTGGAGTGGAATGGAATGGAACAAAATGGAATGGAATGGCACGGAATGGAGTGGAGTAGAGTGGAGTGGGAAGGAAGGGAGATGAGTGGAATGGAGAGGAATGGAATGCAGTGGAGTGGATTGGATTGGAATGAACTGGAATGGAGAGGAATGGAATGAAGTGGAACGGAATGGACTGCAATGGAATTGAATGGAGTGAAGTGGAAAGTAGTGGAGTGGAGTGGAATGGAGTGGAAATGAATGGAATGGAGTGGAATGGAAGGGAATGGAGACAAGTGGATAGGAATTGACTGAAGCAGATTGGAGTGGAGTGGAGTGGAGTGGCATGGAATGGAATGAAGTGGATGGGAATGCAATGGAGTGGAATGAAATGGAATAAAATGGAATGGAGTGGAATGGAGAGGAATGGAGTGGAGTGGAGTGGAATGGAGGGGAGTAAGAGGAAGAGAATGGAATGGAATCGAAAGGAGGGAAGTGCAATTGTGTGGAGTGGAGTGGAGATGAAAGGAGTGGAGTGATGTGGAGTCGAGAGGAAAGGAATGGAATGGAATGGAATGGAGTTAAGTGGAGTGGAATGGAGTGGAAGGTAATGGAGTGGAATGAAAAGGAGTGGATTGGAATGGATTGGAATGGAATGGAGTGGAACGGAGTGGAGTAGAATGGAGTGGGTTGCAGAGGAGTGGAATGGAGTGGAATGGAAGGGAACGGAAAGGAATGTAATGGAAAGGAATGGAATGGAGTGGATTGAAATTGAATGGAAAGGATTGGAGTGCAGTGGACTGGAGGGGAGTGGAATAAAATGGAGTATAGTGCAGTGGAATGGAGTGGACTGGAGTGGAGATGAGTGGAGTGGACTGGAATGGAATGGAGTGGAGTGGAATGGTGTGGAGTGGGGTGGAAAGGAATGGAACAGAATGGAATGGAGAGGAATGGAGTGGCATGTAGTGGAGTGGAGTGAAGTGGAAAGGAATGGCATGGAATGGAGTAGAGTGGAATGGAGGGGTATGGAATGGAATGGAATGGAATTGAGTGGAATGGAGTGGAATGGAGTGGAGTGGAGAGGAATGGAATGGAGTGGAAAGGTCTGAAAGGAGTGGAATGGAGTGGAGTGGAATGCAATGGAGTAGATTGGAATGAAGTGGAAAGGAATAGAATGGAGAGAAGTAGAGTAGAATGGAGTGGATTGGAATGGAGGGGAGCAGAGTGGAGTTAACAGCGGTGGATTGGAATACAGTGGATGGGGTAGAGTGGAAGGGAGTGGAATTATATGGAATGGAATGGATTGGAGTGGAGTGGAAGGGAGTGGAGTGGAGTTGAAAGTAGAGGAATCGAAAGAAGTGGAAAGGAGTGGAGTAGAGTGGATTAGAGTGGATTGGAATGGAATGGAGTGGAGTGGAATGGTGTGGAAACGAATGGAAGGGAGGGGAGTGGAATGGAACGAAATGGAATGGAATGTAGTGGAATGGAGAGGAGTGGAGTGGACTGGAGTGGAATGTGATCGAATGGAGTGTACTGGAGTGGAATGTATTTGAGAGGCGGGTAATGGAGAGGAGTGGAATGTATTTGAGAGGCGGGTAGTGGAGTGGAGTGGAGTGAAATACATCGGAATGGCACGGAATTGAATGGAATGGAGGGGAGTGGAATGCAGTGGAGTGGAGTCGATTGGAGTGGTGAGGAATAGAACGGAGTGGCATGGAATGGAGCACAGTGGAATGCAATGGAGTGGAGTGGATTGGAAAGGGGTGGAGTGGAGTGACGATGGGTGAAGTGGAATGTAATGGAGTGGAGTGCAGAGGAGTCTCATGGAATGGAATGGAATGGAACGCAATGGAAGCTGAGATTGTACCACTGCGCTCCAGGATGGGTGACACAGTGTGATACTCTCAAAAGAAAGGAATGGAATGGAATGCAGTGGAATGGAATGGAATGCAATGGGGTGCATTGGAGTGGAGTGGAGTGAAGTGAAGTGGATTGGAGTGGAATGGAGAGGAATGGAACGGAATGGAATGGAATGAAGTAGACTGGAGTGGGGTGGAGTTGAGTGCAATGGAATGGAGCGAAATGGAATCAGATGCAGAGAAATGGAGTAGAGAGGAGTGCAGTAGAGTGGAAAGGAGTGCAATGGAGTGGAATGGAATCGGAAGTAACGGAAAGTAGTGGAGTGGATGGAACGGAAAGGAAAGGAGTGGAGCGGAGTGGAATGGAACGGAGCGGGAGGTGGGTTGGGGCCACTGCACTCCAGGCTGGCTGGCTGACTGAGGTATTCTCGCAATAAAGGAATGGAATGGAATGCCGTAGAGTGGAATGGAACGGAGTGGAGTGGAGTGGAATGGAGTGAGTTGGAGCAGAGTGGAATGAAGAATGCAATGGGATGGAAGGGAATTGAATGAAATGCAGTGGAGTGCAGTGGAGTGCATTGCAGTGGAATGGAGCAGAATGGAATGGAAAGGAGTGGAATGGACAGGAGTGGAGTGCACTGGAGAGGAGAGGATAGGAATGCAGTGGAATGGAATTGGATGTAATGGAACGTAGAGGAGTGGAGTGGAATGGAGTGGGCCAGAGTGGAATGGAATGGAATGCAATGGAAAGGAATGGAGTGGAATAGAATGGAATGGAATGGAATGGAATGGAATGGAGTGGGATGACTTGTAGTGGGGTGGAGTGAAATGGAGTATAATGGAATGGAGTGGAGTGGAGTGGAATGTGATAGAATGGAGAGGAGGGGAATGGAGCAGAATGGAATGGAGTGCAGCGGAATGGAGTGGAGTGGAATGGAATCAAATGGAGTGGAATGGAACAGAGTGGAATGGAATGGAGTGCAATAGACTAGAATTGAGTGTAGTGTAGTGGAATTTAGTGGAATGGACTGGAATGGAGTGGAATGGAATGGAATTGAGGGGAATGGAATGGAATGGAAAGGAATGGAAAGCAATGGAAAGGAATAGAATTGAATGCAACGGAATTAAAAGAATGCAATGGAATGCAATGGAATAGAATGCAATGGAATGTATAGTTGACATGTAATATGAGCTGAGATTGTGACACTGCACTCCAGCCAGGGTGACATGGTGATATCCTGTCGTAAGAAGTGAATGGAATGCAATGGAGTGAAATGGAATGGAATGAAATGGAATGGAGCGGAGTGGAAGGGAATGGCGTGGAATGAAATAGGATGCAGTGGACTGTAATGGCATGGAGTGGAAAGAAGTAGAGTGGAATGGAGTGGAATGGAATGGACTGGCATAGAATGGAGTGGAATTGAATGCAATGGAGTGGATTGGAAAGGAATGCAAAGGAGTAGAGTGGAGTAGAGTGGTGTGGAGTGGAGTGGAATGGAGCTGAATGTACTTCAATGGAGTACAATGGAATGGAACGGAGTGGAATGGAATGGAATGATATGAGGTGGATTGGAGTGGAATGTAGTGGAGTGGAATGGAATGGAATAGAATGGAATGGAGTAGAGTGTAATGGAATGCAGTGGCGATAAGTGGAGTGGAATGGAATGCATTGGAGTAGAGTGGAGTGGAATGGAATGGAATGGAGTGGAGTGGAGGGGAGTGGAGTGGAATGGAATTGAGTGAAGTGGAGTGCAGTTGAATGGAATATCGTGGTGTGGAGTGGAGTGGAAGTGAATGGAGTGAATAGGAGTGGAATGGAGTGGAAGGTAACGGAGTGGAATGGAGTCGAATGGAGTGGAATGGAGTAGAGTGGATTAGAGTGGAATGGTGTCGAACGGACTGGAATGGAATGGAATGGAGTGGAATGGAATTGAATCAAATGGAATGGAGTGGAGTGGAATGGAGTGGAGTGGAGTGGAATGAAATGGAATGGAAGGGAGTGGAGAGAAACGCAGTTGATTGGAGTGGAGTGGAGTGGAAAGGAATGGAAAGGAGTGGGATGGAGACGTATGGATTGGAGTGGAATGGAGTGGAATGGAATGAAGTGGAAAGGAGTGGAACGGAGTGAAATTGAATTTAGTGGACTGGAGTGGAATGGAGTTAAATGGAATGGAATGGAATGGAGTGGAATGGAATGGAATGGAGTGGAGTGGAATGGAATAGAATGGCATGGAATGGAATAGAATGGGATGGAGTGGAGTGGAGAGGAGTGGAATGGATTGGAGTGAAGTGGAGTGGAATGGAATTGAGTGGAGCGGAGAGGAAAGGAATGGAATGGAGTGGAGTGGAATGGCATGGAATGGAGTGGAATGGAATGGATAGTAGTGGAGTGGAGTGGAGTGGATTGGAGTGTAGTGGAAGGGAATGGAGTGCAGTGTAATGGACTGGAATGGAGCAGAGCAGAATGGAGTGGACTGGACTGGAGTGGAATGGAATGGGATGGCATGGAATGGGAGCTGAGATTTTACCAATGTGCTCTAGGCAGGGTGACTGGGTGTCATACTCTCAAAAGAAAGGAATGGAATGGAACGCAGTGGAATGGAATGGAACAGAGTGGACATTAGTGGAGTGGAATGTGGAGGAATGGAATGAAATGGAAAGTAATGGCATGAAATGGAGTGGTGTGGGGTGGAATGGATTATAGTGGAATGGGGTGGAAAGGAATGGGATGGAGTGGAATGAAGTGGAGTGCAGTGGAGTGGAACGGAGTTGAATGGCATAGAATTGAGTGGACAGTAGTGGAATGTTTTGGAATGCAATGGAATCCATTGTATTAGAATGGAATACAACGGAAAGTTGACATGGAGTGTGAGCTGAGATTGTGCCACTGCACTCCAGACTGGGTGACACGTTATATCCTGTGGATAGAAAGGAATGGAATGCAATAGAGTGAAATGGAATGGAGTGGAATGGAATTGAATGGAATGGAGTGGAGTGGAGTGGAGTCGAATGGAGACGAATGGAATGGGATGGAGTGGAATGGAACGGAGTGGAGTGGAGTATCGTGGAGTGAAATAGAATGGAATGCACTGGGTTGGAATGGAATGCAATGGACTGCTGAAAGGAAATGTGAGCTGTTATTGTTCCACTGCACTCCAGCCTTTGTGACGGAATGAAATCCTGTGGAAAAAAAGGAATGGAATGGAATGGAATGGAATGGAATGGAATGGAATGGAATGGAATGGAATGGAATGGAGTGGAGTGGAGTGGTGTGGAGAGGAGTGTAGTGGAGTGGAGTGAAATGGAGTGGAGTGTCGTGGAGGAGAGTGGAATGGAGTGGAATGGAATGGAGAGGAAAGGAACGGAGTGGAGTGGAATGGAACGGAGTGGAGTGGAATGGAATCCAATGGAATGAAATGGAATTGAATCGAATGGAATGAAGAAATATGTGCAGTGATTTGGCCACTGCGCTGGAGCCTGTGTGAGAGAGGGAGATCCTGTCGATAAAACAGTGTGGAATGGAAGGGATTGGAATGGAATGGAATGGAACGTATTGGAGTGGAGTGGAGTGGAATTGAGTGGAGTGGAGTGCACTGGAATGGAATGGAATGCAATGGAATGTAATGGAATGATGAAATGATATGTGAGCTGAGATTGTGCCACTGCACTCCACGCTGGGTGACAGAGTGAGATACTCTTGAAAGAAAGAAATGGAATGGAAAGAATTTTTAATTGGGTGGATTCGAGTGGACTGAAGTAGAGTGCAGTGGAATAGAGAGGAATGGAATGGAATGGAATCGGATGTAAAGGAATGGAATGATGTGGAGTGGAGTGGTGAGGAGTGTAGTGCTGTGGAATGGAGCAGAAAGTAACGGGATGGTGTGGAGTGGAGTGCAGTGCAGTGGAGTGGAGAGGAGTGCAATGGCGTGGAATGGAATCGGATGTAGAGGAACGTACTGGAGTGGAGCGGAGTGGAAAGGAGTGGAATGGAATGGAATTGAATGGAATGGAAAGCAAAGGAATGGAATGGGATGCAATGGAATTTAATGCAATAGAATGCAGTTCAATAGAGAGTTGACATGTAATGTGAGCTGAGATTGTGCCTAAGCTCTCCAGGCTGTTTGACACAGTGATATCGTGTGGAAAGAATGGAATGGAATGCAGTGGTGTGAAATGGAATGGAATGTAGAGGACAGGAGTAGAATGGAGTGGAGTGAAGAGGAACAGAGTGGAATGGAATGGGATGCAGTGGAATGGAATGCAGTGGAGTGGAGTGAAATAGAAAGAAATGGAATGGGATGGAATGGAATGCAATGGAATGGAGAAGAGAAATGTGAGCTGAGATTGTGTGACTACACTCCAGCCTTAGTGACCGAGAGAGATTCTGTGGAAGGAAAGAACTGATTTCAAAGGAGTGGAATGGAAGGGAATGTAGTACAGTGGAGTAGAGTGGAATGGAGTGAAACAGAATAGAATGGAGTGGAAGGCAATGGAATGGAATGGAATGGAGTGGAGTGGAATAGAGAGGAGTGCACTGCAATGGAGTGGAGTGGAGTGGAAGGGAGTGGAATGCAATGGAATGTAGTGGAGTGCAGTGGAGTGGAATGGAATGGAGTGGACAGGAGTGGAAGGAGTAGAGTGGACTGGAATGGAATAGAATGGAACAGAATGCAGTGGAGTGGAGGGGAGTGGAGGTGAGTGGAGTGGCATGGAGTGGAATGGAATGGAATGGAGTGAAATGGAATCCAATGGATTGGAATGGAGTGGAGTGGAGTGGAGTGGAATGGAGAGGAGTCGAATGGAATGGAAGGGAATGCAACGGAACGCAGTGGTGTGGATTGGAATGCAGTGAAATGGAGTACTATGGAATCTAAAGGAGTGGAGTGGAGTCTAGTGGAGTGGAATGGAATGGAACAAAATGGAATGGAATGGCACGGAATGGAGTGGAGTAGAGTGGAGTGGGAAGGAAGGGAGATGAGTGGAATGGAGAGGAATGGAATGCAGTGGAGTGGATTGGATTGGAATGAACTGGAATGGAGAGGAATGGAATGAAGTGGAACGGAATGGACTGCAATGGAATTGAATGGAGTGAAGTGGAAAGTAGTGGAGTGGAGTGGAATGGAGTGGAAATGAATGGAATGGAGTGGAATGGAAGGGAATGGAGGCAAGTGGATAGGAATTGACTGAAGCAGATTGGAGTGGAGTGGAGTGGAGTGGCATGGAATGGAATGAAGTGGATGGGAATGCAATGGAGTGGAATGAAATGGAATAAAATGGAATGGAGTGGAATGGAGAGGAATGGAGTGGAGTGGAGTGGAATGGAGGGGAGTAAGAGGAAGAGAATGGAATGGAATCGAAAGGAGGGAAGTGCAATTGTGTGGAGTGGAGTGGAGATGAAAGGAGTGGAGTGATGTGGAGTCGAGAGGAAAGGAATGGAATGGAATGGAATGGAGTTAAGTGGAGTGGAATGGAGTGGAAGGTAATGGAGTGGAATGAAAAGGAGTGGATTGGAATGGATTGGAATGGAATGGAGTGGAACGGAGTGGAGTAGAATGGAGTGGGTTGCAGAGGAGTGGAATGGAGTGGAATGGAAGGGAACGGAAAGGAATGTAGTGGAAAGGAATGGAATGGAGTGGATTGAAATTGAATGGAAAGGATTGGAGTGCAGTGGACTGGAGGGGAGTGGAATAAAATGGAGTATAGTGCAGTGGAATGGAGTGGACTGGAGTGGAGATGAGTGGAGTGGACTGGAATGGAATGGAGTGGAGTGGAATGGTGTGGAGTGGGGTGGAAAGGAATGGAACAGAATGGAATGGAGAGGAATGGAGTGGCATGTAGTGGAGTGGAGTGAAGTGGAAAGGAATGGCATGGAATGGAGTAGAGTGGAATGGAGGGGTATGGAATGGAATGGAATGGAATTGAGTGGAATGGAGTGGAATGGAGTGGAGTGGAGAGGAATGGAATGGAGTGGAAAGGTCTGAAAGGAGTGGAATGGAGTGGAGTGGAATGCAATGGAGTAGATTGGAATGAAGTGGAAAGGAATAGAATGGAGAGAAGTAGAGTAAAATGGAGTGGATTGGAATGGAGGGGAGCAGAGTGGAGTTAACAGCGGTGGATTGGAATACAGTGGATGGGGTAGAGTGGAAGGGAGTGGAATTATATGGAATGGAATGGATTGGAGTGGAGTGGAAGGGAGTGGAGTGGAGTTGAAAGTAGAGGAATCGAAAGAAGTGGAAAGGAGTGGAGTAGAGTGGATTAGAGTGGATTGGAATGGAATGGAGTGGAGTGGAATGGTGTGGAAACGAATGGAAGGGAGGGGAGTGGAATGGAACGAAATGGAATGGAATGTAGTGGAATGGAGAGGAGTGGAGTGGACTGGAGTGGAATGTGATCGAATGGAGTGTACTGGAGTGGAATGTATTTGAGAGGCGGGTAATGGAGAGGAGTGGAATGTATTTGAGAGGCGGGTAGTGGAGTGGAGTGGAGTGAAATACATCGGAATGGCACGGAATTGAATGGAATGGAGGGGAGTGGAATGCAGTGGAGTGGAGTCGATTGGAGTGGTGAGGAATAGAACGGAGTGGCATGGAATGGAGCACAGTGGAATGCAATGGAGTGGAGTGGATTGGAAAGGGGTGGAGTGGAGTGACGATGGGTGAAGTGGAATGTAATGGAGTGGAGTGCAGAGGAGTCTCATGGAATGGAATGGAATGGAACGCAATGGAAGCTGAGATTGTACCACTGCGCTCCAGGATGGGTGACACAGTGTGATACTCTCAAAAGAAAGGAATGGAATGGAATGCAGTGGAATGGAATGGAATGCAATGGGGTGCATTGGAGTGGAGTGGAGTGAAGTGAAGTGGATTGGAGTGGAATGGAGAGGAATGGAACGGAATGGAATGGAATGAAGTAGACTGGAGTGGGGTGGAGTTGAGTGCAATGGAATGGAGCGAAATGGAATCAGATGGAGAGAAATGGAGTAGAGAGGAGTGCAGTAGAGTGGAAAGGAGTGCAATGGAGTGGAATGGAATCGGAAGTAACGGAAAGTAGTGGAGTGGATGGAACGGAAAGGAAAGGAGTGGAGCGGAGTGGAATGGAACGGAGCGGGAGGTGGGTTGGGGCCACTGCACTCCAGGCTGGCTGGCTGACTGAGGTATTCTCGCAATAAAGGAATGGAATGGAATGCCGTAGAGTGGAATGGAACGGAGTGGAGTGGAGTGGAATGGAGTGAGTTGGAGCAGAGTGGAATGAAGAATGCAATGGGATGGAAGGGAATTGAATGAAATGCAGTGGAGTGCAGTGGAGTGCATTGCAGTGGAATGGAGCAGAATGGAATGGAAAGGAGTGGAATGGACAGGAGTGGAGTGCACTGGAGAGGAGAGGATAGGAATGCAGTGGAATGGAATTGGATGTAATGGAACGTAGAGGAGTGGAGTGGAATGGAGTGGGCCAGAGTGGAATGGAATGGAATGCAATGGAAAGGAATGGAGTGGAATAGAATGGAATGGAATGGAATGGAATGGAATGGAGTGGGATGACTTGTAGTGGGGTGGAGTGAAATGGAGTATAATGGAATGGAGTGGAGTGGAGTGGAATGTGATAGAATGGAGAGGAGGGGAATGGAGCAGAATGGAATGGAGTGCAGCGGAATGGAGTGGAGTGGAATGGAATCAAATGGAGTGGAATGGAACAGAGTGGAATGGAATGGAGTGCAATAGACTAGAATTGAGTGTAGTGTAGTGGAATTTAGTGGAATGGACTGGAATGGAGTGGAATGGAATGGAATTGAGGGGAATGGAATGGAATGGAAAGGAATGGAAAGCAATGGAAAGGAATAGAATTGAATGCAACGGAATTAAAAGAATGCAATGGAATGCAATGGAATAGAATGCAATGGAATGTATAGTTGACATGTAATATGAGCTGAGATTGTGACACTGCACTCCAGCCAGGGTGACATGGTGATATCCTGTCGTAAGAAGTGAATGGAATGCAATGGAGTGAAATGGAATGGAATGAAATGGAATGGAGCGGAGTGGAAGGGAACGGCGTGGAATGAAATAGGATGCAGTGGACTGTAATGGCATGGAGTGGAAAGAAGTAGAGTGGAATGGAGTGGAATGGAATGGACTGGCATAGAATGGAGTGGAATTGAATGCAATGGAGTGGATTGGAAAGGAATGCAAAGGAGTAGAGTGGAGTAGAGTGGTGTGGAGTGGAGTGGAATGGAGCTGAATGTACTTCAATGGAGTACAATGGAATGGAACGGAGTGGAATGGAATGGAATGATATGAGGTGGATTGGAGTGGAATGTAGTGGAGTGGAATGGAATGGAATAGAATGGAATGGAGTAGAGTGTAATGGAATGCAGTGGCGATAAGTGGAGTGGAATGGAATGCATTGGAGTAGAGTGGAGTGGAAGGGAATGGAATGGAGTGGAGTGGAGGGGAGTGGAGTGGAATGGAATTGAGTGAAGTGGAGTGCAGTTGAATGGAATATCGTGGTGTGGAGTGGAGTGGAAGTGAATGGAGTGAATAGGAGTGGAATGGAGTGGAAGGTAACGGAGTGGAATGGAGTCGAATGGAGTGGAATGGAGTAGAGTGGATTAGAGTGGAATGGTGTCGAACGGACTGGAATGGAATGGAATGGAGTGGAATGGAATTGAATCAAATGGAATGGAGTGGAGTGGAATGGAGTGGAGTGGAGTGGAATGAAATGGAATGGAAGGGAGTGGAGAGAAACGCAGTTGATTGGAGTGGAGTGGAGTGGAAAGGAATGGAAAGGAGTGGGATGGAGACGTATGGATTGGAGTGGAATGGAGTGGAATGGAATGAAGTGGAAAGGAGTGGAACGGAGTGAAATTGAATTTAGTGGACTGGAGTGGAATGGAGTTAAATGGAATGGAATGGAATGGAGTGGAATGGAATGGAATGGAGTGGAGTGGAATGGAATAGAATGGCATGGAATGGAATAGAATGGGATGGAGTGGAGTGGAGAGGAGTGGAATGGATTGGAGTGAAGTGGAGTGGAATGGAATTGAGTGGAGCGGAGAGGAAAGGAATGGAATGGAGTGGAGTGGAATGGCATGGAATGGAGTGGAATGGAATGGATAGTAGTGGAGTGGAGTGGAGTGGATTGGAGTGTAGTGGAAGGGAATGGAGTGCAGTGTAATGGACTGGAATGGAGCAGAGCAGAATGGAGTGGACTGGACTGGAGTGGAATGGAATGGGATGGCATGGAATGGGAGCTGAGATTTTACCAATGTGCTCTAGGCAGGGTGACTGGGTGTCATACTCTCAAAAGAAAGGAATGGAATGGAACGCAGTGGAATGGAATGGAACAGAGTGGACATTAGTGGAGTGGAATGTGGAGGAATGGAATGAAATGGAAAGTAATGGCATGAAATGGAGTGGTGTGGGGTGGAATGGATTATAGTGGAATGGGGTGGAAAGGAATGGGATGGAGTGGAATGAAGTGGAGTGCAGTGGAGTGGAACGGAGTTGAATGGCATAGAATTGAGTGGACAGTAGTGGAATGTTTTGGAATGCAATGGAATCCATTGTATTAGAATGGAATACAACGGAAAGTTGACATGGAGTGTGAGCTGAGATTGTGCCACTGCACTCCAGACTGGGTGACACGTTATATCCTGTGGATAGAAAGGAATGGAATGCAATAGAGTGAAATGGAATGGAGTGGAATGGAATTGAATGGAATGGAGTGGAGTGTAGTGGAGTCGAATGGAGACGAATGGAATGGGATGGAGTGGAATGGAACGGAGTGGAGTGGAGTATCGTGGAGTGAAATAGAATGGAATGCACTGGGTTGGAATGGAATGCAATGGACTGCTGAAAGGAAATGTGAGCTGTTATTGTTCCACTGCACTCCAGCCTTTGTGACGGAATGAAATCCTGTGGAAAAAAAGGAATGGAATGGAATGGAATGGAATGGAATGGAATGGAATGGAATGGAATGGAATGGAATGGAATGGAATGGAGTGGAGTGGAGTGGTGTGGAGAGGAGTGTAGTGGAGTGGAGTGAAATGGAGTGGAGTGTCGTGGAGGAGAGTGGAATGGAGTGGAATGGAATGGAGAGGAAAGGAACGGAGTGGAGTGGAATGGAACGGAGTGGAGTGGAATGGAATCCAATGGAATGAAATGGAATTGAATCGAATGGAATGAAGAAATATGTGCAGTGATTTGGCCACTGCGCTGGAGCCTGTGTGAGAGAGGGAGATCCTGTCGATAAAACAGTGTGGAATGGAAGGGATTGGAATGGAATGGAATGGAACGTATTGGAGTGGAGTGGAGTGGAATTGAGTGGAGTGGAGTGCACTGGAATGGAATGGAATGCAATGGAATGTAATGGAATGATGAAATGATATGTGAGCTGAGATTGTGCCACTGCACTCCACGCTGGGTGACAGAGTGAGATACTCTTGAAAGAAAGAAATGGAATGGAAAGAATTTTTAATTGGGTGGATTCGAGTGGACTGAAGTAGAGTGCAGTGGAATAGAGAGGAATGGAATGGAATGGAATCGGATGTAAAGGAATGGAATGATGTGGAGTGGAGTGGTGAGGAGTGTAGTGCTGTGGAATGGAGCAGAAAGTAACGGGATGGTGTGGAGTGGAGTGCAGTGCAGTGGAGTGGAGAGGAGTGCAATGGCGTGGAATGGAATCGGATGTAGAGGAACGTACTGGAGTGGAGCGGAGTGGAAAGGAGTGGAATGGAATGGAATTGAATGTAATGGAAAGCAAAGGAATGGAATGGGATGCAATGGAATTTAATGCAATAGAATGCAGTTCAATAGAGAGTTGACATGTAATGTGAGCTGAGATTGTGCCTAAGCTCTCCAGGCTGTTTGACACAGTGATATCGTGTGGAAAGAATGGAATGGAATGCAGTGGTGTGAAATGGAATGGAATGTAGTGGACAGGAGTAGAATGGAGTGGAGTGAAGAGGAACAGAGTGGAATGGAATGGGATGCAGTGGAATGGAATGCAGTGGAGTGGAGTGAAATAGAAAGAAATGGAATGGGATGGAATGGAATGCAATGGAATGGAGAAGAGAAATGTGAGCTGAGATTGTGTGACTACACTCCAGCCTTAGTGACCGAGAGAGATTCTGTGGAAGGAAAGAACTGATTTCAAAGGAGTGGAATGGAAGGGAATGTAGTACAGTGGAGTAGAGTGGAATGGAGTGAAACAGAATAGAATGGAGTGGAAGGCAATGGAATGGAATGGAATGGAGTGGAGTGGAATAGAGAGGAGTGCACTGCAATGGAGTGGAGTGGAGTGGAAGGGAGTGGAATGCAATGGAATGTAGTGGAGTGCAGTGGAGTGGAATGGAATGGAGTGGACAGGAGTGGAAGGAGTAGAGTGGACTGGAATGGAATAGAATGGAACAGAATGCAGTGGAGTGGAGGGGAGTGGAGGTGAGTGGAGTGGCATGGAGTGGAATGGAATGGAATGGAGTGAAATGGAATCCAATGGATTGGAATGGAGTGGAGTGGAGTGGAGTGGAATGGAGAGGAGTCGAATGGAATGGAAGGGAATGCAACGGAACGCAGTGGTGTGGATTGGAATGCAGTGAAATGGAGTACTATGGAATCTAAAGAGTGGAGTGGAGTCTAGTGGAGTGGAATGGAATGGAACAAAATGGAATGGAATGGCACGGAATGGAGTGGAGTAGAGTGGAGTGGGAAGGAAGGGAGATGAGTGGAATGGAGAGGAATGGAATGCAGTGGAGTGGATTGGATTGGAATGAACTGGAATGGAGAGGAATGGAATGAAGTGGAACGGAATGGACTGCAATGGAATTGAATGGAGTGAAGTGGAAAGTAGTGGAGTGGAGTGGAATGGAGTGGAAATGAATGGAATGGAGTGGAATGGAAGGGAATGGAGGCAAGTGGATAGGAATTGACTGAAGCAGATTGGAGTGGAGTGGAGTGGAGTGGCATGGAATGGAATGAAGTGGATGGGAATGCAATGGAGTGGAATGAAATGGAATAAAATGGAATGGAGTGGAATGGAGAGGAATGGAGTGGAGTGGAGTGGAATGGAGGGGAGTAAGAGGAAGAGAATGGAATGGAATCGAAAGGAGGGAAGTGCAATTGTGTGGAGTGGAGTGGAGATGAAAGGAGTGGAGTGATGTGGAGTCGAGAGGAAAGGAATGGAATGGAATGGAATGGAGTTAAGTGGAGTGGAATGGAGTGGAAGGTAATGGAGTGGAATGAAAAGGAGTGGATTGGAATGGATTGGAATGGAATGGAGTGGAACGGAGTGGAGTAGAATGGAGTGGGTTGCAGAGGAGTGGAATGGAGTGGAATGGAAGGGAACGGAAAGGAATGTAGTGGAAAGGAATGGAATGGAGTGGATTGAAATTGAATGGAAAGGATTGGAGTGCAGTGGACTGGAGGGGAGTGGAATAAAATGGAGTATAGTGCAGTGGAATGGAGTGGACTGGAGTGGAGATGAGTGGAGTGGACTGGAATGGAATGGAGTGGAGTGGAATGGTGTGGAGTGGGGTGGAAAGGAATGGAACAGAATGGAATGGAGAGGAATGGAGTGGCATGTAGTGGAGTGGAGTGAAGTGGAAAGGAATGGCATGGAATGGAGTAGAGTGGAATGGAGGGGTATGGAATGGAATGGAATGGAATTGAGTGGAATGGAGTGGAATGGAGTGGAGTGGAGAGGAATGGAATGGAGTGGAAAGGTCTGAAAGGAGTGGAATGGAGTGGAGTGGAATGCAATGGAGTAGATTGGAATGAAGTGGAAAGGAATAGAATGGAGAGAAGTAGAGTAGAATGGAGTGGATTGGAATGGAGGGGAGCAGAGTGGAGTTAACAGCGGTGGATTGGAATACAGTGGATGGGGTAGAGTGGAAGGGAGTGGAATTATATGGAATGGAATGGATTGGAGTGGAGTGGAAGGGAGTGGAGTGGAGTTGAAAGTAGAGGAATCGAAAGAAGTGGAAAGGAGTGGAGTAGAGTGGATTAGAGTGGATTGGAATGGAATGGAGTGGAGTGGAATGGTGTGGAAACGAATGGAAGGGAGGGGAGTGGAATGGAACGAAATGGAATGGAATGTAGTGGAATGGAGAGGAGTGGAGTGGACTGGAGTGGAATGTGATCGAATGGAGTGTACTGGAGTGGAATGTATTTGAGAGGCGGGTAATGGAGAGGAGTGGAATGTATTTGAGAGGCGGGTAGTGGAGTGGAGTGGAGTGAAATACATCGGAATGGCACGGAATTGAATGGAATGGAGGGGAGTGGAATGCAGTGGAGTGGAGTCGATTGGAGTGGTGAGGAATAGAACGGAGTGGCATGGAATGGAGCACAGTGGAATGCAATGGAGTGGAGTGGATTGGAAAGGGGTGGAGTGGAGTGACGATGGGTGAAGTGGAATGTAATGGAGTGGAGTGCAGAGGAGTCTCATGGAATGGAATGGAATGGAACGCAATGGAAGCTGAGATTGTACCACTGCGCTCCAGGATGGGTGACACAGTGTGATACTCTCAAAAGAAAGGAATGGAATGGAATGCAGTGGAATGGAATGGAATGCAATGGGGTGCATTGGAGTGGAGTGGAGTGAAGTGAAGTGGATTGGAGTGGAATGGAGAGGAATGGAACGGAATGGAATGGAATGAAGTAGACTGGAGTGGGGTGGAGTTGAGTGCAATGGAATGGAGCGAAATGGAATCAGATGCAGAGAAATGGAGTAGAGAGGAGTGCAGTAGAGTGGAAAGGAGTGCAATGGAGTGGAATGGAATCGGAAGTAACGGAAAGTAGTGGAGTGGATGGAACGGAAAGGAAAGGAGTGGAGCGGAGTGGAATGGAACGGAGCGGGAGGTGGGTTGGGGCCACTGCACTCCAGGCTGGCTGGCTGACTGAGGTATTCTCGCAATAAAGGAATGGAATGGAATGCCGTAGAGTGGAATGGAACGGAGTGGAGTGGAGTGGAATGGAGTGAGTTGGAGCAGAGTGGAATGAAGAATGCAATGGGATGGAAGGGAATTGAATGAAATGCAGTGGAGTGCAGTGGAGTGCATTGCAGTGGAATGGAGCAGAATGGAATGGAAAGGAGTGGAATGGACAGGAGTGGAGTGCACTGGAGAGGAGAGGATAGGAATGCAGTGGAATGGAATTGGATGTAATGGAACGTAGAGGAGTGGAGTGGAATGGAGTGGGCCAGAGTGGAATGGAATGGAATGCAATGGAAAGGAATGGAGTGGAATAGAATGGAATGGAATGGAATGGAATGGAATGGAGTGGGATGACTTGTAGTGGGGTGGAGTGAAATGGAGTATAATGGAATGGAGTGGAGTGGAGTGGAATGTGATAGAATGGAGAGGAGGGGAATGGAGCAGAATGGAATGGAGTGCAGCGGAATGGAGTGGAGTGGAATGGAATCAAATGGAGTGGAATGGAACAGAGTGGAATGGAATGGAGTGCAATAGACTAGAATTGAGTGTAGTGTAGTGGAATTTAGTGGAATGGACTGGAATGGAGTGGAATGGAATGGAATTGAGGGGAATGGAATGGAATGGAAAGGAATGGAAAGCAATGGAAAGGAATAGAATTGAATGCAAAGGAATTAAAAGAATGCAATGGAATGCAATGGAATAGAATGCAATGGAATGTATAGTTGACATGTAATATGAGCTGAGATTGTGACACTGCACTCCAGCCAGGGTGACATGGTGATATCCTGTCGTAAGAAGTGAATGGAATGCAATGGAGTGAAATGGAATGGAATGAAATGGAATGGAGCGGAGTGGAAGGGAATGGCGTGGAATGAAATAGGATGCAGTGGACTGTAATGGCATGGAGTGGAAAGAAGTAGAGTGGAATGGAGTGGAATGGAATGGACTGGCATAGAATGGAGTGGAATTGAATGCAATGGAGTGGATTGGAAAGGAATGCAAAGGAGTAGAGTGGAGTAGAGTGGTGTGGAGTGGAGTGGAATGGAGCTGAATGTACTTCAATGGAGTACAATGGAATGGAACGGAGTGGAATGGAATGGAATGATATGAGGTGGATTGGAGTGGAATGTAGTGGAGTGGAATGGAATGGAATAGAATGGAATGGAGTAGAGTGTAATGGAATGCAGTGGCGATAAGTGGAGTGGAATGGAATGCATTGGAGTAGAGTGGAGTGGAATGGAATGGAATGGAGTGGAGTGGAGGGGAGTGGAGTGGAATGGAATTGAGTGAAGTGGAGTGCAGTTGAATGGAATATCGTGGTGTGGAGTGGAGTGGAAGTGAATGGAGTGAATAGGAGTGGAATGGAGTGGAAGGTAACGGAGTGGAATGGAGTCGAATGGAGTGGAATGGAGTAGAGTGGATTAGAGTGGAATGGTGTCGAACGGACTGGAATGGAATGGAATGGAGTGGAATGGAATTGAATCAAATGGAATGGAGTGGAGTGGAATGGAGTGGAGTGGAGTGGAATGAAATGGAATGGAAGGGAGTGGAGAGAAACGCAGTTGATTGGAGTGGAGTGGAGTGGAAAGGAATGGAAAGGAGTGGGATGGAGACGTATGGATTGGAGTGGAATGGAGTGGAATGGAATGAAGTGGAAAGGAGTGGAACGGAGTGAAATTGAATTTAGTGGACTGGAGTGGAATGGAGTTAAATGGAATGGAATGGAATGGAGTGGAATGGAATGGAATGGAGTGGAGTGGAATGGAATAGAATGGCATGGAATGGAATAGAATGGGATGGAGTGGAGTGGAGAGGAGTGGAATGGATTGGAGTGAAGTGGAGTGGAATGGAATTGAGTGGAGCGGAGAGGAAAGGAATGGAATGGAGTGGAGTGGAATGGCATGGAATGGAGTGGAATGGAATGGATAGTAGTGGAGTGGAGTGGAGTGGATTGGAGTGTAGTGGAAGGGAATGGAGTGCAGTGTAATGGACTGGAATGGAGCAGAGCAGAATGGAGTGGACTGGACTGGAGTGGAATGGAATGGGATGGCATGGAATGGGAGCTGAGATTTTACCAATGTGCTCTAGGCAGGGTGACTGGGTGTCATACTCTCAAAAGAAAGGAATGGAATGGAACGCAGTGGAATGGAATGGAACAGAGTGGACATTAGTGGAGTGGAATGTGGAGGAATGGAATGAAATGGAACGTAATGGCATGAAATGGAGTGGTGTGGGGTGGAATGGATTATAGTGGAATGGGGTGGAAAGGAATGGGATGGAGTGGAATGAAGTGGAGTGCAGTGGAGTGGAACGGAGTTGAATGGCATAGAATTGAGTGGACAGTAGTGGAATGTTTTGGAATGCAATGGAATCCATTGTATTAGAATGGAATACAACGGAAAGTTGACATGGAGTGTGAGCTGAGATTGTGCCACTGCACTCCAGACTGGGTGACACGTTATATCCTGTGGATAGAAAGGAATGGAATGCAATAGAGTGAAATGGAATGGAGTGGAATGGAATTGAATGGAATGGAGTGGAGTGGAGTGGAGTCGAATGGAGACGAATGGAATGGGATGGAGTGGAATGGAACGGAGTGGAGTGGAGTATCGTGGAGTGAAATAGAATGGAATGCACTGGGTTGGAATGGAATGCAATGGACTGCTGAAAGGAAATGTGAGCTGTTATTGTTCCACTGCACTCCAGCCTTTGTGACGGAATGAAATCCTGTGGAAAAAAAGGAATGGAATGGAATGGAATGGAATGGAATGGAATGGAATGGAATGGAATGGAATGGAATGGAGTGGAGTGGAGTGGTGTGGAGAGGAGTGTAGTGGAGTGGAGTGAAATGGAGTGGAGTGTCGTGGAGGAGAGTGGAATGGAGTGGAATGGAATGGAGAGGAAAGGAACGGAGTGGAGTGGAATGGAACGGAGTGGAGTGGAATGGAATCCAATGGAATGAAATGGAATTGAATCGAATGGAATGAAGAAATATGTGCAGTGATTTGGCCACTGCGCTGGAGCCTGTGTGAGAGAGGGAGATCCTGTCGATAAAACAGTGTGGAATGGAAGGGATTGGAATGGAATGGAATGGAACGTATTGGAGTGGAGTGGAGTGGAATTGAGTGGAGTGGAGTGCACTGGAATGGAATGGAATGCAATGGAATGTAATGGAATGATGAAATGATATGTGAGCTGAGATTGTGCCACTGCACTCCACGCTGGGTGACAGAGTGAGATACTCTTGAAAGAAAGAAATGGAATGGAAAGAATTTTTAATTGGGTGGATTCGAGTGGACTGAAGTAGAGTGCAGTGGAATAGAGAGGAATGGAATGGAATGGAATCGGATGTAAAGGAATGGAATGATGTGGAGTGGAGTGGTGAGGAGTGTAGTGCTGTGGAATGGAGCAGAAAGTAACGGGATGGTGTGGAGTGGAGTGCAGTGCAGTGGAGTGGAGAGGAGTGCAATGGCGTGGAATGGAATCGGATGTAGAGGAACGTACTGGAGTGGAGCGGAGTGGAAAGGAGTGGAATGGAATGGAATTGAATGGAATGGAAAGCAAAGGAATGGAATGGGATGCAATGGAATTTAATGCAATAGAATGCAGTTCAATAGAGAGTTGACATGTAATGTGAGCTGAGATTGTGCCTAAGCTCTCCAGGCTGTTTGACACAGTGATATCGTGTGGAAAGAATGGAATGGAATGCAGTGGTGTGAAATGGAATGGAATGTAGAGGACAGGAGTAGAATGGAGTGGAGTGAAGAGGAACAGAGTGGAATGGAATGGGATGCAGTGGAATGGAATGCAGTGGAGTGGAGTGAAATAGAAAGAAATGGAATGGGATGGAATGGAATGCAATGGAATGGAGAAGAGAAATGTGAGCTGAGATTGTGTGACTACACTCCAGCCTTAGTGACCGAGAGAGATTCTGTGGAAGGAAAGAACTGATTTCAAAGGAGTGGAATGGAAGGGAATGTAGTACAGTGGAGTAGAGTGGAATGGAGTGAAACAGAATAGAATGGAGTGGAAGGCAATGGAATGGAATGGAATGGAGTGGAGTGGAATAGAGAGGAGTGCACTGCAATGGAGTGGAGTGGAGTGGAAGGGAGTGGAATGCAATGGAATGTAGTGGAGTGCAGTGGAGTGGAATGGAATGGAGTGGACAGGAGTGGAAGGAGTAGAGTGGACTGGAATGGAATAGAATGGAACAGAATGCAGTGGAGTGGAGGGGAGTGGAGGTGAGTGGAGTGGCATGGAGTGGAATGGAATGGAATGGAGTGAAATGGAATCCAATGGATTGGAATGGAGTGGAGTGGAGTGGAGTGGAATGGAGAGGAGTCGAATGGAATGGAAGGGAATGCAACGGAACGCAGTGGTGTGGATTGGAATGCAGTGAAATGGAGTACTATGGAATCTAAAGGAGTGGAGTGGAGTCTAGTGGAGTGGAATGGAATGGAACAAAATGGAATGGAATGGCACGGAATGGAGTGGAGTAGAGTGGAGTGGGAAGGAAGGGAGATGAGTGGAATGGAGAGGAATGGAATGCAGTGGAGTGGATTGGATTGGAATGAACTGGAATGGAGAGGAATGGAATGAAGTGGAACGGAATGGACTGCAATGGAATTGAATGGAGTGAAGTGGAAAGTAGTGGAGTGGAGTGGAATGGAGTGGAAATGAATGGAATGGAGTGGAATGGAAGGGAATGGAGGCAAGTGGATAGGAATTGACTGAAGCAGATTGGAGTGGAGTGGAGTGGAGTGGCATGGAATGGAATGAAGTGGATGGGAATGCAATGGAGTGGAATGAAATGGAATAAAATGGAATGGAGTGGAATGGAGAGGAATGGAGTGGAGTGGAGTGGAATGGAGGGGAGTAAGAGGAAGAGAATGGAATGGAATCGAAAGGAGGGAAGTGCAATTGTGTGGAGTGGAGTGGAGATGAAAGGAGTGGAGTGATGTGGAGTCGAGAGGAAAGGAATGGAATGGAATGGAATGGAGTTAAGTGGAGTGGAATGGAGTGGAAGGTAATGGAGTGGAATGAAAAGGAGTGGATTGGAATGGATTGGAATGGAATGGAGTGGAACGGAGTGGAGTAGAATGGAGTGGGTTGCAGAGGAGTGGAATGGAGTGGAATGGAAGGGAACGGAAAGGAATGTAGTGGAAAGGAATGGAATGGAGTGGATTGAAATTGAATGGAAAGGATTGGAGTGCAGTGGACTGGAGGGGAGTGGAATAAAATGGAGTATAGTGCAGTGGAATGGAGTGGACTGGAGTGGAGATGAGTGGAGTGGACTGGAATGGAATGGAGTGGAGTGGAATGGTGTGGAGTGGGGTGGAAAGGAATGGAACAGAATGGAATGGAGAGGAATGGAGTGGCATGTAGTGGAGTGGAGTGAAGTGGAAAGGAATGGCATGGAATGGAGTAGAGTGGAATGGAGGGGTATGGAATGGAATGGAATGGAACTGAGTGGAATGGAGTGGAATGGAGTGGAGTGGAGAGGAATGGAATGGAGTGGAAAGGTCTGAAAGGAGTGGAATGGAGTGGAGTGGAATGCAATGGAGTAGATTGGAATGAAGTGGAAAGGAATAGAATGGAGAGAAGTAGAGTAGAATGGAGTGGATTGGAATGGAGGGGAGCAGAGTGGAGTTAACAGCGGTGGATTGGAATACAGTGGATGGGGTAGAGTGGAAGGGAGTGGAATTATATGGAATGGAATGGATTGGAGTGGAGTGGAAGGGAGTGGAGTGGAGTTGAAAGTAGAGGAATCGAAAGAAGTGGAAAGGAGTGGAGTAGAGTGGATTAGAGTGGATTGGAATGGAATGGAGTGGAGTGGAATGGTGTGGAAACGAATGGAAGGGAGGGGAGTGGAATGGAACGAAATGGAATGGAATGTAGTGGAATGGAGAGGAGTGGAGTGGACTGGAGTGGAATGTGATCGAATGGAGTGTACTGGAGTGGAATGTATTTGAGAGGCGGGTAATGGAGAGGAGTGGAATGTATTTGAGAGGCGGGTAGTGGAGTGGAGTGGAGTGAAATACATCGGAATGGCACGGAATTGAATGGAATGGAGGGGAGTGGAATGCAGTGGAGTGGAGTCGATTGGAGTGGTGAGGAATAGAACGGAGTGGCATGGAATGGAGCACAGTGGAATGCAATGGAGTGGAGTGGATTGGAAAGGGGTGGAGTGGAGTGACGATGGGTGAAGTGGAATGTAATGGAGTGGAGTGCAGAGGAGTCTCATGGAATGGAATGGAATGGAACGCAATGGAAGCTGAGATTGTACCACTGCGCTCCAGGATGGGTGACACAGTGTGATACTCTCAAAAGAAAGGAATGGAATGGAATGCAGTGGAATGGAATGGAATGCAATGGGGTGCATTGGAGTGGAGTGGAGTGAAGTGAAGTGGATTGGAGTGGAATGGAGAGGAATGGAACGGAATGGAATGGAATGAAGTAGACTGGAGTGGGGTGGAGTTGAGTGCAATGGAATGGAGCGAAATGGAATCAGATGGAGAGAAATGGAGTAGAGAGGAGTGCAGTAGAGTGGAAAGGAGTGCAATGGAGTGGAATGGAATCGGAAGTAACGGAAAGTAGTGGAGTGGATGGAACGGAAAGGAAAGGAGTGGAGCGGAGTGGAATGGAACGGAGCGGGAGGTGGGTTGGGGCCACTGCACTCCAGGCTGGCTGGCTGACTGAGGTATTCTCGCAATAAAGGAATGGAATGGAATGCCGTAGAGTGGAATGGAACGGAGTGGAGTGGAGTGGAATGGAGTGAGTTGGAGCAGAGTGGAATGAAGAATGCAATGGGATGGAAGGGAATTGAATGAAATGCAGTGGAGTGCAGTGGAGTGCATTGCAGTGGAATGGAGCAGAATGGAATGGAAAGGAGTGGAATGGACAGGAGTGGAGTGCACTGGAGAGGAGAGGATAGGAATGCAGTGGAATGGAATTGGATGTAATGGAACGTAGAGGAGTGGAGTGGAATGGAGTGGGCCAGAGTGGAATGGAATGGAATGCAATGGAAAGGAATGGAGTGGAATAGAATGGAATGGAATGGAATGGAATGGAATGGAGTGGGATGACTTGTAGTGGGGTGGAGTGAAATGGAGTATAATGGAATGGAGTGGAGTGGAGTGGAATGTGATAGAATGGAGAGGAGGGGAATGGAGCAGAATGGAATGGAGTGCAGCGGAATGGAGTGGAGTGGAATGGAATCAAATGGAGTGGAATGGAACAGAGTGGAATGGAATGGAGTGCAATAGACTAGAATTGAGTGTAGTGTAGTGGAATTTAGTGGAATGGACTGGAATGGAGTGGAATGGAATGGAATTGAGGGGAATGGAATGGAATGGAAAGGAATGGAAAGCAATGGAAAGGAATAGAATTGAATGCAACGGAATTAAAAGAATGCAATGGAATGCAATGGAATAGAATGCAATGGAATGTATAGTTGACATGTAATATGAGCTGAGATTGTGACACTGCACTCCAGCCAGGGTGACATGGTGATATCCTGTCGTAAGAAGTGAATGGAATGCAATGGAGTGAAATGGAATGGAATGAAATGGAATGGAGCGGAGTGGAAGGGAATGGCGTGGAATGAAATAGGATGCAGTGGACTGTAATGGCATGGAGTGGAAAGAAGTAGAGTGGAATGAGTGGAATGGAATGGACTGGCATAGAATGGAGTGGAATTGAATGCAATGGAGTGGATTGGAAAGGAATGCAAAGGAGTAGAGTGGAGTAGAGTGGTGTGGAGTGGAGTGGAATGGAGCTGAATGTACTTCAATGGAGTACAATGGAATGGAACGGAGTGGAATGGAATGGAATGATATGAGGTGGATTGGAGTGGAATGTAGTGGAGTGGAATAGAATGGAATAGAATGGAATGGAGTAGAGTGTAATGGAATGCAGTGGCGATAAGTGGAGTGGAATGGAATGCATTGGAGTAGAGTGGAGTGGAAGGGAATGGAATGGAGTGGAGTGGAGGGGAGTGGAGTGGAATGGAATTGAGTGAAGTGGAGTGCAGTTGAATGGAATATCGTGGTGTGGAGTGGAGTGGAAGTGAATGGAGTGAATAGGAGTGGAATGGAGTGGAAGGTAACGGAGTGGAATGGAGTCGAATGGAGTGGAATGGAGTAGAGTGGATTAGAGTGGAATGGTGTCGAACGGACTGGAATGGAATGGAATGGAGTGGAATGGAATTGAATCAAATGGAATGGAGTGGAGTGGAATGGAGTGGAGTGGAGTGGAATGAAATGGAATGGAAGGGAGTGGAGAGAAACGCAGTTGATTGGAGTGGAGTGGAGTGGAAAGGAATGGAAAGGAGTGGGATGGAGACGTATGGATTGGAGTGGAATGGAGTGGAATGGAATGAAGTGGAAAGGAGTGGAACGGAGTGAAATTGAATTTAGTGGACTGGAGTGGAATGGAGTTAAATGGAATGGAATGGAATGGAGTGGAATGGAATGGAATGGAGTGGAGTGGAATGGAATAGAATGGCATGGAATGGAATAGAATGGGATGGAGTGGAGTGGAGAGGAGTGGAATGGATTGGAGTGAAGTGGAGTGGAATGGAATTGAGTGGAGCGGAGAGGAAAGGAATGGAATGGAGTGGAGTGGAATGGCATGGAATGGAGTGGAATGGAATGGATAGTAGTGGAGTGGAGTGGAGTGGATTGGAGTGTAGTGGAAGGGAATGGAGTGCAGTGTAATGGACTGGAATGGAGCAGAGCAGAATGGAGTGGACTGGACTGGAGTGGAATGGAATGGGATGGCATGGAATGGGAGCTGAGATTTTACCAATGTGCTCTAGGCAGGGTGACTGGGTGTCATACTCTCAAAAGAAAGGAATGGAATGGAACGCAGTGGAATGGAATGGAACAGAGTGGACATTAGTGGAGTGGAATGTGGAGGAATGGAATGAAATGGAACGTAATGGCATGAAATGGAGTGGTGTGGGGTGGAATGGATTATAGTGGAATGGGGTGGAAAGGAATGGGATGGAGTGGAATGAAGTGGAGTGCAGTGGAGTGGAACGGAGTTGAATGGCATAGAATTGAGTGGACAGTAGTGGAATGTTTTGGAATGCAATGGAATCCATTGTAATAGAATGGAATACAACGGAAAGTTGACATGGAGTGTGAGCTGAGATTGTGCCACTGCACTCCAGACTGGGTGACACGTTATATCCTGTGGATAGAAAGGAATGGAATGCAATAGAGTGAAATGGAATGGAGTGGAATGGAATTGAATGGAATGGAGTGGAGTGGAGTGGAGTCGAATGGAGACGAATGGAATGGGACGGAGTGGAATGGAACGGAGTGGAGTGGAGTATCGTGGAGTGAAATAGAATGGAATGCACTGGGTTGGAATGGAATGCCATGGACTGCTGAAAGGAAATGTGAGCTGTTATTGTTCCACTGCACTCCAGCCTTTGTGACGGAATGAAATCCTGTGGAAAAAAAGGAATGGAATGGAATGGAATGGAATGGAATGGAGTGGAGTGGAGTGGTGTGGAGAGGAGTGTAGTGGAGTGGAGTGAAATGGAGTGGAGTGTCGTGGAGGAGAGTGGAATGGAGTGGAATGGAATGGAGAGGAAAGGAACGGAGTGGAGTGGAATGGAACGGAGTGGAGTGGAATGGAATCCAATGGAATGAAATGGAATTGAATCGAATGGAATGAAGAAATATGTGCAGTGATTTGGCCACTGCGCTGGAGCCTGTGTGAGAGAGGGAGATCCTGTCGATAAAACAGTGTGGAATGGAAGGGATTGGAATGGAATGGAATGGAACGTATTGGAGTGGAGTGGAGTGGAATTGAGTGGAGTGGAGTGCACTGGAATGGAATGGAATGCAATGGAATGTAATGGAATGATGAAATGATATGTGAGCTGAGATTGTGCCACTGCACTCCACGCTGGGTGACAGAGTGAGATACTCTTGAAAGAAAGAAATGGAATGGAAAGAATTTTTAATTGGGTGGATTCGAGTGGACTGAAGTAGAGTGCAGTGGAATAGAGAGGAATGGAATGGAATGGAATCGGATGTAAAGGAATGGAATGATGTGGAGTGGAGTGGTGAGGAGTGTAGTGCTGTGGAATGGAGCAGAAAGTAACGGGATGGTGTGGAGTGGAGTGCAGTGCAGTGGAGTGGAGAGGAGTGCAATGGCGTGGAATGGAATCGGATGTAAAGGAACGTACTGGAGTGGAGCGGAGTGGAAAGGAGTGGAATGGAATGGAATTGAATGTAATGGAAAGCAAAGGAATGGAATGGGATGCAATGGAATTTAATGCAATAGAATGCAGTTCAATAGAGAGTTGACATGTAGTGTGAGCTGAGATTGTGCCTAAGCTCTCCAGGCTGTTTGACACAGTGATATCGTGTGGAAAGAATGGAATGGAATGCAGTGGTGTGAAATGGAATGGAATGTAGTGGACAGGAGTAGAATGGAGTGGAGTGAAGAGGAACAGAGTGGAATGGAATGGGATGCAGTGGAATGGAATGCAGTGGAGTGGAGTGAAATAGAAAGAAATGGAATGGGATGGAATGGAATGCAATGGAATGGAGAAGAGAAATGTGAGCTGAGATTGTGTGACTACACTCCAGCCTTAGTGACCGAGAGAGATTCTGTGGAAGGAAAGAACTGATTTCAAAGGAGTGGAATGGAAGGGAATGTAGTACAGTGGAGTAGAGTGGAATGGAGTGAAACAGAATAGAATGGAGTGGAAGGCAATGGAATGGAATGGAATGGAGTGGAGTGGAATAGAGAGGAGTGCACTGCAATGGAGTGGAGTGGAGTGGAAGGGAGTGGAATGCAATGGAATGTAGTGGAGTGCAGTGGAGTGGAATGGAATGGAGTGGACAGGAGTGGAAGGAGTAGAGTGGACTGGAATGGAATAGAATGGAACAGAATGCAGTGGAGTGGAGGGGAGTGGAGGTGAGTGGAGTGGCATGGAGTGGAATGGAATGGAATGGAGTGAAATGGAATCCAATGGATTGGAATGGAGTGGAGTGGAGTGGAGTGGAATGGAGAGGAGTCGAATGGAATGGAAGGGAATGCAACGGAACGCAGTGGTGTGGATTGGAATGCAGTGAAATGGAGTACTATGGAATCTAAAGGAGTGGAGTGGAGTCTAGTGGAGTGGAATGGAATGGAACAAAATGGAATGGAATGGCACGGAATGGAGTGGAGTAGAGTGGAGTGGGAAGGAAGGGAGATGAGTAGAATGGAGAGGAATGGAATGCAGTGGAGTGGATTGGATTGGAATGAACTGGAATGGAGAGGAATGGAATGAAGTGGAACGGAATGGACCGCAATGGAATTGAATGGAGTGAAGTGGAAAGTAGTGGAGTGGAGTGGAATGGAGTGGAAATGAATGGAATGGAGTGGAATGGAAGGGAATGGAGACAAGTGCATAGGAATTGACTGAAGCAGATTGGAGTGGAGTGGAGTGGAGTGGCAAGGAATGGAATGAAGTGGATGGGAATGCAATGGAGTGGAATGAAATGGAATAAAATGGCATGGAGTGGAATGGAGAGGAATGGAGTGGAGTGGAGTGGAATGGAGGGGAGTAAGAGGAAGAGAATGGAATGGAATCGAAAGGAGGGAAGTGCAATTGTGTGGAGTGGAGTGGAGATGAAAGGAGTGGAGTGATGTGGAGTCGAAAGGAAAGGAATGGAATGGAATGGAATGGAGTTAAGTGGAGTGGAATGGAGTGGAAGGTAATGGAGTGGAATGAAAAGGAGTGGATTGGAATGGAGTGGAATGGAATGGAGTGGAACGGAGTGGAGTAGAATGGAGTGGGTTGCAGAGGAGTGGAATGGAGTGGAATGGAAGGGAACGGAAAGGAATGTAGTGGAAAGGAATGGAATGGAGTGGATTGAAATTGAATGGAAAGGATTGGAGTGCAGTGGACTGGAGGGGAGTGGAATAAAATGGAGTATAGTGCAGTGGAATGGAGTGGACTGGAGTGGAGATGAGTGGAGTGGACTGGAATGGAATGGAGTGGAGTGGAATGGTGTGGAGTGGGGTGGAAAGGAATGGAACAGAATGGAATGGAGAGGAATGGAGTGGCATGTAGTGGAGTGGAGTGAAGTGGAAAGGAATGGCATGGAATGGAGTAGAGTGGAATGGAGGGGTATGGAATGGAATGGAATGGAATTGAGTGGAATGGAGTGGAATGGAGTGGAGTGGAGAGGAATGGAATGGAGTGGAAAGGTCTGAAAGGAGTGGAATGGAGTGGAGTGGAATGCAATGGAGTAGATTGGAATGAAGTGGAAAGGAATAGAATGGAGAGAAGTAGAGTAGAATGGAGTGGATTGGAATGGAGGGGAGCAGAGTGGAGTTAACAGCGGTGGATTGGAATACAGTGGATGGGGTAGAGTGGAAGGGAGTGGAATTATATGGAATGGAATGGATTGGAGTGGAGTGGAAGGGAGTGGAGTGGAGTTGAAAGTAGAGGAATCGAAAGAAGTGGAAAGGAGTGGAGTAGAGTGGATTAGAGTGGATTGGAATGGAATGGAGTGGAGTGGAATGGTGTGGAAACGAATGGAAGGGAGGGGAGTGGAATGGAACGAAATGGAATGGAATGTAGTGGAATGGAGAGGAGTGGAGTGGACTGGAGTGGAATGTAATCGAATGGAGTGTACTGGAGTGGAATGTATTTGAGAGGCGGGTAATGGAGAGGAGTGGAATGTATTTGAGAGGCGGGTAGTGGAGTGGAGTGGAGTGAAATACATCGGAATGGCACGGAATTGAATGGAATGGAGGGGAGTGGAATGCAGTGGAGTGGAGTCGATTGGAGTGGTGAGGAATAGAACGGAGTGGCATGGAATGGAGCACAGTGGAATGCAATGGAGTGGAGTGGATTGGAAAGGGGTGGAGTGGAGTGACGATGGGTGAAGTGGAATGTAATGGAGTGGAGTGCAGAGGAGTCTCATGGAATGGAATGGAATGGAACGCAATGGAAGCTGAGATTGTACCACTGCGCTCCAGGATGGGTGACACAGTGTGATACTCTCAAAAGAAAGGAATGGAATGGAATGCAGTGGAATGGAATGGAATGCAATGGGGTGCATTGGAGTGGAGTGGAGTGAAGTGAAGTGGATTGGAGTGGAATGGAGAGGAATGGAACGGAATGGAATGGAATGAAGTAGACTGGAGTGGGGTGGAGTTGAGTGCAATGGAATGGAGCGAAATGGAATCAGATGCAGAGAAATGGAGTAGAGAGGAGTGCAGTAGAGTGGAAAGGAGTGCAATGGAGTGGAATGGAATCGGAAGTAACGGAAAGTAGTGGAGTGGATGGAACGGAAAGGAAAGGAGTGGAGCGGAGTGGAATGGAACGGAGCGGGAGGTGGGTTGGGGCCACTGCACTCCAGGCTGGCTGGCTGACTGAGGTATTCTCGCAATAAAGGAATGGAATGGAATGCCGTAGAGTGGAATGGAACGGAGTGGAGTGGAGTGGAATGGAGTGAGTTGGAGCAGAGTGGAATGAAGAATGCAATGGGATGGAAGGGAATTGAATGAAATGCAGTGGAGTGCAGTGGAGTGCATTGCAGTGGAATGGAGCAGAATGGAATGGAAAGGAGTGGAATGGACAGGAGTGGAGTGCACTGGAGAGGAGAGGATAGGAATGCAGTGGAATGGAATTGGATGTAATGGAACGTAGAGGAGTGGAGTGGAATGGAGTGGGCCAGAGTGGAATGGAATGGAATGCAATGGAAAGGAATGGAGTGGAATAGAATGGAATGGAATGGAATGGAATGGAGTGGGATGACTTGTAGTGGGGTGGAGTGAAATGGAGTATAATGGAATGGAGTGGAGTGGAGTGGAATGTGATAGAATGGAGAGGAGGGGAATGGAGCAGAATGGAATGGAGTGCAGCGGAATGGAGTGGAGTGGAATGGAATCAAATGGAGTGGAATGGAACAGAGTGGAATGGAATGGAGTGCAATAGACTAGAATTGAGTGTAGTGTAGTGGAATTTAGTGGAATGGACTGGAATGGAGTGGAATGGAATGGAATTGAGGGGAATGGAATGGAATGGAAAGGAATGGAAAGCAATGGAAAGGAATAGAATTGAATGCAAAGGAATTAAAAGAATGCAATGGAATGCAATGGAATAGAATGCAATGGAATGTATAGTTGACATGTAATATGAGCTGAGATTGTGACACTGCACTCCAGCCAGGGTGACATGGTGATATCCTGTCGTAAGAAGTGAATGGAATGCAATGGAGTGAAATGGAATGGAATGAAATGGAATGGAGCGGAGTGGAAGGGAATGGAGTGGAATGATATAGAATGCAGTGGACTGTAATGGCATGGAGTGGAAAGAAGTAGAGTGGAATGGAGTGGAATGGAATGGACTGGCATAGAATGGAGTGGAATTGAATGCAATGGAGTGGATTGGAAAGGAATGCAAAGGAGTAGAGTGGAGTAGAGTGGTGTGGAGTGGAGTGGAATGGAGCTGAATGTACTTCAATGGAGTACAATGGAATGGAACGGAGTGGAATGGAATGGAATGATATGAGGTGGATTGGAGTGGAATGTAGTGGAGTGGAATGGAATGGAATAGAATGGAATGGAGTAGAGTGTAATGGAATGCAGTGGCGATAAGTGGAGTGGAATGGAATGCATTGGAGTAGAGTGGAGTGGAATGGAATGGAATGGAGTGGAGTGGAGGGGAGTGGAGTGGAATGGAATTGAGTGAAGTGGAGTGCAGTTGAATGGAATATCGTGGTGTGGAGTGGAGTGGAAGTGAATGGAGTGAATAGGAGTGGAATGGAGTGGAAGGTAACGGAGTGGAATGGAGTCGAATGGAGTGGAATGGAGTAGAGTGGATTAGAGTGGAATGGTGTCGAACGGACTGGAATGGAATGGAATGGAGTGGAATGGAATTGAATCAAATGGAATGGAGTGGAGTGGAGTGGAGTGGAATGAAATGAAATGGAAGGGAGTGGAGAGAAACGCAGTTGATTGGAGTGGAGTGGAGTGGAAAGGAATGGAAAGGAGTGGGATGGAGACGTATGGATTGGAGTGGAATGGAGTGGAATGGAATGAAGTGGAAAGGAGTGGAACGGAGTGAAATTGAATTTAGTGGACTGGAGTGGAATGGAGTTAAATGGAATGGAATGGAATGGAGTGGAATGGAATGGAATGGAGTGGAGTGGAATGGAATAGAATGGCATGGAATGGAATAGAATGGGATGGAGTGGAGTGGAGAGGAGTGGAATGGATTGGAGTGAAGTGGAGTGGAATGGAATTGAGTGGAGCGGAGAGGAAAGGAATGGAATGGAGTGGAGTGGAATGGCATGGAATGGAGTGGAATGGAATGGATAGTAGTGGAGTGGAGTGGAGTGGATTGGAGTGTAGTGGAAGGGAATGGAGTGCAGTGTAATGGACTGGAATGGAGCAGAGCAGAATGGAGTGGACTGGACTGGAGTGGAATGGAATGGGATGGCATGGAATGGGAGCTGAGATTTTACCAATGTGCTCTAGGCAGGGTGACTGGGTGTCATACTCTCAAAAGAAAGGAATGGAATGGAACGCAGTGGAATGGAATGGAACAGAGTGGACATTAGTGGAGTGGAATGTGGAGGAACGGAATGAAATGGAACGTAATGGCATGAAATGGAGTGGTGTGGGGTGGAATGGATTATAGTGGAATGGGGTGGAAAGGAATGGGATGGAGTGGAATGAAGTGGAGTGCAGTGGAGTGGAACGGAGTTGAATGGCATAGAATTGAGTGGACAGTAGTGGAATGTTTTGGAATGCAATGGAATCCATTGTAATAGAATGGAATACAACGGAAAGTTGACATGGAGTGTGAGCTGAGATTGTGCCACTGCACTCCAGACTGGGTGACACGTTATATCCTGTGGATAGAAAGGAATGGAATGCAATAGAGTGAAATGGAATGGAGTGGAATGGAATTGAATGGAATGGAGTGGAGTGGAGTGGAGTCGAAAGGAGACGAATGGAGTGGGACGGAGTGGAATGGAACGGAGTGGAGTGGAGTATCGTGGAGTGAAATAGAATGGAATGCACTGGGTTGGAATGGAATGCAATGGACTGCTGAAAGGAAATGTGAGCTGTTATTGTTCCACTGCACTCCAGCCTTTGTGACGGAATGAAATCCTGTGGAAAAAAAGGAATGGAATGGAATGGAATGGAATGGAATGGAATGGAATGGAATGGAAAGGAATGGAATGGAGTGGAGTGGAGTGGTGTGGAGAGGAGTGTAGTGGAGTGGAGTGAAATGGAGTGGAGTGTCGTGGAGGAGAGTGGAATGGAGTGGAATGGAATGGAGAGGAAAGGAACGGAGTGGAGTGGAATGGAACGGAGTGGAGTGGAATGGAATCCAATGGAATGAAATGGAATTGAATCGAATGGAATGAAGAAATATGTGCAGTGATTTGGCCACTGCGCTGGAGCCTGTGTGAGAGAGGGAGATCCTGTCGATAAAACAGTGTGGAATGGAAGGGATTGGAATGGAATGGAATGGAACGTATTGGAGTGGAGTGGAGTGGAATTGAGTGGAGTGGAGTGCACTGGAATGGAATGGAATGCAATGGAATGTAATGGAATGATGAAATGATATGTGAGCTGAGATTGTGCCACTGCACTCCACGCTGGGTGACAGAGTGAGATACTCTTGAAAGAAAGAAATGGAATGGAAAGAATTTTTAATTGGGTGGATTCGAGTGGACTGAAGTAGAGTGCAGTGGAATAGAGAGGAATGGAATGGAATGGAATCGGATGTAAAGGAATGGAATGATGTGGAGTGGAGTGGTGAGGAGTGTAGTGCTGTGGAATGGAGCAGAAAGTAACGGGATGGTGTGGAGTGGAGTGCAGTGCAGTGGAGTGGAGAGGAGTGCAATGGCGTGGAATGGAATCGGATGTAAAGGAACGTACTGGAGTGGAGCGGAGTGGAAAGGAGTGGAATGGAATGGAATTGAATGTAATGGAAAGCAAAGGAATGGAATGGGATGCAATGGAATTTAATGCAATAGAATGCAGTTCAATAGAGAGTTGACATGTAGTGTGAGCTGAGATTGTGCCTAAGCTCTCCAGGCTGTTTGACACAGTGATATCGTGTGGAAAGAATGGAATGGAATGCAGTGGTGTGAAATGGAATGGAATGTAGTGGACAGGAGTAGAATGGAGTGGAGTGAAGAGGAACAGAGTGGAATGGAATGGGATGCAGTGGAATGGAATGCAGTGGAGTGGAGTGAAATAGAAAGAAATGGAATGGGATGGAATGGAATGCAATGGAATGGAGAAGAGAAATGTGAGCTGAGATTGTGTGACTACACTCCAGCCTTAGTGACCGAGAGAGATTCTGTGGAAGGAAAGAACTGATTTCAAAGGAGTGGAATGGAAGGGAATGTAGTACAGTGGAGTAGAGTGGAATGGAGTGAAACAGAATAGAATGGAGTGGAAGGCAATGGAATGGAATGGAATGGAGTGGAGTGGAATAGAGAGGAGTGCACTGCAATGGAGTGGAGTGGAGTGGAAGGGAGTGGAATGCAATGGAATGTAGTGGAGTGCAGTGGAGTGGAATGGAATGGAGTGGACAGGAGTGGAAGGAGTAGAGTGGACTGGAATGGAATAGAATGGAACAGAATGCAGTGGAGTGGAGGGGAGTGGAGGTGAGTGGAGTGGCATGGAGTGGAATGGAATGGAATGGAGTGAAATGGAATCCAATGGATTGGAATGGAGTGGAGTGGAGTGGAGTGGAATGGAGAGGAGTCGAATGGAATGGAAGGGAATGCAACGGAACGCAGTGGTGTGGATTGGAATGCAGTGAAATGGAGTACTATGGAATCTAAAGGAGTGGAGTGGAGTCTAGTGGAGTGGAATGGAATGGAACAAAATGGAATGGAATGGCACGGAATGGAGTGGAGTAGAGTGGAGTGGGAAGGAAGGGAGATGAGTAGAATGGAGAGGAATGGAATGCAGTGGAGTGGATTGGATTGGAATGAACTGGAATGGAGAGGAATGGAATGAAGTGGAACGGAATGGACCGCAATGGAATTGAATGGAGTGAAGTGGAAAGTAGTGGAGTGGAGTGGAATGGAGTGGAAATGAATGGAATGGAGTGGAATGGAAGGGAATGGAGACAAGTGCATAGGAATTGACTGAAGCAGATTGGAGTGGAGTGGAGTGGAGTGGCAAGGAATGGAATGAAGTGGATGGGAATGCAATGGAGTGGAATGAAATGGAATAAAATGGCATGGAGTGGAATGGAGAGGAATGGAGTGGAGTGGAGTGGAATGGAGGGGAGTAAGAGGAAGAGAATGGAATGGAATCGAAAGGAGGGAAGTGCAATTGTGTGGAGTGGAGTGGAGATGAAAGGAGTGGAGTGATGTGGAGTCGAAAGGAAAGGAATGGAATGGAATGGAATGGAGTTAAGTGGAGTGGAATGGAGTGGAAGGTAATGGAGTGGAATGAAAAGGAGTGGATTGGAATGGAGTGGAATGGAATGGAGTGGAACGGAGTGGAGTAGAATGGAGTGGGTTGCAGAGGAGTGGAATGGAGTGGAATGGAAGGGAACGGAAAGGAATGTAGTGGAAAGGAATGGAATGGAGTGGATTGAAATTGAATGGAAAGGATTGGAGTGCAGTGGACTGGAGGGGAGTGGAATAAAATGGAGTATAGTGCAGTGGAATGGAGTGGACTGGAGTGGAGATGAGTGGAGTGGACTGGAATGGAATGGAGTGGAGTGGAATGGTGTGGAGTGGGGTGGAAAGGAATGGAACAGAATGGAATGGAGAGGAATGGAGTGGCATGTAGTGGAGTGGAGTGAAGTGGAAAGGAATGGCATGGAATGGAGTAGAGTGGAATGGAGGGGTATGGAATGGAATGGAATGGAATTGAGTGGAATGGAGTGGAATGGAGTGGAGTGGAGAGGAATGGAATGGAGTGGAAAGGTCTGAAAGGAGTGGAATGGAGTGGAGTGGAATGCAATGGAGTAGATTGGAATGAAGTGGAAAGGAATAGAATGGAGAGAAGTAGAGTAGAATGGAGTGGATTGGAATGGAGGGGAGCAGAGTGGAGTTAACAGCGGTGGATTGGAATACAGTGGATGGGGTAGAGTGGAAGGGAGTGGAATTATATGGAATGGAATGGATTGGAGTGGAGTGGAAGGGAGTGGAGTGGAGTTGAAAGTAGAGGAATCGAAAGAAGTGGAAAGGAGTGGAGTAGAGTGGATTAGAGTGGATTGGAATGGAATGGAGTGGAGTGGAATGGTGTGGAAACGAATGGAAGGGAGGGGAGTGGAATGGAACGAAATGGAATGGAATGTAGTGGAATGGAGAGGAGTGGAGTGGACTGGAGTGGAATGTAATCGAATGGAGTGTACTGGAGTGGAATGTATTTGAGAGGCGGGTAATGGAGAGGAGTGGAATGTATTTGAGAGGCGGGTAATGGAGAGGAATTGAGTGGAGTGGAGTGGAGTGAAATACATCAGAATGGCACGGAATTGAATGGAATGGAGGGGAGTGGAATGCAGTGGAGTGGAGTCGATTGGAGTGGTGAGGAATAGAACGGAGTGGCATGGAATGGAGCACAGTGGAATGCAATGGAGTGGAGTGGATTGGAAAGGGGTGGAGTGGAGTGACGATGGGTGAAGTGGAATGTAATGGAGTGGAGTGCAGAGGAGTCTCATGGAATGGAATGGAATGGAACGCAATGGAAGCTGAGATTGTACCACTGCGCTCCAGGATGGGTGACACAGTGTGATACTCTCAAAAGAAAGGAATGGAATGGAATGCAGTGGAATGGAATGGAATGCAATGGGGTGCATTGGAGTGGAGTGGAGTGAAGTGAAGTGGATTGGAGTGGAATGGAGAGGAATGGAACGGAATGGAATGGAATGAAGTAGACTGGAGTGGGGTGGAGTTGAGTGCAATGGAATGGAGCGAAATGGAATCAGATGCAGAGAAATGGAGTAGAGAGGAGTGCAGTAGAGTGGAAAGGAGTGCAATGGAGTGGAATGGAATCGGAAGTAACGGAAAGTAGTGGAGTGGATGGAACGGAAAGGAAAGGAGTGGAGCGGAGTGGAATGGAACGGAGCGGGAGGTGGGTTGGGGCCACTGCACTCCAGGCTGGCTGGCTGACTGAGGTATTCTCGCAATAAAGGAATGGAATGGAATGCCGTAGAGTGGAATGGAACGGAGTGGAGTGGAGTGGAATGGAGTGAGTTGGAGCAGAGTGGAATGAAGAATGCAATGGGATGGAAGGGAATTGAATGAAATGCAGTGGAGTGCAGTGGAGTGCATTGCAGTGGAATGGAGCAGAATGGAATGGAAAGGAGTGGAATGGACAGGAGTGGAGTGCACTGGAGAGGAGAGGATAGGAATGCAGTGGAATGGAATTGGATGTAATGGAACGTAGAGGAGTGGAGTGGAATGGAGTGGGCCAGAGTGGAATGGAATGGAATGCAATGGAAAGGAATGGAGTGGAATAGAATGGAATGGAATGGAATGGAATGGAGTGGGATGACTTGTAGTGGGGTGGAGTGAAATGGAGTATAATGGAATGGAGTGGAGTGGAGTGGAATGTGATAGAATGGAGAGGAGGGGAATGGAGCAGAATGGAATGGAGTGCAGCGGAATGGAGTGGAGTGGAATGGAATCAAATGGAGTGGAATGGAACAGAGTGGAATGGAATGGAGTGCAATAGACTAGAATTGAGTGTAGTGTAGTGGAATTTAGTGGAATGGACTGGAATGGAGTGGAATGGAATGGAATTGAGGGGAATGGAATGGAATGGAAAGGAATGGAAAGCAATGGAAAGGAATAGAATTGAATGCCACGGAATTAAAAGAATGCAATGGAATGCAATGGAATAGAATGCAATGGAATGTATAGTTGACATGTAATATGAGCTGAGATTGTGACGCTGCACTCCAGCCAGGGTGACATGGTGATATCCTGTCGTAAGAAGTGAATGGAATGCAATGGAGTGAAATGGAATGGAATGAAATGGAATGGAGCGGAGTGGAAGGGAATGGAGTGGAATGAAATAGAATGCAGTGGACTGTAATGGCATGGAGTGGAAAGAAGTAGAGTGGAATGGAGTGGAATGGAATGGACTGGCATAGAATGGAGTGGAATTGAATGCAATGGAGTGGATTGGAAAGGAATGCAAAGGAGTAGAGTGGAGTAGAGTGGTGTGGAGTGGAGTGGAATGGAGCTGAATGTACTTCAATGGAGTACAATGGAATGGAACGGAGTGGAATGGAATGGAATGATATGAGGTGGATTGGAGTGGAATGCAGTGGAGTGCAATGGAATGGAATAGAATGGAATGGAGTAGAGTGTAATGGAATGCAGTGGCGATAAGTGGAGTGGAATGGAATGCATTGGAGTAGAGTGGAGTGGAATGGAATGGAATGGAGTGGAGTGGAGGGGAGTGGAGTGGAATGGAATTGAGTGAAGTGGAGTGCAGTTGAATGGAATATCGTGGTGTGGAGTGGAGTGGAAGTGAATGGAGTGAATAGGAGTGGAATGGAGTGGAAGGTAACGGAGTGGAATGGAGTCGAATGGAGTGGAATGGAGTAGAGTGGATTAGAGTGGAATGGTATCGAACGGACTGGAATGGAATGGAATGGAGTGGAATGGAATTGAATCAAATGGAATGGAGTGGAGTGGAATGGAGTGGAGTGGAGTGGAGTGGAATGAAATGAAATGGAAGGGAGTGGAGAGAAACGCAGTTGATTGGAGTGGAGTGGAGTGGAAAGGAATGGAAAGGAGTGGGATGGAGACGTATGGATTGGAGTGGAATGGAGTGGAATGGAATGAAGTGGAAAGGAGTGGAACGGAGTGAAATTGAATTTAGTGGACTGGAGTGGAATGGAGTTAAATGGAATGGAATGAAATGGAGTGGGATGGAATGGAATGGAGTGGAGTGGAATGGAATAGAATGGCATGGAATGGAATAGAATGGGATGGAGTGGAGTGGAGAGGAGTGGAATGGATTGGAGTGAAGTGGAGTGGAATGGAATTGAGTGGAGCGGAGAGGAAAGGAATGGAATGGAGTGGAGTGGAATGGCATGGAATGGAGTGGAATGGAATGGATAGTAGTGGAGTGGAGTGGAGTGGATTGGAGTGTAGTGGAAGGGAATGGAGTGCAGTGTAATGGACTGGAATGGAGCAGAGCAGAATGGAGTGGACTGGACTGGAGTGGAATGGAATGGGATGGCATGGAATGGGAGCTGAGATTTTACCAATGTGCTCTAGGCAGGGTGACTGGGTGTCATACTCTCAAAAGAAAGGAATGGAATGGAACGCAGTGGAATGGAATGGAACAGAGTGGACATTAGTGGAGTGGAATGTGGAGGAATGGAATGAAATGGAACGTAATGGCATGAAATGGAGTGGTGTGGGGTGGAATGGATTATAGTGGAATGGGGTGGAAAGGAATGGGATGGAGTGGAATGAAGTGGAGTGCAGTGGAGTGGAACGGAGTTGAATGGCATAGAATTGAGTGGACAGTAGTGGAATGTTTTGGAATGCAATGGAATCCATTGTAATAGAATGGAATACAACGGAAAGTTGACATGGAGTGTGAGCTGAGATTGTGCCACTGCACTCCAGACTGGGTGACACGTTATATCCTGTGGATAGAAAGGAATGGAATGCAATAGAGTGAAATGGAATGGAGTGGAATGGAATTGAATGGAATGGAGTGGAGTGGAGTGGAGTCGAATGGAGACGAATGGAATGGGACGGAGTGGAATGGAACGGAGTGGAGTGGAGTATCGTGGAGTGAAATAGAATGGAATGCACTGGGTTGGAATGGAATGCAATGGACTGCTGAAAGGAAATGTGAGCTGTTATTGTTCCACTGCACTCCAGCCTTTGTGACGGAATGAAATCCTGTGGAAAAAAAGGAATGGAATGGAATGGAATGGAATGGAATGGAATGGAATGGAATGGAATGGAATGGAATGGAGTGGAGTGGAGTGGTGTGGAGAGGAGTGTAGTGGAGTGGAGTGAAATGGAGTGGAGTGTCGTGGAGGAGAGTGGAATGGAGTGGAATGGAATGGAGAGGAAAGGAACGGAGTGGAGTGGAATGGAACGGAGTGGAGTGGAATGGAATCCAATGGAATGAAATGGAATTGAATCGAATGGAATGAAGAAATATGTGCAGTGATTTGGCCACTGCGCTGGAGCCTGTGTGAGAGAGGGAGATCCTGTCGATAAAACAGTGTGGAATGGAAGGGATTGGAATGGAATGGAATGGAACGTATTGGAGTGGAGTGGAGTGGAATTGAGTGGAGTGGAGTGCACTGGAATGGAATGGAATGCAATGGAATGTAATGGAATGATGAAATGATATGTGAGCTGAGATTGTGCCACTGCACTCCACGCTGGGTGACAGAGTGAGATACTCTTGAAAGAAAGAAATGGAATGGAAAGAATTTTTAATTGGGTGGATTCGAGTGGACTGAAGTAGAGTGCAGTGGAATAGAGAGGAATGGAATGGAATGGAATCGGATGTAAAGGAATGGAATGATGTGGAGTGGAGTGGCGAGGAGTGTAGTGCTGTGGAATGGAGCAGAAAGTAACGGGATGGTGTGGAGTGGAGTGCAGTGCAGTGGAGTGGAGAGGAGTGCAATGGCGTGGAATGGAATCGGATGTAGAGGAACGTACTGGAGTGGAGCGGAGTGGAAAGGAGTGGAATGGAATGGAATTGAATGTAATGGAAAGCAAAGGAATGGAATGGGATGCAATGGAATTTAATGCAATAGAATGCAGTTCAATAGAGAGTTGACATGTAATGTGAGCTGAGATTGTGCCTAAGCTCTCCAGGCTGTTTGACACAGTGATATCGTGTCGAAAGAATGGAATGGAATGCAGTGGTGTGAAATGGAATGGAATGTAGTGGACAGGAGTAGAATGGAGTGGAGTGAAGAGGAACAGAGTGGAATGGAATGGGATGCAGTGGAATGGAATGCAGTGGAGTGGAGTGAAATAGAAAGAAATGGAATGGGATGGAATGGAATGCAATGGAATGGAGAAGAGAAATGTGAGCTGAGATTGTGTGACTACACTCCAGCCTTAGTGACCGAGAGAGATTCTGTGGAAGGAAAGAACTGATTTCAAAGGAGTGGAATGGAAGGGAATGTAGTACAGTGGAGTAGAGTGGAATGGAGTGAAACAGAATAGAATGGAGTGGAAGGCAATGGAATGGAATGGAATGGAGTGGAGTGGAATAGAGAGGAGTGCACTGCAATGGAGTGGAGTGGAGTGGAAGGGAGTGGAATGCAATGGAATGTAGTGGAGTGCAGTGGAGTGGAATGGAATGGAGTGGACAGGAGTGGAAGGAGTAGAGTGGACTGGAATGGAATAGAATGGAACAGAATGCAGTGGAGTGGAGGGGAGTGGAGGTGAGTGGAGTGGCATGGAGTGGAATGGAATGGAATGGAGTGAAATGGAATCCAATGGATTGGAATGGAGTGGAGTGGAGTGGAGTGGAATGGAGAGGAGTCGAATGGAATGGAAGGGAATGCAACGGAACGCAGTGGTGTGGATTGGAATGCAGTGAAATGGAGTACTATGGAATCTAAAGGAGTGGAGTGGAGTCTAGTGGAGTGGAATGGAATGGAACGAAATGGAATGGAATGGCACGGAATGGAGTGGAGTAGAGTGGAGTGGGAAGGAAGGGAGATGAGTGGAATGGAGAGGAATGGAATGCAGTGGAGTGGATTGGATTGGAATGAACTGGAATGGAGAGGAATGGAATGAAGTGGAACGGAATGGACCGCAATGGAATTGAATGGAGTGAAGTGGAAAGTAGTGGAGTGGAGTGGAATGGAGTGGAAATGAATGGAATGGAGTGGAATGGAAGGGAATGGAGACAAGTGGATAGGAATTGACTGAAGCAGATTGGAGTGGAGTGGAGTGGAGTGGCATGGAATGGAATGAAGTGGATGGGAATGCAATGGAGTGGAATGAAATGGAATAAAATGGAATGGAGTGGAATGGAGAGGAATGGAGTGGAGTGGAGTGGAATGGAGGGGAGTAAGAGGAAGAGAATGGAATGGAATCGAAAGGAGGGAAGTGCAATTGTGTGGAGTGGAGTGGAGATGAAAGGAGTGGAGTGATGTGGAGTCGAGAGGAAAGGAATGGAATGGAATGGAATGGAGTTAAGTGGAGTGGAATGGAGTGGAAGGTAATGGAGTGGAATGAAAAGGAGTGGATTGGAATGGAGTGGAATGGAATGGAGTGGAACGGAGTGGAGTAGAATGGAGTGGGTTGCAGAGGAGTGGAATGGAGTGGAATGGAAGGGAACGGAAAGGAATGTAGTGGAAAGGAATGGAATGGAGTGGATTGAAATTGAATGGAAAGGATTGGAGTGCAGTGGACTGGAGGGGAGTGGAATAAAATGGAGTATAGTGCAGTGGAATGGAGTGGACTGGAGTGGAGATGAGTGGAGTGGACTGGAATGGAATGGAGTGGAGTGGAATGGTGTGGAGTGGGGTGGAAAGGAATGGAACAGAATGGAATGGAGAGGAATGGAGTGGCATGTAGTGGAGTGGAGTGAAGTGGAAAGGAATGGCATGGAATGGAGTAGAGTGGAATGGAGGGGTATGGAATGGAATGGAATGGAATTGAGTGGAATGGAGTGGAATGGAGTGGAGTGGAGAGGAATGGAATGGAGTGGAAAGGTCTGAAAGGAGTGGAATGGAGTGGAGTGGAATGCAATGGAGTAGATGGGAATGAAGTGGAAAGGAATAGAATGGAGAGAAGTAGAGTAGAATGGAGTGGATTGGAATGGAGGGGAGCAGAGTGGAGTTAACAGCAGTGGATTGGAATACAGTGGATGGGGTAGAGTGGAAGGGAGTGGAATTATATGGAATGGAATGGATTGGAGTGGAGTGGAAGGGAGTGGAGTGGAGTTGAAAGTAGAGGAATCGAAAGAAGTGGAAAGGAGTGGAGTAGAGTGGATTAGAGTGGATTGGAATGGAATGGAGTGGAGTGGAATGGTGTGGAAACGAATGGAAGGGAGGGGAGTGGAATGGAACGAAATGGAATGGAATGTAGTGGAATGGAGAGGAGTGGAGTGGACTGGAGTGGAATGTAATCGAATGGAGTGTACTGGAGTGGAATGTATTTGAGAGGCGGGTAATGGAGAGGAATTGAGTGGAGTGGAGTGGAGTGAAATACATCGGAATGGCACGGAATTGAATGGAATGGAGGGGAGTGGAATGCAGTGGAGTGGAGTCGATTGGAGTGGTGAGGAATAGAACGGAGTGGCATGGAATGGAGCACAGTGGAATGCAATGGAGTGGAGTGGATTGGAAAGGGGTGGAGTGGAGTGACGATGGGTGAAGTGGAATGTAATGGAGTGGAGTGCAGAGGAGTCTCATGGAATGGAATGGAATGGAACGCAATGGAAGCTGAGATTGTACCACTGCGCTCCAGGATGGGTGACACAGTGTGATACTCTCAAAAGAAAGGAATGGAATGGAATGCAGTGGAATGGAATGGAATGCAATGGGGTGCATTGGAGTGGAGTGGAGTGAAGTGAAGTGGATTGGAGTGGAATGGAGAGGAATGGAACGGAATGGAATGGAATGAAGTAGACTGGAGTGGGGTGGAGTTGAGTGCAATGGAATGGAGCGAAATGGAATCAGATGCAGAGAAATGGAGTAGAGAGGAGTGCAGTAGAGTGGAAAGGAGTGCAATGGAGTGGAATGGAATCGGAAGTAACGGAAAGTAGTGGAGTGGATGGAACGGAAAGGAAAGGAGTGGAGCGGAGTGGAATGGAACGGAGCGGGAGGTGGGTTGGGGCCACTGCACTCCAGGCTGGCTGGCTGACTGAGGTATTCTCGCAATAAAGGAATGGAATGGAATGCCGTAGAGTGGAATGGAAAGGAGTGGAGTGGAGTGGAATGGAGTGAGTTGGAGCAGAGTGGAATGAAGAATGCAATGGGATGGAAGGGAATTGAATGAAATGCAGTGGAGTGCAGTGGAGTGCATTGCAGTGGAATGGAGCAGAATGGAATGGAAAGGAGTGGAATGGACAGGAGTGGAGTGCACTGGAGAGGAGAGGATAGGAATGCAGTGGAATGGAATTGGATGTAATGGAACGTAGAGGAGTGGAGTGGAATGGAGTGGGCCAGAGTGGAATGGAATGGAATGCAATGGAAAGGAATGGAGTGGAATAGAATGGAATGGAATGGAATGGAATGGAGTGGGATGACTTGTAGTGGGGTGGAGTGAAATGGAGTATAATGGAATGGAGTGGAGTGGAGTGGAATGTGATAGAATGGAGAGGAGGGGAATGGAGCAGAATGGAATGGAGTGCAGCGGAATGGAGTGGAGTGGAATGGAATCAAATGGAGTGGAATGGAACAGAGTGGAATGGAATGGAGTGCAATAGACTAGAATTGAGTGTAGTGTACTGGAATTTAGTGGAATGGACTGGAATGGAGTGGAATGGAATGGAATTGAGGGGAATGGAATGGAATGGAAAGGAATGGAAAGCAATGGAAAGGAATAGAATTGAATGCAACGGAATTAAAAGAATGCAATGGAATGCAATGGAATAGAATGCAATGGAATGTATAGTTGACATGTAATATGAGCTGAGATTGTGACACTGCACTCCAGCCAGAGTGACATGGTGATATCCTGTCGTAAGAAGTGAATGGAATGCAATGGAGTGAAATGGAATGGAATGAAATGGAATGGAGCGGAGTGGAAGGGAATGGCGTGGAATGAAATAGAATGCAGTGGACTGTAATGGCATGGAGTGGAAAGAAGTAGAGTGGAATGGAGTGGAATGGAATGGACTGGCATAGAATGGAGTGGAATTGAATGCAATGGAGTGGATTGGAAAGGAATGCAAAGGAGTAGAGTGGAGTAGAGTGGTGTGGAGTGGAGTGGAATGGAGCTGAATGTACTTCAATGGAGTACAATGGAATGGAACGGAGTGGAATGGAATGGAATGATATGAGGTGGATTGGAGTGGAATGTAGTGGAGTGGAATGGAATGGAATAGAATGGAATGGAGTAGAGTGTAATGGAATGCAGTGGCGATAAGTGGAGTGGAATGGAATGCATTGGAGTAGAGTGGAGTGGAATGGAATGGAATGGAGTGGAGTGGAGGGGAGTGGAGTGGAATGGAATTGAGTGAAGTGGAGTGCAGTTGAATGGAATATCGTGGTGTGGAGTGGAGTGGAAGTGAATGGAGTGAATAGGAGTGGAATGGAGTGGAAGGTAACGGAGTGGAATGGAGTCGAATGGAGTGGAATGGAGTAGAGTGGATTAGAGTGGAATGGTGTCGAACGGACTGGAATGGAATGGAATGGAGTGGAATGGAATTGAATCAAATGGAATGGAGTGGAGTGGAATGGAGTGGAGTGGAGTGGAATGAAATGGAATGGAAGGGAGTGGAGAGAAACGCAGTTGATTGGAGTGGAGTGGAGTGGAAAGGAATGGAAAGGAGTGGGATGGAGACGTATGGATTGGAGTGGAATGGAGTGGAATGGAATGAAGTGGAAAGGAGTGGAACGGAGTGAAATTGAATTTAGTGGACTGGAGTGGAATGGAGTTAAATGGAATGGAATGGAATGGAGTGGAATGGAATGGAATGGAGTGGAGTGGAATGGAATAGAATGGCATGGAATGGAATAGAATGGGATGGAGTGGAGTGGAGAGGAGTGGAATGGATTGGAGTGAAGTGGAGTGGAATGGAATTGAGTGGAGCGGAGAGGAAAGGAATGGAATGGAGTGGAGTGGAATGGCATGGAATGGAGTGGAATGGAATGGATAGTAGTGGAGTGGAGTGGAGTGGATTGGAGTGTAGTGGAAGGGAATGGAGTGCAGTGTAATGGACTGGAATGGAGCAGAGCAGAATGGAGTGGACTGGACTGGAGTGGAATGGAATGGGATGGCATGGAATGGGAGCTGAGATTTTACCAATGTGCTCTAGGCAGGGTGACTGGGTGTCATACTCTCAAAAGAAAGGAATGGAATGGAACGCAGTGGAATGGAATGGAACAGAGTGGACATTAGTGGAGTGGAATGTGGAGGAATGGAATGAAATGGAACGTAATGGCATGAAATGGAGTGGTGTGGGGTGGAATGGATTATAGTGGAATGGGGTGGAAAGGAATGGGATGGAGTGGAATGAAGTGGAGTGCAGTGGAGTGGAACGGAGTTGAATGGCATAGAATTGAGTGGACAGTAGTGGAATGTTTTGGAATGCAATGGAATCCATTGTAATAGAATGGAATACAACGGAAAGTTGACATGGAGTGTGAGCTGAGATTGTGCCACTGCACTCCAGACTGGGTGACACGTTATATCCTGTGGATAGAAAGGAATGGAATGCAATAGAGTGAAATGGAATGGAGTGGAATGGAATTGAATGGAATGGAGTGGAGTGGAGTGGAGTCGAATGGAGACGAATGGAATGGGACGGAGTGGAATGGAACGGAGTGGAGTGGAGTATCGTGGAGTGAAATAGAATGGAATGCACTGGGTTGGAATGGAATGCAATGGACTGCTGAAAGGAAATGTGAGCTGTTATTGTTCCACTGCACTCCAGCCTTTGTGACGGAATGAAATCCTGTGGAAAAAAAGGAATGGAATGGAATGGAATGGAATGGAATGGAATGGAATGGAATGGAATGGAGTGGAGTGGAGTGGTGTGGAGAGGAGTGTAGTGGAGTGGAGTGAAATGGAGTGGAGTGTCGTGGAGGAGAGTGGAATGGAGTGGAATGGAATGGAGAGGAAAGGAACGGAGTGGAGTGGAATGGAACGGAGTGGAGTGGAATGGAATCCAATGGAATGAAATGGAATTGAATCGAATGGAATGAAGAAATATGTGCAGTGATTTGGCCACTGCGCTGGAGCCTGTGTGAGAGAGGGAGATCCTGTCGATAAAACAGTGTGGAATGGAAGGGATTGGAATGGAATGGAATGGAACGTATTGGAGTGGAGTGGAGTGGAATTGAGTGGAGTGGAGTGCACTGGAATGGAATGGAATGCAATGGAATGTAATGGAATGATGAAATGATATGTGAGCTGAGATTGTGCCACTGCACTCCACGCTGGGTGACAGAGTGAGATACTCTTGAAAGAAAGAAATGGAATGGAAAGAATTTTTAATTGGGTGGATTCGAGTGGACTGAAGTAGAGTGCAGTGGAATAGAGAGGAATGGAATGGAATGGAATCGGATGTAAAGGAATGGAATGATGTGGAGTGGAGTGGTGAGGAGTGTAGTGCTGTGGAATGGAGCAGAAAGTAACGGGATGGTGTGGAGTGGAGTGCAGTGCAGTGGAGTGGAGAGGAGTGCAATGGCGTGGAATGGAATCGGATGTAAAGGAACGTACTGGAGTGGAGCGGAGTGGAAAGGAGTGGAATGGAATGGAATTGAATGTAATGGAAAGCAAAGGAATGGAATGGGATGCAATGGAATTTAATGCAATAGAATGCAGTTCAATAGAGAGTTGACATGTAATGTGAGCTGAGATTGTGCCTAAGCTCTCCAGGCTGTTTGACACAGTGATATCGTGTGGAAAGAATGGAATGGAATGCAGTGGTGTGAAATGGAATGGAATGTAGTGGACAGGAGTAGAATGGAGTGGAGTGAAGAGGAACAGAGTGGAATGGAATGGGATGCAGTGGAATGGAATGCAGTGGAGTGGAGTGAAATAGAAAGAAATGGAATGGGATGGAATGGAATGCAATGGAATGGAGAAGAGAAATGTGAGCTGAGATTGTGTGACTACACTCCAGCCTTAGTGACCGAGAGAGAGTCTGTGGAAGGAAAGAACTGATTTCAAAGGAGTGGAATGGAAGGGAATGTAGTACAGTGGAGTAGAGTGGAATGGAGTGAAACAGAATAGAATGGAGTGGAAGGCAATGGAATGGAATGGAATGGAGTGGAGTGGAATAGAGAGGAGTGCACTGCAATGGAGTGGAGTGGAGTGGAAGGGAGTGGAATGCAATGGAATGTAGTGGAGTGCAGTGGAGTGGAATGGAATGGAGTGGACAGGAGTGGAAGGAGTAGAGTGGACTGGAATGGAATAGAATGGAACAGAATGCAGTGGAGTGGAGGGGAGTGGAGGTGAGTGGAGTGGCATGGAGTGGAATGGAATGGAATGGAGTGAAATGGAATCCAATGGATTGGAATGGAGTGGAGTGGAGTGGAGTGGAATGGAGAGGAGTCGAATGGAATGGAAGGGAATGCAACGGAACGCAGTGGTGTGGATTGGAATGCAGTGAAATGGAGTACTATGGAATCTAAAGGAGTGGAGTGGAGTCTAGTGGAGTGGAATGGAATGGAACAAAATGGAATGGAATGGCACGGAATGGAGTGGAGTAGAGTGGAGTGGGAAGGAAGGGAGATGAGTGGAATGGAGAGGAATGGAATGCAGTGGAGTGGATTGGATTGGAATGAACTGGAATGGAGAGGAATGGAATGAAGTGGAACGGAATGGACCGCAATGGAATTGAATGGAGTGAAGTGGAAAGTAGTGGAGTGGAGTGGAATGGAGTGGAAATGAATGGAATGGAGTGGAATGGAAGGGAATGGAGACAAGTGGATAGGAATTGACTGAAGCAGATTGGAGTGGAGTGGAGTGGAGTGGCATGGAATGGAATGAAGTGGATGGGAATGCAATGGAGTGGAATGAAATGGAATAAAATGGAATGGAGTGGAATGGAGAGGAATGGAGTGGAGTGGAGTGGAATGGAGGGGAGTAAGAGGAAGAGAATGGAATGGAATCGAAAGGAGGGAAGTGCAATTGTGTGGAGTGGAGTGGAGATGAAAGGAGTGGAGTGATGTGGAGTCGAGAGGAAAGGAATGGAATGGAATGGAATGGAGTTAAGTGGAGTGGAATGGAGTGGAAGGTAATGGAGTGGAATGAAAAGGAGTGGATTGGAATGGAGTGGAATGGAATGGAGTGGAACGGAGTGGAGTAGAATGGAGTGGGTTGCAGAGGAGTGGAATGGAGTGGAATGGAAGGGAACGGAAAGGAATGTAGTGGAAAGGAATGGAATGGAGTGGATTGAAATTGAATGGAAAGGATTGGAGTGCAGTGGACTGGAGGGGAGTGGAACAAAATGGAGTATAGTGCAGTGGAATGGAGTGGACTGGAGTGGAGATGAGTGGAGTGGACTGGAATGGAATGGAGGGGAGTGGAATGGTGTGGAGTGGGGTGGAAAGGAATGGAACAGAATGGAATGGAGAGGAATGGAGTGGCATGTAGTGGAGTGGAGTGAAGTGGAAAGGAATGGCATGGAATGGAGTAGAGTGGAATGGAGGGGTATGGAATGGAATGGAATGGAATTGAGTGGAATGGAGTGGAATGGAGTGGAGTGGAGAGGAATGGAATGGAGTGGAAAGGTCTGAAAGGAGTGGAATGGAGTGGAGTGGAATGCAATGGAGTAGATTGGAATGAAGTGGAAAGGAATAGAATGGAGAGAAGTAGAGTAGAATGGAGTGGATTGGAATGGAGGGGAGCAGAGTGGAGTTAACAGCAGTGGATTGGAATACAGTGGATGGGGTAGAGTGGAAGGGAGTGGAATTATATGGAATGGAATGGATTGGAGTGGAGTGGAAGGGAGTGGAGTGGAGTTGAAAGTAGAGGAATCGAAAGAAGTGGAAAGGAGTGGAGTAGAGTGGATTAGAGTGGATTGGAATGGAATGGAGTGGAGTGGAATGGTGTGGAAACGAATGGAAGGGAGGGGAGTGGAATGGAACGAAATGGAATGGAATGTAGTGGAATGGAGAGGAGTGGAGTGGACTGGAGTGGAATGTAATCGAATGGAGTGTACTGGAGTGGAATGTATTTGAGAGGCGGGTAATGGAGAGGAGTGGAATGTATTTGAGAGGCGGGTAGTGGAGTGGAGTGGAGTGAAATACATCGGAATGGCACGGAATTGAATGGAATGGAGGGGAGTGGAATGCAGTGGAGTGGAGTCGATTGGAGTGGTGAGGAATAGAACGGAGTGGCATGGAATGGAGCACAGTGGAATGCAATGGAGTGGAGTGGATTGGAAAGGGGTGGAGTGGAGTGACGATGGGTGAAGTGGAATGTAATGGAGTGGAGTGCAGAGGAGTCTCATGGAATGGAATGGAATGGAACGCAATGGAAGCTGAGATTGTACCACTGTGCTCCAGGATGGGTGACACAGTGTGATACTCTCAAAAGAAAGGAATGGAATGGAATGCAGTGGAATGGAATGGAATGCAATGGGGTGCATTGGAGTGGAGTGGAGTGAAGTGAAGTGGATTGGAGTGGAATGGAGAGGAATGGAACGGAATGGAATGGAATGAAGTAGACTGGAGTGGGGTGGAGTTGAGTGCAATGGAATGGAGCGAAATGGAATCAGATGCAGAGAAATGGAGTAGAGAGGAGTGCAGTAGAGTGGAAAGGAGTGCAATGGAGTGGAATGGAATCGGAAGTAACGGAAAGTAGTGGAGTGGATGGAACGGAAAGGAAAGGAGTGGAGCGGAGTGGAATGGAACGGAGCGGGAGGTGGGTTGGGGCCACTGCACTCCAGGCTGGCTGGCTGACTGAGGTATTCTCGCAATAAAGGAATGGAATGGAATGCCGTAGAGTGGAATGGAACGGAGTGGAGTGGAGTGGAATGGAGTGAGTTGGAGCAGAGTGGAATGAAGAATGCAATGGGATGGAAGGGAATTGAATGAAATGCAGTGGAGTGCAGTGGAGTGCATTGCAGTGGAATGGAGCAGAATGGAATGGAAAGGAGTGGAATGGACAGGAGTGGAGTGCACTGGAGAGGAGAGGACAGGAATGCAGTGGAATGGAATTGGATGTAATGGAACGTAGAGGAGTGGAGTGGAATGGAGTGGGCCAGAGTGGAATGGAATGGAATGCAATGGAAAGGAATGGAGTGGAATAGAATGGAATGGAATGGAATGGAATGGAGTGGGATGACTTGTAGTGGGGTGGAGTGAAATGGAGTATAATGGAATGGAGTGGAGTGGAGTGGAATGCGATAGAATGGAGAGGAGGGGAATGGAGCAGAATGGAATGGAGTGCAGCGGAATGGAGTGGAGTGGAATGGATTCAAATGGTGTGGAATGGAACAGAGTGGAATGGAATGGAGTGCAATAGACTAGAATTGAGTGTAGTGTAGTGGAATTTAGTGGAATGGACTGGAATGGAGTGGAATGGAATGGAATTGAGGGGAATGGAATGGAATGGAAAGGAATGGAAAGCAATGGAAAGGAATAGAATTGAATGCAACGGAATTAAAAGAATGCAATGGAATGCAATGGAATAGAATGCAATGGAATGTATAGTTGACATGTAATATGAGCTGAGATTGTGACACTGCACTCCAGCCAGGGTGACATGGTGATATCCTGTCGTAAGAAGTGAATGGAATGCAATGGAGTGAAATGGAATGGAATGAAATGGAATGGAGCGGAGTGGAAGGGAATGGAGTGGAATGAAATAGAATGCAGTGGACTGTAATGGCATGGAGTGGAAAGAAGTAGAGTGGAATGGAGTGGAATGGAATGGACTGGCATAGAATGGAGTGGAATTGAATGCAATGGAGTGGATTGGAAAGGAATGCAAAGGAGTAGAGTGGAGTAGAGTGGTGTGGAGTGGAGTGGAATGGAGCTGAATGTACTTCAATGGAGTACAATGGAATGGAACGGAGTGGAATGGAATGGAATGATATGAGGTGGATTGGAGTGGAATGTAGTGGAGTGGAATGGAATGGAATAGAATGGAATGGAGTAGAGTGTAATGGAATGCAGTGGCGATAAGTGGAGTGGAATGGAATGCATTGGAGTAGAGTGGAGTGGAATGGAATGGAATGGAGTGGAGTGGAGGGGAGTGGAGTGGAATGGAATTGAGTGAAGTGGAGCGCAGTTGAATGGAATATCGTGGTGTGGAGTGGAGTGGAAGTGAATGGAGTGAATAGGAGTGGAATGGAGTGGAAGGTAACGGAGTGGAATGGAGTCGAATGGAGTGGAATGGAGTAGAGTGGATTAGAGTGGAATGGTGTCGAACGGACTGGAATGGAATGGAATGGAGTGGAATGGAATTGAATCAAATGGAATGGAGTGGAGTGGAATGGAGTGGAGTGGAGTGGAATGAAATGAAATGGAAGGGAGTGGAGAGAAACGCAGTTGATTGGAGTGGAGTGGAGTGGAAAGGAATTGAAAGGAGTGGGATGGAGACGTATGGATTGGAGTGGAATGGAGTGGAATGGAATGAAGTGGAAAGGAGTGGAAAGGAGTGAAATTGAATTTAGTGGACTGGAGTGGAATGGAGTTAAATGGAATGGAATGGAATGGAGTGGAATGGAATGGAATGGAGTGGAGTGAAATGGAATAGAATGGCATGGAATGGAATAGAATGGGATGGAGTGGAGTGGAGAGGAGTGGAATGGATTGGAGTGAAGTGGAGTGGAATGGAAATGAGTGGAGTGGAGAGGAAAGGGATGGAATGGAGTGGAGTGGAATGGCATGGAATGGAGTGGAATGGAATGGATAGTAGTGGAGTGGAGTGGAGTGGATTGGAGTGTAGTGGAAGGGAATGGAGTGCAGTGTAATGGACTGGAATGGAGCAGAGCAGAATGGAGTGGACTGGACTGGAGTGGAATGGAATGGGATGGCATGGAATGGGAGCTGAGATTTTACCAATGTGCTCTAGGCAGGGTGACTGGGTGTCATACTCTCAAAAGAAAGGAATGGAATGGAACGCAGTGGAATGGAATGGAACAGAGTGGACATTAGTGGAGTGGAATGTGGAGGAATGGAATGAAATGGAACGTAATGGCATGAAATGGAGTGGTGTGGGGTGGAATGGATTATAGTGGAATGGGGTGGAAAGGAATGGGATGGAGTGGAATGAAGTGGAGTGCAGTGGAGTGGAACGGAGTTGAATGGCATAGAATTGAGTGGACAGTAGTGGAATGTTTTGGAATGCAATGGAATCCATTGTAATAGAATGGAATACAACGGAAAGTTGACATGGAGTGTGAGCTGAGATTGTGCCACTGCACTCCAGACTGGGTGACACGTTATATCCTGTGGATAGAAAGGAATGGAATGCAATAGAGTGAAATGGAATGGAGTGGAATGGAATTGAATGGAATGGAGTGGAGTGGAGTGGAGTCGAATGGAGACGAATGGAATGGGACGGAGTGGAATGGAACGGAGTGGAGTGGAGTATCGTGGAGTGAAATAGAATGGAATGCACTGGGTTGGAATGGAATGCAATGGACTGCTGAAAGGAAATGTGAGCTGTTATTGTTCCACTGCACTCCAGCCTTTGTGACGGAATGAAATCCTGTGGAAAAAAAGGAATGGAATGGAATGGAATGGAATGGAATGGAATGGAATGGAATGGAATGGAATGGAGTGGAGTGGAGTGTTGTGGAGAGGAGTGGAGTGGAGTGGAGTGAAATGGAGTGGAGTGTCGTGGAGGAGAGTGGAATGGAGTGGAATGGAATGGAGAGGAAAGGAACGGAGTGGAGTGGAATGGAACGGAGTGGAGTGGAATGGAATCCAATGGAATGAAATGGAATTGAATCGAATGGAATGAAGAAATATGTGCAGTGATTTGGCCACTGCGCTGGAGCCTGTGTGAGAGAGGGAGATCCTGTCGATAAAACAGTGTGGAATGGAAGGGATTGGAATGGAATGGAATGGAACGTACTGGAGTGGAGTGGAGTGGAATTGAGTGGAGTGGAGTGCACTGGAATGGAATGGAATGCAATGGAATGTAATGGAATGATGAAATGATATGTGAGCTGAGATTGTGCCACTGCACTCCACGCTGGGTGACAGAGTGAGATACTCTTGAAAGAAAGAAATGGAATGGAAAGAATTTTTAATTGGGTGGATTCGAGTGGACTGAAGTAGAGTGCAGTGGAATAGAGAGGAATGGAATGGAATGGAATCGGATGTAAAGGAATGGAATGATGTGGAGTGGAGTGGTGAGGAGTGTAGTGCTGTGGAATGGAGCAGAAAGTAACGGGATGGTGTGGAGTGGAGTGCAGTGCAGTGGAGTGGAGAGGAGTGCAATGGCGTGGAATGGAATCGGATTTAAAGGAACGTACTGGAGTGGAGCGGAGTGGAAAGGAGTGGAATGGAATGGAATTGAATGTAATGGAAAGCAAAGGAATGGAATGGGATGCAATGGAATTTAATGCAATAGAATGCAGTTCAATAGAGAGTTGACATGTAATGTGAGCTGAGATTGTGCCTAAGCTCTCCAGGCTGTTTGACACAGTGATATCGTGTGGAAAGAATGGAATGGAATGCAGTGGTGTGAAATGGAATGGAATGTAGTGGACAGGAGTAGAATGGAGTGGAGTGAAGAGGAACAGAGTGGAATGGAATGGGATGCAGTGGAATGGAATGCAGTGGAGTGGAGTGAAATAGAAAGAAATGGAATGGGATGGAATGGAATGCAATGGAATGGAGAAGAGAAATGTGAGCTGAGATTGTGTGACTACACTCCAGCCTTAGTGACCGAGAGAGATTCTGTGGAAGGAAAGAACTGATTTCAAAGGAGTGGAATGGAAGGGAATGTAGTACAGTGGAGTAGAGTGGAATGGAGTGAAACAGAATAGAATGGAGTGGAAGGCAATGGAATGGAATGGAATGGAGTGGAGTGGAATAGAGAGGAGTGCACTGCAATGGAGTGGAGTGGAGTGGAAGGGAGTGGAATGCAATGGAATGTAGTGGAGTGCAGTGGAGTGGAATGGAATGGAGTGGACAGGAGTGGAAGGAGTAGAGTGGACTGGAATGGAATAGAATGGAACAGAATGCAGTGGAGTGGAGGGGAGTGGAGGTGAGTGGAGTGGCATGGAGTGGAATGGAATGGAATGGAGTGAAATGGAATCCAATGGATTGGAATGGAGTGGAGTGGAGTGGAGTGGAATGGAGAGGAGTCGAATGGAATGGAAGGGAATGCAACGGAACGCAGTGGTGTGGATTGGAATGCAGTGAAATGGAGTACTATGGAATCTAAAGGAGTGGAGTGGAGTCTAGTGGAGTGGAATGGAATGGAACGAAATGGAATGGAATGGCACGGAATGGAGTGGAGTAGAGTGGAGTGGGAAGGAAGGGAGATGAGTGGAATGGAGAGGAATGGAATGCAGTGGAGTGGATTGGATTGGAATGAACTGGAATGGAGAGGAATGGAATGAAGTGGAACGGAATGGACCGCAATGGAATTGAATGGAGTGAAGTGGAAAGTAGTGGAGTGGAGTGGAATGGAGTGGAAATGAATGGAATGGAGTGGAATGGAAGGGAATGGAGACAAGTGGATAGGAATTGACTGAAGCAGATTGGAGTGGAGTGGAGTGGAGTGGCATGGAATGGAATGAAGTGGATGGGAATGCAATGGAGTGGAATGAAATGGAATAAAATGGAATGGAGTGGAATGGAGAGGAATGGAGTGGAGTGGAGTGGAATGGAGGGGAGTAAGAGGAAGAGAATGGAATGGAATCGAAAGGAGGGAAGTGCAATTGTGTGGAGTGGAGTGGAGATGAAAGGAGTGGAGTGATGTGGAGTCGAGAGGAAAGGAATGGAATGGAATGGAATGGAGTTAAGTGGAGTGGAATGGAGTGGAAGGTAATGGAGTGGAATGAAAAGGAGTGGATTGGAATGGAGTGGAATGGAATGGAGTGGAACGGAGTGGAGTAGAATGGAGTGGGTTGCAGAGGAGTGGAATGGAGTGGAATGGAAGGGAACGGAAAGGAATGTAGTGGAAAGGAATGGAATGGAGTGGATTGAAATTGAATGGAAAGGATTGGAGTGCAGTGGACTGGAGGGGAGTGGAATAAAATGGAGTATAGTGCAGTGGAATGGAGTGGACTGGAGTGGAGATGAGTGGAGTGGACTGGAATGGAATGGAGTGGAGTGGAATGGTGTGGAGTGGGGTGGAAAGGAATGGAACAGAATGGAATGGAGAGGAATGGAGTGGCATGTAGTGGAGTGGAGTGAAGTGGAAAGGAATGGCATGGAATGGAGTAGAGTGGAATGGAGGGGTATGGAATGGAATGGAATGGAATTGAGTGGAATGGAGTGGAATGGAGTGGAGTGGAGAGGAATGGAATGGAGTGGAAAGGTCTGAAAGGAGTGGAATGGAGTGGAGTGGAATGCAATGGAGTAGATGGGAATGAAGTGGAAAGGAATAGAATGGAGAGAAGTAGAGTAGAATGGAGTGGATTGGAATGGAGGGGAGCAGAGTGGAGTTAACAGCGGTGGATTGGAATACAGTGGATGGGGTAGAGTGGAAGGGAGTGGAATTATATGGAATGGAATGGATTGGAGTGGAGTGGAAGGGAGTGGAGTGGAGTTGAAAGTAGAGGAATCGAAAGAAGTGGAAAGGAGTGGAGTAGAGTGGATTAGAGTGGATTGGAATGGAATGGAGTGGAGTGGAATGGTGTGGAAACGAATGGAAGGGAGGGGAGTGGAATGGAACGAAATGGAATGGAATGTAGTGGAATGGAGAGGAGTGGAGTGGACTGGAGTGGAATGTAATCGAATGGAGTGTACTGGAGTGGAATGTATTTGAGAGGCGGGTAATGGAGAGGAATTGAGTGGAGTGGAGTGGAGTGAAATACATCGGAATGGCACGGAATTGAATGGAATGGAGGGGAGTGGAATGCAGTGGAGTGGAGTCGATTGGAGTGGTGAGGAATAGAACGGAGTGGCATGGAATGGAGCACAGTGGAATGCAATGGAGTGGAGTGGATTGGAAAGGGGTGGAGTGGAGTGACGATGGGTGAAGTGGAATGTAATGGAGTGGAGTGCAGAGGAGTCTCATGGAATGGAATGGAATGGAACGCAATGGAAGCTGAGATTGTACCACTGCGCTCCAGGATGGGTGACACAGTGTGATACTCTCAAAAGAAAGGAATGGAATGGAATGCAGTGGAATGGAATGGAACGCAATGGGGTGCATTGGAGTGGAGTGGAGTGAAGTGAAGTGGATTGGAGTGGAATGGAGAGGAATGGAACGGAATGGAATGGAATGAAGTAGACTGGAGTGGGGTGGAGTTGAGTGCAATGGAATGGAGCGAAATGGAATCAGATGCAGAGAAATGGAGTAGAGAGGAGTGCAGTAGAGTGGAAAGGAGTGCAATGGAGTGGAATGGAATCGGAAGTAACGGAAAGTAGTGGAGTGGATGGAACGGAAAGGAAAGGAGTGGAGCGGAGTGGAATGGAACGGAGCGGGAGGTGGGTTGGGGCCACTGCACTCCAGGCTGGCTGGCTGACTGAGGTATTCTCGCAATAAAGGAATGGAATGGAATGCCGTAGAGTGGAATGGAACGGAGTGGAGTGGAGTGGAATGGAGTGAGTTGGAGCAGAGTGGAATGAAGAATGCAATGGGATGGAAGGGAATTGAATGAAATGCAGTGGAGTGCAGTGGAGTGCATTGCAGTGGAATGGAGCAGAATGGAATGGAAAGGAGTGGAATGGACAGGAGTGGAGTGCACTGGAGAGGAGAGGATAGGAATGTAGTGGAATGGAATTGGATGTAATGGAACGTAGAGGAGTGGAGTGGAATGGAGTGGGCCAGAGTGGAATGGAATGGAATGCAATGGAAAGGAATGGAGTGGAATAGAATGGAATGGAATGGAATGGAATGGAGTGGGATGACTTGTAGTGGGGTGGAGTGAAATGGAGTATAATGGAATGGAGTGGAGTGGAGTGGAATGTGATAGAATGGAGAGGAGGGGAATGGAGCAGAATGGAATGGAGTGCAGCGGAATGGAGTGGAGTGGAATGGAATCAAATGGAGTGGAATGGAACAGAGTGGAATGGAATGGAGTGCAATAGACTAGAATTGAGTGTAGTGTAGTGGAATTTAGTGGAATGGACTGGAATGGAGTGGAATGGAATGGAATTGAGGGGAATGGAATGGAATGGAAAGGAATGGAAAGCAATGGAAAGGAATAGAATTGAATGCAACGGAATTAAAAGAATGCAATGGAATGCAATGGAATAGAATGCAATGGAATGTATAGTTGACATGTAATATGAGCTGAGATTGTGACACTGCACTCCAGCCAGGGTGACATGGTGATATCCTGTCGTAAGAAGTGAATGGAATGCAATGGAGTGAAATGGAATGGAATGAAATGGAATGGAGCGGAGTGGAAGGGAATGGCGTGGAATGAAATAGGATGCAGTGGACTGTAATGGCATGGAGTGGAAAGAAGTAGAGTGGAATGGAGTGGAATGGAATGGACTGGCATAGAATGGAGTGGAATTGAATGCAATGGAGTGGATTGGAAAGGAATGCAAAGGAGTAGAGTGGAGTAGAGTATTGTGGAGTGGAGTGGAATGGAGCTGAATGTACTTCAATGGAGTACAATGGAATGGAACGGAGTGGAATGGAATGGAATGATATGAGGTGGATTGGAGTGGAATGTAGTGGAGTGGAATGGAATGGAATAGAATGGAATGGAGTAGAGTGTAATGGAATGCAGTGGCGATAAGTGGAGTGGAATGGAATGCATTGGAGTAGAGTGGAGTGGAATGGAATGGAATGGAGTGGAGTGGAGGGGAGTGGAGTGGAATGGAATTGAGTGAAGTGGAGTGCAGTTGAATGGAATATCGTGGTGTGGAGTGGACTGGAAGTGAATGGAGTGAATAGGAGTGGAATGGAGTGGAAGGTAACGGAGTGGAATGGAGTCGAATGGAGTGGAATGGAGTAGAGTGGATTAGAGTGGAATGGTGTCGAACGGACTGGAATGGAATGGAATGGAGTGGAATGGAATTGAATCAAATGGAATGGAGTGGAGTGGAATGGAGTGGAGTGGAGTGGAATGAAATGGAATGGAAGGGAGTGGAGAGAAACGCAGTTGATTGGAGTGGAGTGGAGTGGAAAGGAATGGAAAGGAGTGGGATGGAGACGTATGGATTGGAGTGGAATGGAGTGGAATGGAATGAAGTGGAAAGGAGTGGAACGGAGTGAAATTGAATTTAGTGGACTGGAGTGGAATGGAGTTAAATGGAATGGAATGGAATGGAGTGGAATGGAATGGAATGGAGTGGAGTGGAATGGAATAGAATGGCATGGAATGGAATAGAATGGGATGGAGTGGAGTGGAGAGGAGTGGAATGGATTGGAGTGAAGTGGAGTGGAATGGAATTGAGTGGAGCGGAGAGGAAAGGAATGGAATGGAGTGGAGTGGAATGGCATGGAATGGAGTGGAATGGAATGGATAGTAGTGGAGTGGAGTGGAGTGGATTGGAGTGTAGTGGAAGGGAATGGAGTGCAGTGTAATGGACTGGAATGGAGCAGAGCAGAATGGAGTGGACTGGACTGGAGTGGAATGGAATGGGATGGCATGGAATGGGAGCTGAGATTTTACCAATGTGCTCTAGGCAGGGTGACTGGGTGTCATACTCTCAAAAGAAAGGAATGGAATGGAACGCAGTGGAATGGAATGGAACAGAGTGGACATTAGTGGAGTGGAATGTGGAGGAATGGAATGAAATGGAACGTAATGGCATGAAATGGAGTGGTGTGGGGTGGAATGGATTATAGTGGAATGGGGTGGAAAGGAATGGGATGGAGTGGAATGAAGTGGAGTGCAGTGGAGTGGAACGGAGTTGAATGGCATAGAATTGAGTGGACAGTAGTGGAATGTTTTGGAATGCAATGGAATCCATTGTAATAGAATGGAATACAACGGAAAGTTGACATGGAGTGTGAGCTGAGATTGTGCCACTGCACTCCAGACTGGGTGACACGTTATATCCTGTGGATAGAAAGGAATGGAATGCAATAGAGTGAAATGGAATGGAGTGGAATGGAATTGAATGGAATGGAGTGGAGTGGAGTGGAGTCGAATGGAGACGAATGGAATGGGACGGAGTGGAATGGAACGGAGTGGAGTGGAGTATCGTGGAGTGAAATAGAATGGAATGCACTGGGTTGGAATGGAATGCCATGGACTGCTGAAAGGAAATGTGAGCTGTTATTGTTCCACTGCACTCCAGCCTTTGTGACGGAATGAAATCCTGTGGAAAAAAAGGAATGGAATGGAATGGAATGGAATGGAATGGAGTGGAGTGGAGTGGTGTGGAGAGGAGTGTAGTGGAGTGGAGTGAAATGGAGTGGAGTGTCGTGGAGGAGAGTGGAATGGAGTGGAATGGAATGGAGAGGAAAGGAACGGAGTGGAGTGGAATGGAACGGAGTGGAGTGGAATGGAATCCAATGGAATGAAATGGAATTGAATCGAATGGAATGAAGAAATATGTGCAGTGATTTGGCCACTGCGCTGGAGCCTGTGTGAGAGAGGGAGATCCTGTCGATAAAACAGTGTGGAATGGAAGGGATTGGAATGGAATGGAATGGAACGTATTGGAGTGGAGTGGAGTGGAATTGAGTGGAGTGGAGTGCACTGGAATGGAATGGAATGCAATGGAATGTAATGGAATGATGAAATGATATGTGAGCTGAGATTGTGCCACTGCACTCCACGCTGGGTGACAGAGTGAGATACTCTTGAAAGAAAGAAATGGAATGGAAAGAATTTTTAATTGGGTGGATTCGAGTGGACTGAAGTAGAGTGCAGTGGAATAGAGAGGAATGGAATGGAATGGAATCGGATGTAAAGGAATGGAATGATGTGGAGTGGAGTGGTGAGGAGTGTAGTGCTGTGGAATGGAGCAGAAAGTAACGGGATGGTGTGGAGTGGAGTGCAGTGCAGTGGAGTGGAGAGGAGTGCAATGGCGTGGAATGGAATCGGATGTAAAGGAACGTACTGGAGTGGAGCGGAGTGGAAAGGAGTGGAATGGAATGGAATTGAATGTAATGGAAAGCAAAGGAATGGAATGGGATGCAATGGAATTTAATGCAATAGAATGCAGTTCAATAGAGAGTTGACATGTAATGTGAGCTGAGATTGTGCCTAAGCTCTCCAGGCTGTTTGACACAGTGATATCGTGTGGAAAGAATGGAATGGAATGCAGTGGTGTGAAATGGAATGGAATGTAGTGGACAGGAGTAGAATGGAGTGGAGTGAAGAGGAACAGAGTGGAATGGAATGGGATGCAGTGGAATGGAATGCAGTGGAGTGGAGTGAAATAGAAAGAAATGGAATGGGATGGAATGGAATGCAATGGAATGGAGAAGAGAAATGTGAGCTGAGATTGTGTGACTACACTCCAGCCTTAGTGACCGAGAGAGAGTCTGTGGAAGGAAAGAACTGATTTCAAAGGAGTGGAATGGAAGGGAATGTAGTACAGTGGAGTAGAGTGGAATGGAGTGAAACAGAATAGAATGGAGTGGAAGGCAATGGAATGGAATGGAATGGAGTGGAGTGGAATAGAGAGGAGTGCACTGCAATGGAGTGGAGTGGAGTGGAAGGGAGTGGAATGCAATGGAATGTAGTGGAGTGCAGTGGAGTGGAATGGAATGGAGTGGACAGGAGTGGAAGGAGTAGAGTGGACTGGAATGGAATAGAATGGAACAGAATGCAGTGGAGTGGAGGGGAGTGGAGGTGAGTGGAGTGGCATGGAGTGGAATGGAATGGAATGGAGTGAAATGGAATCCAATGGATTGGAATGGAGTGGAGTGGAGTGGAGTGGAATGGAGAGGAGTCGAATGGAATGGAAGGGAATGCAACGGAACGCAGTGGTGTGGATTGGAATGCAGTGAAATGGAGTACTATGGAATCTAAAGGAGTGGAGTGGAGTCTAGTGGAGTGGAATGGAATGGAACGAAATGGAATGGAATGGCACGGAATGGAGTGGAGTAGAGTGGAGTGGGAAGGAAGGGAGATGAGTGGAATGGAGAGGAATGGAATGCAGTGGAGTGGATTGGATTGGAATGAACTGGAATGGAGAGGAATGGAATGAAGTGGAACGGAATGGACCGCAATGGAATTGAATGGAGTGAAGTGGAAAGTAGTGGAGTGGAGTGGAATGGAGTGGAAATGAATGGAATGGAGTGGAATGGAAGGGAATGGAGACAAGTGGATAGGAATTGACTGAAGCAGATTGGAGTGGAGTGGAGTGGAGTGGCATGGAATGGAATGAAGTGGATGGGAATGCAATGGAGTGGAATGAAATGGAATAAAATGGAATGGAGTGGAATGGAGAGGAATGGAGTGGAGTGGAGTGGAATGGAGGGGAGTAAGAGGAAGAGAATGGAATGGAATCGAAAGGAGGGAAGTGCAATTGTGTGGAGTGGAGTGGAGATGAAAGGAGTGGAGTGATGTGGAGTCGAGAGGAAAGGAATGGAATGGAATGGAATGGAGTTAAGTGGAGTGGAATGGAGTGGAAGGTAATGGAGTGGAATGAAAAGGAGTGGATTGGAATGGAGTGGAATGGAATGGAGTGGAACGGAGTGGAGTAGAATGGAGTGGGTTGCAGAGGAGTGGAATGGAGTGGAATGGAAGGGAACGGAAAGGAATGTAGTGGAAAGGAATGGAATGGAGTGGATTGAAATTGAATGGAAAGGATTGGAGTGCAGTGGACTGGAGGGGAGTGGAACAAAATGGAGTATAGTGCAGTGGAATGGAGTGGACTGGAGTGGAGATGAGTGGAGTGGACTGGAATGGAATGGAGGGGAGTGGAATGGTGTGGAGTGGGGTGGAAAGGAATGGAACAGAATGGAATGGAGAGGAATGGAGTGGCATGTAGTGGAGTGGAGTGAAGTGGAAAGGAATGGCATGGAATGGAGTAGAGTGGAATGGAGGGGTATGGAATGGAATGGAATGGAATTGAGTGGAATGGAGTGGAATGGAGTGGAGTGGAGAGGAATGGAATGGAGTGGAAAGGTCTGAAAGGAGTGGAATGGAGTGGAGTGGAATGCAATGGAGTAGATTGGAATGAAGTGGAAAGGAATAGAATGGAGAGAAGTAGAGTAGAATGGAGTGGATTGGAATGGAGGGGAGCAGAGTGGAGTTAACAGCAGTGGATTGGAATACAGTGGATGGGGTAGAGTGGAAGGGAGTGGAATTATATGGAATGGAATGGATTGGAGTGGAGTGGAAGGGAGTGGAGTGGAGTTGAAAGTAGAGGAATCGAAAGAAGTGGAAAGGAGTGGAGTAGAGTGGATTAGAGTGGATTGGAATGGAATGGAGTGGAGTGGAATGGTGTGGAAACGAATGGAAGGGAGGGGAGTGGAATGGAACGAAATGGAATGGAATGTAGTGGAATGGAGAGGAGTGGAGTGGACTGGAGTGGAATGTAATCGAATGGAGTGTACTGGAGTGGAATGTATTTGAGAGGCGGGTAATGGAGAGGAGTGGAATGTATTTGAGAGGCGGGTAGTGGAGTGGAGTGGAGTGAAATACATCGGAATGGCACGGAATTGAATGGAATGGAGGGGAGTGGAATGCAGTGGAGTGGAGTCGATTGGAGTGGTGAGGAATAGAACGGAGTGGCATGGAATGGAGCACAGTGGAATGCAATGGAGTGGAGTGGATTGGAAAGGGGTGGAGTGGAGTGACGATGGGTGAAGTGGAATGTAATGGAGTGGAGTGCAGAGGAGTCTCATGGAATGGAATGGAATGGAACGCAATGGAAGCTGAGATTGTACCACTGCGCTCCAGGATGGGTGACACAGTGTGATACTCTCAAAAGAAAGGAATGGAATGGAATGCAGTGGAATGGAATGGAATGCAATGGGGTGCATTGGAGTGGAGTGGAGTGAAGTGAAGTGGATTGGAGTGGAATGGAGAGGAATGGAACGGAATGGAATGGAATGAAGTAGACTGGAGTGGGGTGGAGTTGAGTGCAATGGAATGGAGCGAAATGGAATCAGATGCAGAGAAATGGAGTAGAGAGGAGTGCAGTAGAGTGGAAAGGAGTGCAATGGAGTGGAATGGAATCGGAAGTAACGGAAAGTAGTGGAGTGGATGGAACGGAAAGGAAAGGAGTGGAGCGGAGTGGAATGGAACGGAGCGGGAGGTGGGTTGGGGCCACTGCACTCCAGGCTGGCTGGCTGACTGAGGTATTCTCGCAATAAAGGAATGGAATGGAATGCCGTAGAGTGGAATGGAACGGAGTGGAGTGGAGTGGAATGGAGTGAGTTGGAGCAGAGTGGAATGAAGAATGCAATGGGATGGAAGGGAATTGAATGAAATGCAGTGGAGTGCAGTGGAGTGCATTGCAGTGGAATGGAGCAGAATGGAATGGAAAGGAGTGGAATGGACAGGAGTGGAGTGCACTGGAGAGGAGAGGACAGGAATGCAGTGGAATGGAATTGGATGTAATGGAACGTAGAGGAGTGGAGTGGAATGGAGTGGGCCAGAGTGGAATGGAATGGAATGCAATGGAAAGGAATGGAGTGGAATAGAATGGAATGGAATGGAATGGAATGGAGTGGGATGACTTGTAGTGGGGTGGAGTGAAATGGAGTATAATGGAATGGAGTGGAGTGGAGTGGAATGCGATAGAATGGAGAGGAGGGGAATGGAGCAGAATGGAATGGAGTGCAGCGGAATGGAGTGGAGTGGAATGGATTCAAATGGTGTGGAATGGAACAGAGTGGAATGGAATGGAGTGCAATAGACTAGAATTGAGTGTAGTGTAGTGGAATTTAGTGGAATGGACTGGAATGGAGTGGAATGGAATGGAATTGAGGGGAATGGAATGGAATGGAAAGGAATGGAAAGCAATGGAAAGGAATAGAATTGAATGCAACGGAATTAAAAGAATGCAATGGAATGCAATGGAATAGAATGCAATGGAATGTATAGTTGACATGTAATATGAGCTGAGATTGTGACACTGCACTCCAGCCAGGGTGACATGGTGATATCCTGTCGTAAGAAGTGAATGGAATGCAATGGAGTGAAATGGAATGGAATGAAATGGAATGGAGCGGAGTGGAAGGGAATGGAGTGGAATGAAATAGAATGCAGTGGACTGTAATGGCATGGAGTGGAAAGAAGTAGAGTGGAATGGAGTGGAATGGAATGGACTGGCATAGAATGGAGTGGAATTGAATGCAATGGAGTGGATTGGAAAGGAATGCAAAGGAGTAGAGTGGAGTAGAGTGGTGTGGAGTGGAGTGGAATGGAGCTGAATGTACTTCAATGGAGTACAATGGAATGGAACGGAGTGGAATGGAATGGAATGATATGAGGTGGATTGGAGTGGAATGTAGTGGAGTGGAATGGAATGGAATAGAATGGAATGGAGTAGAGTGTAATGGAATGCAGTGGCGATAAGTGGAGTGGAATGGAATGCATTGGAGTAGAGTGGAGTGGAATGGAATGGAATGGAGTGGAGTGGAGGGGAGTGGAGTGGAATGGAATTGAGTGAAGTGGAGCGCAGTTGAATGGAATATCGTGGTGTGGAGTGGAGTGGAAGTGAATGGAGTGAATAGGAGTGGAATGGAGTGGAAGGTAACGGAGTGGAATGGAGTCGAATGGAGTGGAATGGAGTAGAGTGGATTAGAGTGGAATGGTGTCGAACGGACTGGAATGGAATGGAATGGAGTGGAATGGAATTGAATCAAATGGAATGGAGTGGAGTGGAATGGAGTGGAGTGGAGTGGAATGAAATGAAATGGAAGGGAGTGGAGAGAAACGCAGTTGATTGGAGTGGAGTGGAGTGGAAAGGAATTGAAAGGAGTGGGATGGAGACGTATGGATTGGAGTGGAATGGAGTGGAATGGAATGAAGTGGAAAGGAGTGGAAAGGAGTGAAATTGAATTTAGTGGACTGGAGTGGAATGGAGTTAAATGGAATGGAATGGAATGGAGTGGAATGGAATGGAATGGAGTGGAGTGAAATGGAATAGAATGGCATGGAATGGAATAGAATGGGATGGAGTGGAGTGGAGAGGAGTGGAATGGATTGGAGTGAAGTGGAGTGGAATGGAAATGAGTGGAGTGGAGAGGAAAGGGATGGAATGGAGTGGAGTGGAATGGCATGGAATGGAGTGGAATGGAATGGATAGTAGTGGAGTGGAGTGGAGTGGATTGGAGTGTAGTGGAAGGGAATGGAGTGCAGTGTAATGGACTGGAATGGAGCAGAGCAGAATGGAGTGGACTGGACTGGAGTGGAATGGAATGGGATGGCATGGAATGGGAGCTGAGATTTTACCAATGTGCTCTAGGCAGGGTGACTGGGTGTCATACTCTCAAAAGAAAGGAATGGAATGGAACGCAGTGGAATGGAATGGAACAGAGTGGACATTAGTGGAGTGGAATGTGGAGGAATGGAATGAAATGGAACGTAATGGCATGAAATGGAGTGGTGTGGGGTGGAATGGATTATAGTGGAATGGGGTGGAAAGGAATGGGATGGAGTGGAATGAAGTGGAGTGCAGTGGAGTGGAACGGAGTTGAATGGCATAGAATTGAGTGGACAGTAGTGGAATGTTTTGGAATGCAATGGAATCCATTGTAATAGAATGGAATACAACGGAAAGTTGACATGGAGTGTGAGCTGAGATTGTGCCACTGCACTCCAGACTGGGTGACACGTTATATCCTGTGGATAGAAAGGAATGGAATGCAATAGAGTGAAATGGAATGGAGTGGAATGGAATTGAATGGAATGGAGTGGAGTGGAGTGGAGTCGAATGGAGACGAATGGAATGGGACGGAGTGGAATGGAACGGAGTGGAGTGGAGTATCGTGGAGTGAAATAGAATGGAATGCACTGGGTTGGAATGGAATGCAATGGACTGCTGAAAGGAAATGTGAGCTGTTATTGTTCCACTGCACTCCAGCCTTTGTGACGGAATGAAATCCTGTGGAAAAAAAGGAATGGAATGGAATGGAATGGAATGGAATGGAATGGAATGGAATGGAATGGAATGGAGTGGAGTGGAGTGTTGTGGAGAGGAGTGGAGTGGAGTGGAGTGAAATGGAGTGGAGTGTCGTGGAGGAGAGTGGAATGGAGTGGAATGGAATGGAGAGGAAAGGAACGGAGTGGAGTGGAATGGAACGGAGTGGAGTGGAATGGAATCCAATGGAATGAAATGGAATTGAATCGAATGGAATGAAGAAATATGTGCAGTGATTTGGCCACTGCGCTGGAGCCTGTGTGAGAGAGGGAGATCCTGTCGATAAAACAGTGTGGAATGGAAGGGATTGGAATGGAATGGAATGGAACGTACTGGAGTGGAGTGGAGTGGAATTGAGTGGAGTGGAGTGCACTGGAATGGAATGGAATGCAATGGAATGTAATGGAATGATGAAATGATATGTGAGCTGAGATTGTGCCACTGCACTCCACGCTGGGTGACAGAGTGAGATACTCTTGAAAGAAAGAAATGGAATGGAAAGAATTTTTAATTGGGTGGATTCGAGTGGACTGAAGTAGAGTGCAGTGGAATAGAGAGGAATGGAATGGAATGGAATCGGATGTAAAGGAATGGAATGATGTGGAGTGGAGTGGTGAGGAGTGTAGTGCTGTGGAATGGAGCAGAAAGTAACGGGATGGTGTGGAGTGGAGTGCAGTGCAGTGGAGTGGAGAGGAGTGCAATGGCGTGGAATGGAATCGGATTTAAAGGAACGTACTGGAGTGGAGCGGAGTGGAAAGGAGTGGAATGGAATGGAATTGAATGTAATGGAAAGCAAAGGAATGGAATGGGATGCAATGGAATTTAATGCAATAGAATGCAGTTCAATAGAGAGTTGACATGTAATGTGAGCTGAGATTGTGCCTAAGCTCTCCAGGCTGTTTGACACAGTGATATCGTGTCGAAAGAATGGAATGGAATGCAGTGGTGTGAAATGGAATGGAATGTAGTGGACAGGAGTAGAATGGAGTGGAGTGAAGAGGAACAGAGTGGAATGGAATGGGATGCAGTGGAATGGAATGCAGTGGAGTGGAGTGAAATAGAAAGAAATGGAATGGGATGGAATGGAATGCAATGGAATGGAGAAGAGAAATGTGAGCTGAGATTGTGTGACTACACTCCAGCCTTAGTGACCGAGAGAGATTCTGTGGAAGGAAAGAACTGATTTCAAAGGAGTGGAATGGAAGGGAATGTAGTACAGTGGAGTAGAGTGGAATGGAGTGAAACAGAATAGAATGGAGTGGAAGGCAATGGAATGGAATGGAATGGAGTGGAGTGGAATAGAGAGGAGTGCACTGCAATGGAGTGGAGTGGAGTGGAAGGGAGTGGAATGCAATGGAATGTAGTGGAGTGCAGTGGAGTGGAATGGAATGGAGTGGACAGGAGTGGAAGGAGTAGAGTGGACTGGAATGGAATAGAATGGAACAGAATGCAGTGGAGTGGAGGGGAGTGGAGGTGAGTGGAGTGGCATGGAGTGGAATGGAATGGAATGGAGTGAAATGGAATCCAATGGATTGGAATGGAGTGGAGTGGAGTGGAGTGGAATGGAGAGGAGTCGAATGGAATGGAAGGGAATGCAACGGAACGCAGTGGTGTGGATTGGAATGCAGTGAAATGGAGTACTATGGAATCTAAAGGAGTGGAGTGGAGTCTAGTGGAGTGGAATGGAATGGAACGAAATGGAATGGAATGGCACGGAATGGAGTGGAGTAGAGTGGAGTGGGAAGGAAGGGAGATGAGTGGAATGGAGAGGAATGGAATGCAGTGGAGTGGATTGGATTGGAATGAACTGGAATGGAGAGGAATGGAATGAAGTGGAACGGAATGGACCGCAATGGAATTGAATGGAGTGAAGTGGAAAGTAGTGGAGTGGAGTGGAATGGAGTGGAAATGAATGGAATGGAGTGGAATGGAAGGGAATGGAGACAAGTGGATAGGAATTGACTGAAGCAGATTGGAGTGGAGTGGAGTGGAGTGGCATGGAATGGAATGAAGTGGATGGGAATGCAATGGAGTGGAATGAAATGGAATAAAATGGAATGGAGTGGAATGGAGAGGAATGGAGTGGAGTGGAGTGGAATGGAGGGGAGTAAGAGGAAGAGAATGGAATGGAATCGAAAGGAGGGAAGTGCAATTGTGTGGAGTGGAGTGGAGATGAAAGGAGTGGAGTGATGTGGAGTCGAGAGGAAAGGAATGGAATGGAATGGAATGGAGTTAAGTGGAGTGGAATGGAGTGGAAGGTAATGGAGTGGAATGAAAAGGAGTGGATTGGAATGGAGTGGAATGGAATGGAGTGGAACGGAGTGGAGTAGAATGGAGTGGGTTGCAGAGGAGTGGAATGGAGTGGAATGGAAGGGAACGGAAAGGAATGTAGTGGAAAGGAATGGAATGGAGTGGATTGAAATTGAATGGAAAGGATTGGAGTGCAGTGGACTGGAGGGGAGTGGAATAAAATGGAGTATAGTGCAGTGGAATGGAGTGGACTGGAGTGGAGATGAGTGGAGTGGACTGGAATGGAATGGAGTGGAGTGGAATGGTGTGGAGTGGGGTGGAAAGGAATGGAACAGAATGGAATGGAGAGGAATGGAGTGGCATGTAGTGGAGTGGAGTGAAGTGGAAAGGAATGGCATGGAATGGAGTAGAGTGGAATGGAGGGGTATGGAATGGAATGGAATGGAATTGAGTGGAATGGAGTGGAATGGAGTGGAGTGGAGAGGAATGGAATGGAGTGGAAAGGTCTGAAAGGAGTGGAATGGAGTGGAGTGGAATGCAATGGAGTAGATGGGAATGAAGTGGAAAGGAATAGAATGGAGAGAAGTAGAGTAGAATGGAGTGGATTGGAATGGAGGGGAGCAGAGTGGAGTTAACAGCAGTGGATTGGAATACAGTGGATGGGGTAGAGTGGAAGGGAGTGGAATTATATGGAATGGAATGGATTGGAGTGGAGTGGAAGGGAGTGGAGTGGAGTTGAAAGTAGAGGAATCGAAAGAAGTGGAAAGGAGTGGAGTAGAGTGGATTAGAGTGGATTGGAATGGAATGGAGTGGAGTGGAATGGTGTGGAAACGAATGGAAGGGAGGGGAGTGGAATGGAACGAAATGGAATGGAATGTAGTGGAATGGAGAGGAGTGGAGTGGACTGGAGTGGAATGTAATCGAATGGAGTGTACTGGAGTGGAATGTATTTGAGAGGCGGGTAATGGAGAGGAATTGAGTGGAGTGGAGTGGAGTGAAATACATCGGAATGGCACGGAATTGAATGGAATGGAGGGGAGTGGAATGCAGTGGAGTGGAGTCGATTGGAGTGGTGAGGAATAGAACGGAGTGGCATGGAATGGAGCACAGTGGAATGCAATGGAGTGGAGTGGATTGGAAAGGGGTGGAGTGGAGTGACGATGGGTGAAGTGGAATGTAATGGAGTGGAGTGCAGAGGAGTCTCATGGAATGGAATGGAATGGAACGCAATGGAAGCTGAGATTGTACCACTGCGCTCCAGGATGGGTGACACAGTGTGATACTCTCAAAAGAAAGGAATGGAATGGAATGCAGTGGAATGGAATGGAATGCAATGGGGTGCATTGGAGTGGAGTGGAGTGAAGTGAAGTGGATTGGAGTGGAATGGAGAGGAATGGAACGGAATGGAATGGAATGAAGTAGACTGGAGTGGGGTGGAGTTGAGTGCAATGGAATGGAGCGAAATGGAATCAGATGCAGAGAAATGGAGTAGAGAGGAGTGCAGTAGAGTGGAAAGGAGTGCAATGGAGTGGAATGGAATCGGAAGTAACGGAAAGTAGTGGAGTGGATGGAACGGAAAGGAAAGGAGTGGAGCGGAGTGGAATGGAACGGAGCGGGAGGTGGGTTGGGGCCACTGCACTCCAGGCTGGCTGGCTGACTGAGGTATTCTCGCAATAAAGGAATGGAATGGAATGCCGTAGAGTGGAATGGAAAGGAGTGGAGTGGAGTGGAATGGAGTGAGTTGGAGCAGAGTGGAATGAAGAATGCAATGGGATGGAAGGGAATTGAATGAAATGCAGTGGAGTGCAGTGGAGTGCATTGCAGTGGAATGGAGCAGAATGGAATGGAAAGGAGTGGAATGGACAGGAGTGGAGTGCACTGGAGAGGAGAGGATAGGAATGCAGTGGAATGGAATTGGATGTAATGGAACGTAGAGGAGTGGAGTGGAATGGAGTGGGCCAGAGTGGAATGGAATGGAATGCAATGGAAAGGAATGGAGTGGAATAGAATGGAATGGAATGGAATGGAATGGAGTGGGATGACTTGTAGTGGGGTGGAGTGAAATGGAGTATAATGGAATGGAGTGGAGTGGAGTGGAATGTGATAGAATGGAGAGGAGGGGAATGGAGCAGAATGGAATGGAGTGCAGCGGAATGGAGTGGAGTGGAATGGAATCAAATGGAGTGGAATGGAACAGAGTGGAATGGAATGGAGTGCAATAGACTAGAATTGAGTGTAGTGTACTGGAATTTAGTGGAATGGACTGGAATGGAGTGGAATGGAATGGAATTGAGGGGAATGGAATGGAATGGAAAGGAATGGAAAGCAATGGAAAGGAATAGAATTGAATGCAACGGAATTAAAAGAATGCAATGCAATGCAATGGAATAGAATGCAATGGAATGTATAGTTGACATGTAATATGAGCTGAGATTGTGACACTGCACTCCAGCCAGAGTGACATGGTGATATCCTGTCGTAAGAAGTGAATGGAATGCAATGGAGTGAAATGGAATGGAATGAAATGGAATGGAGCGGAGTGGAAGGGAATGGCGTGGAATGAAATAGAATGCAGTGGACTGTAATGGCATGGAGTGGAAAGAAGTAGAGTGGAATGGAGTGGAATGGAATGGACTGGCATAGAATGGAGTGGAATTGAATGCAATGGAGTGGATTGGAAAGGAATGCAAAGGAGTAGAGTGGAGTAGAGTGGTGTGGAGTGGAGTGGAATGGAGCTGAATGTACTTCAATGGAGTACAATGGAATGGAACGGAGTGGAATGGAATGGAATGATATGAGGTGGATTGGAGTGGAATGTAGTGGAGTGGAATGGAATGGAATAGAATGGAATGGAGTAGAGTGTAATGGAATGCAGTGGCGATAAGTGGAGTGGAATGGAATGCATTGGAGTAGAGTGGAGTGGAATGGAATGGAATGGAGTGGAGTGGAGGGGAGTGGAGTGGAATGGAATTGAGTGAAGTGGAGTGCAGTTGAATGGAATATCGTGGTGTGGAGTGGAGTGGAAGTGAATGGAGTGAATAGGAGTGGAATGGAGTGGAAGGTAACGGAGTGGAATGGAGTCGAATGGAGTGGAATGGAGTAGAGTGGATTAGAGTGGAATGGTGTCGAACGGACTGGAATGGAATGGAATGGAGTGGAATGGAATTGAATCAAATGGAATGGAGTGGAGTGGAATGGAGTGGAGTGGAGTGGAATGAAATGGAATGGAAGGGAGTGGAGAGAAACGCAGTTGATTGGAGTGGAGTGGAGTGGAAAGGAATGGAAAGGAGTGGGATGGAGACGTATGGATTGGAGTGGAATGGAGTGGAATGGAATGAAGTGGAAAGGAGTGGAACGGAGTGAAATTGAATTTAGTGGACTGGAGTGGAATGGAGTTAAATGGAATGGAATGGAATGGAGTGGAATGGAATGGAATGGAGTGGAGTGGAATGGAATAGAATGGCATGGAATGGAATAGAATGGGATGGAGTGGAGTGGAGAGGAGTGGAATGGATTGGAGTGAAGTGGAGTGGAATGGAATTGAGTGGAGCGGAGAGGAAAGGAATGGAATGGAGTGGAGTGGAATGGCATGGAATGGAGTGGAATGGAATGGATAGTAGTGGAGTGGAGTGGAGTGGATTGGAGTGTAGTGGAAGGGAATGGAGTGCAGTGTAATGGACTGGAATGGAGCAGAGCAGAATGGAGTGGACTGGACTGGAGTGGAATGGAATGGGATGGCATGGAATGGGAGCTGAGATTTTACCAATGTGCTCTAGGCAGGGTGACTGGGTGTCATACTCTCAAAAGAAAGGAATGGAATGGAACGCAGTGGAATGGAATGGAACAGAGTGGACATTAGTGGAGTGGAATGTGGAGGAATGGAATGAAATGGAACGTAATGGCATGAAATGGAGTGGTGTGGGGTGGAATGGATTATAGTGGAATGGGGTGGAAAGGAATGGGATGGAGTGGAATGAAGTGGAGTGCAGTGGAGTGGAACGGAGTTGAATGGCATAGAATTGAGTGGACAGTAGTGGAATGTTTTGGAATGCAATGGAATCCATTGTAATAGAATGGAATACAACGGAAAGTTGACATGGAGTGTGAGCTGAGATTGTGCCACTGCACTCCAGACTGGGTGACACGTTATATCCTGTGGATAGAAAGGAATGGAATGCAATAGAGTGAAATGGAATGGAGTGGAATGGAATTGAATGGAATGGAGTGGAGTGGAGTGGAGTCGAATGGAGACGAATGGAATGGGACGGAGTGGAATGGAACGGAGTGGAGTGGAGTATCGTGGAGTGAAATAGAATGGAATGCACTGGGTTGGAATGGAATGCAATGGACTGCTGAAAGGAAATGTGAGCTGTTATTGTTCCACTGCACTCCAGCCTTTGTGACGGAATGAAATCCTGTGGAAAAAAAGGAATGGAATGGAATGGAATGGAATGGAATGGAATGGAATGGAATGGAATGGAGTGGAGTGGAGTGGTGTGGAGAGGAGTGTAGTGGAGTGGAGTGAAATGGAGTGGAGTGTCGTGGAGGAGAGTGGAATGGAGTGGAATGGAATGGAGAGGAAAGGAACGGAGTGGAGTGGAATGGAACGGAGTGGAGTGGAATGGAATCCAATGGAATGAAATGGAATTGAATCGAATGGAATGAAGAAATATGTGCAGTGATTTGGCCACTGCGCTGGAGCCTGTGTGAGAGAGGGAGATCCTGTCGATAAAACAGTGTGGAATGGAAGGGATTGGAATGGAATGGAATGGAACGTATTGGAGTGGAGTGGAGTGGAATTGAGTGGAGTGGAGTGCACTGGAATGGAATGGAATGCAATGGAATGTAATGGAATGATGAAATGATATGTGAGCTGAGATTGTGCCACTGCACTCCACGCTGGGTGACAGAGTGAGATACTCTTGAAAGAAAGAAATGGAATGGAAAGAATTTTTAATTGGGTGGATTCGAGTGGACTGAAGTAGAGTGCAGTGGAATAGAGAGGAATGGAATGGAATGGAATCGGATGTAAAGGAATGGAATGATGTGGAGTGGAGTGGTGAGGAGTGTAGTGCTGTGGAATGGAGCAGAAAGTAACGGGATGGTGTGGAGTGGAGTGCAGTGCAGTGGAGTGGAGAGGAGTGCAATGGCGTGGAATGGAATCGGATGTAAAGGAACGTACTGGAGTGGAGCGGAGTGGAAAGGAGTGGAATGGAATGGAATTGAATGTAATGGAAAGCAAAGGAATGGAATGGGATGCAATGGAATTTAATGCAATAGAATGCAGTTCAATAGAGAGTTGACATGTAATGTGAGCTGAGATTGTGCCTAAGCTCTCCAGGCTGTTTGACACAGTGATATCGTGTGGAAAGAATGGAATGGAATGCAGTGGTGTGAAATGGAATGGAATGTAGTGGACAGGAGTAGAATGGAGTGGAGTGAAGAGGAACAGAGTGGAATGGAATGGGATGCAGTGGAATGGAATGCAGTGGAGTGGAGTGAAATAGAAAGAAATGGAATGGGATGGAATGGAATGCAATGGAATGGAGAAGAGAAATGTGAGCTGAGATTGTGTGACTACACTCCAGCCTTAGTGACCGAGAGAGAGTCTGTGGAAGGAAAGAACTGATTTCAAAGGAGTGGAATGGAAGGGAATGTAGTACAGTGGAGTAGAGTGGAATGGAGTGAAACAGAATAGAATGGAGTGGAAGGCAATGGAATGGAATGGAATGGAGTGGAGTGGAATAGAGAGGAGTGCACTGCAATGGAGTGGAGTGGAGTGGAAGGGAGTGGAATGCAATGGAATGTAGTGGAGTGCAGTGGAGTGGAATGGAATGGAGTGGACAGGAGTGGAAGGAGTAGAGTGGACTGGAATGGAATAGAATGGAACAGAATGCAGTGGAGTGGAGGGGAGTGGAGGTGAGTGGAGTGGCATGGAGTGGAATGGAATGGAATGGAGTGAAATGGAATCCAATGGATTGGAATGGAGTGGAGTGGAGTGGAGTGGAATGGAGAGGAGTCGAATGGAATGGAAGGGAATGCAACGGAACGCAGTGGTGTGGATTGGAATGCAGTGAAATGGAGTACTATGGAATCTAAAGGAGTGGAGTGGAGTCTAGTGGAGTGGAATGGAATGGAACAAAATGGAATGGAATGGCACGGAATGGAGTGGAGTAGAGTGGAGTGGGAAGGAAGGGAGATGAGTGGAATGGAGAGGAATGGAATGCAGTGGAGTGGATTGGATTGGAATGAACTGGAATGGAGAGGAATGGAATGAAGTGGAACGGAATGGACCGCAATGGAATTGAATGGAGTGAAGTGGAAAGTAGTGGAGTGGAGTGGAATGGAGTGGAAATGAATGGAATGGAGTGGAATGGAAGGGAATGGAGACAAGTGGATAGGAATTGACTGAAGCAGATTGGAGTGGAGTGGAGTGGAGTGGCATGGAATGGAATGAAGTGGATGGGAATGCAATGGAGTGGAATGAAATGGAATAAAATGGAATGGAGTGGAATGGAGAGGAATGGAGTGGAAGTGGAGTGGAATGGAGGGGAGTAAGAGGAAGAGAATGGAATGGAATCGAAAGGAGGGAAGTGCAATTGTGTGGAGTGGAGTGGAGATGAAAGGAGTGGAGTGATGTGGAGTCGAGAGGAAAGGAATGGAATGGAATGGAATGGAGTTAAGTGGAGTGGAATGGAGTGGAAGGTAATGGAGTGGAATGAAAAGGAGTGGATTGGAATGGAGTGGAATGGAATGGAGTGGAACGGAGTGGAGTAGAATGGAGTGGGTTGCAGAGGAGTGGAATGGAGTGGAATGGAAGGGAACGGAAAGGAATGTAGTGGAAAGGAATGGAATGGAGTGGATTGAAATTGAATGGAAAGGATTGGAGTGCAGTGGACTGGAGGGGAGTGGAATAAAATGGAGTATAGTGCAGTGGAATGGAGTGGACTGGAGTGGAGATGAGTGGAGTGGACTGGAATGGAATGGAGTGGAGTGGAATGGTGTGGAGTGGGGTGGAAAGGAATGGAACAGAATGGAATGGAGAGGAATGGAGTGGCATGTAGTGGAGTGGAGTGAAGTGGAAAGGAATGGCATGGAATGGAGTAGAGTGGAATGGAGGGGTATGGAATGGAATGGAATGGAATTGAGTGGAATGGAGTTGAATGGAGTGGAGTGGAGAGGAATGGAATGGAGTGGAAAGGTCTGAAAGGAGTGGAATGGAGTGGAGTGGAATGCAATGGAGTAGATTGGAATGAAGTGGAAAGGAATAGAATGGAGAGAAGTAGAGTAGAATGGAGTGGATTGGAATGGAGGGGAGCAGACTGGAGTTAACAGCGGTGGATTGGAATACAGTGGATGGGGTAGAGTGGAAGGGAGTGGAATTATATGGAATGGAATGGATTGGATTGGAGCGGAAGGGAGTGGAGTGGAGTTGAAAGTAGAGGAATCGAAAGAAGTGGAAAGGAGTGGAGTAGAGTGGATTAGAGTGGATTGGAATGGAATGGAGTGGAGTGGAATGGTGTGGAAACGAATGAAAGGGAGGGGAGTGGAATGGAACGAAATGGAATGGAATGTAGTGGAATGGAGAGGAGTGGAGTGGACTGGAGTGGAATGTAATCGAATGGAGTGTACTGGAGTGGAATGTATTTGAGAGGCGGGTAATGGAGAGGAATTGAGTGGAGTGGAGTGGAGTGAAATACATCGGAATGGCACGGAATTGAATGGAATGGAGGGGAGTGGAATGCAGTGGAGTGGAGTCGATTGGAGTGGTGAGGAATAGAACGGAGTGGCATGGAATGGAGCACAGTGGAATGCAATGGAGTGGAGTGGATTGGAAAGGGGTGGAGTGGAGTGACGATGGGTGAAGTGGAATGTAATGGAGTGGAGTGCAGAGGAGTCTCATGGAATGGAATGGAATGGAACGCAATGGAAGCTGAGATTGTACCACTGCGCTCCAGGATGGGTGACACAGTGTGATACTCTCAAAAGAAAGGAATGGAATGGAATGCAGTGGAATGGAATGGAATGCAATGGGGTGCATTGGAGTGGAGTGGAGTGAAGTGAAGTGGATTGGAGTGGAATGGAGAGGAATGGAACGGAATGGAATGGAATGAAGTAGACTGGAGTGGGGTGGAATTGAGTGCAATGGAATGGAGCGAAATGGAATCAGATGCAGAGAAATGGAGTAGAGAGGAGTGCAGTAGAGTGGAAAGGAGTGCAATGGAGTGGAATGGAATCGGAAGTAACGGAAAGTAGTGGAGTGGATGGAACGGAAAGGAAAGGAGTGGAGCGGAGTGGAATGGAACGGAGCGGGAGGTGGGTTGGGGCCACTGCACTCCAGGCTGGCTGGCTGACTGAGGTATTCTCGCAATAAAGGAATGGAATGGAATGCCGTAGAGTGGAATGGAACGGAGTGGAGTGGAGTGGAATGGAGTGAGTTGGAGCAGAGTGGAATGAAGAATGCAATGGGATGGAAGGGAATTGAATGAAATGCAGTGGAGTGCAGTGGAGTGCATTGCAGTGGAATGGAGCAGAATGGAATGGAAAGGAGTGGAATGGACAGGAGTGGAGTGCACTGGAGAGGAGAGGATAGGAATGCAGTGGAATGGAATTGGATGTAATGGAACGTAGAGGAGTGGAGTGGAATGGAGTGGGCCAGAGTGGAATGGAATGGAATGCAATGGAAAGGAATGGAGTGGAATAGAATGGAATGGAATGGAATGGAATGGAGTGGGATGACTTGTAGTGGGGTGGAGTGAAATGGAGTATAATGGAATGGAGTGGAGTGGAGTGGAATGCGATAGAATGGAGAGGAGGGGAATGGAGCAGAATGGAATGGAGCTCAGCGGAATGGAGTGGAGTGGAATGGAATCAAATGGACTGGAATGGAACAGAGTGGAATGGAATGGAGTGCAATAGACTAGAATTGAGTGTAGTGTAGTGGAATTTAGTGGAATGGACTGGAATGGAGTGGAATGGAATGGAATTGAGGGGAATGGAATGGAATGGAAAGGAATGGAAAGCAATGGAAAGGAATAGAATTGAATGCAACGGAATTAAAAGAATGCAATGGAATGCAATGGAATAGAATGCAATGGAATGTATAGTTGACATGTAATATGAGCTGAGATTGTGACACTGCACTCCAGCCAGGGTGACATGGTGATATCCTGTCGTAAGAAGTGAATGGAATGCAATGGAGTGAAATGGAATGGAATGAAATGGAATGGAGCGGAGTGGAAGGGAATGGAGTGGAATGAAATAGAATGCAGTGGACTGTAATGGCATGGAGTGGAAAGAAGTAGAGTGGAATGGAGTGGAATGGAATGGACTGGCATAGAATGGAGTGGAATTGAATGCAATGGAGTGGATTGGAAAGGAATGCAAAGGAGTAGAGTGGAGTAGAGTGGTGTGGAGTGGAGTGGAATGGAGCTGAATGTACTTCAATGGAGTACAATGGAATGGAACGGAGTGGAATGGAATGGAATGATATGAGGTGGATTGGAGTGGAATGTAGTGGAGTGGAATGGAATGGAATAGAATGGAATGGAGTAGAGTGTAATGGAATGCAGTGGCGATAAGTGGAGTGGAATGGAATGCATTGGAGTAGAGTGGAGTGGAATGGAATGGAATGGAGTGGAGTGGAGGGGAGTGGAGTGGAATGGAATTGAGTGAAGTGTAGTGCAGTTGAATGGAATATCGTGGTGTGGAGTGGAGTGGAAGTGAATGGAGTGAATAGGAGTGGAATGGAGTGGAAGGTAACGGAGTGGAATGGAGTCGAATGGAGTGGAATGGAGTAGAGTGGATTAGAGTGGAATGGTGTCGAACGGACTGGAATGGAATGGAATGGAGTGGAATGGAATTGAATCAAATGGAATGGAGTGGAGTGGAATGGAGTGGAGTGGAGTGGAATGAAATGAAATGGAAGGGAGTGGAGAGAAACGCAGTTGATTGGAGTGGAGTGGAGTGGAAAGGAATGGAAAGGAGTGGGATGGAGACGTATGGATTGGAGTGGAATGGAGTGGAATGGAATGAAGTGGAAAGGAGTGGAACGGAGTGAAATTGAATTTAGTGGACTGGAGTGGAATGGAGTTAAATGGAATGGAATGGAATGGAGTGGAATGGAATGGAATGGAGTGGAGTGGAATGGAATAGAATGGCATGGAATGGAATAGAATGGGATGGAGTGGAGTGGAGAGGAGTGGAATGGATTGGAGTGAAGTGGAGTGGAATGGAATTGAGTGGAGCGGACAGGAAAGGAATGGAATGGAGTGGAGTGGAATGGCATGGAATGGAGTGGAATGGAATGGATAGTAGTGGAGTGGAGTGGAGTGGATTGGAGTGTAGTGGAAGGGAATGGAGTGCAGTGTAATGGACTGGAATGGAGCAGAGCAGAATGGAGTGGACTGGACTGGAGTGGAATGGAATGGGATGGCATGGAATGGGAGCTGAGATTTTACCAATGTGCTCTAGGCAGGGTGACTGGGTGTCATACTCTCAAAAGAAAGGAATGGAATGGAACGCAGTGGAATGGAATGGAACAGAGTGGACATTAGTGGAGTGGAATGTGGAGGAATGGAATGAAATGGAACGTAATGGCATGAAATGGAGTGGTGTGGGGTGGAATGGATTATAGTGGAATGGGGTGGAAAGGAATGGGATGGAGTGGAATGAAGTGGAGTGCAGTGGAGTGGAACGGAGTTGAATGGCATAGAATTGAGTGGACAGTAGTGGAATGTTTTGGAATGCAATGGAATCCATTGTAATAGAATGGAATACAACGGAAAGTTGACATGGAGTGTGAGCTGAGATTGTGCCACTGCACTCCAGACTGGGTGACACGTTATATCCTGTGGATAGAAAGGAATGGAATGCAATAGAGTGAAATGGAATGGAGTGGAATGGAATTGAATGGAATGGAGTGGAGTGGAGTGGAGTCGAATGGAGACGAATGGAATGGGACGGAGTGGAATGGAACGGAGTGGAGTGGAGTATCGTGGAGTGAAATAGAATGGAATGCACTGGGTTGGAATGGAATGCAATGGACTGCTGAAAGGAAATGTGAGCTGTTATTGTTCCACTGCACTCCAGCCTTTGTGACGGAATGAAATCCTGTGGAAAAAAAGGAATGGAATGGAATGGAATGGAATGGAATGGAATGGAATGGAATGGAATGGAGTGGAGTGGAGTGGTGTGGAGAGGAGTGGAGTGGAGTGGTGTGGAGAGGAGTGTAGTGGAGTGGAGTGAAATGGAGTGGAGTGTCGTGGAGGAGAGTGGAATGGAGTGGAATGGAATGGAGAGGAAAGGAACGGAGTGGAGTGGAATGGAACGGAGTGGAGTGGAATGGAATCCAATGGAATGAAATGGAATTGAATCGAATGGAATGAAGAAATATGTGCAGTGATTTGGCCACTGCGCTGGAGCCTGTGTGAGAGAGGGAGATCCTGTCGATAAAACAGTGTGGAATGGAAGGGATTGGAATGGAATGGAATGGAACGTACTGGAGTGGAGTGGAGTGGAATTGAGTGGAGTGGAGTGCACTGGAATGGAATGGAATGCAATGGAATGTAATGGAATGATGAAATGATATGTGAGCTGAGATTGTGCCACTGCACTCCACGCTGGGTGACAGAGTGAGATACTCTTGAAAGAAAGAAATGGAATGGAAAGAATTTTTAATTGGGTGGATTCGAGTGGACTGAAGTAGAGTGCAGTGGAATAGAGAGGAATGGAATGGAATGGAATCGGATGTAAAGGAATGGAATGATGTGGAGTGGAGTGGTGAGGAGTGTAGTGCTGTGGAATGGAGCAGAAAGTAACGGGATGGTGTGGAGTGGAGTGCAGTGCAGTGGAGTGGAGAGGAGTGCAATGGCGTGGAATGGAATCGGATTTAAAGGAACGTACTGGAGTGGAGCGGAGTGGAAAGGAGTGGAATGGAATGGAATTGAATGTAATGGAAAGCAAAGGAATGGAATGGGATGCAATGGAATTTAATGCAATAGAATGCAGTTCAATAGAGAGTTGACATGTAATGTGAGCTGAGATTGTGCCTAAGCTCTCCAGGCTGTTTGACACAGTGATATCGTGTGGAAAGAATGGAATGGAATGCAGTGGTGTGAAATGGAATGGAATGTAGTGGACAGGAGTAGAATGGAGTGGAGTGAAGAGGAACAGAGTGGAATGGAATGGGATGCAGTGGAATGGAATGCAGTGGAGTGGAGTGAAATAGAAAGAAATGGAATGGGATGGAATGGAATGCAATGGAATGGAGAAGAGAAATGTGAGCTGAGATTGTGTGACTACACTCCAGCCTTAGTGACCGAGAGAGATTCTGTGGAAGGAAAGAACTGATTTCAAAGGAGTGGAATGGAAGGGAATGTAGTACAGTGGAGTAGAGTGGAATGGAGTGAAACAGAATAGAATGGAGTGGAAGGCAATGGAATGGAATGGAATGGAGTGGAGTGGAATAGAGAGGAGTGCACTGCAATGGAGTGGAGTGGAGTGGAAGGGAGTGGAATGCAATGGAATGTAGTGGAGTGCAGTGGAGTGGAATGGAATGGAGTGGACAGGAGTGGAAGGAGTAGAGTGGACTGGAATGGAATAGAATGGAACAGAATGCAGTGGAGTGGAGGGGAGTGGAGGTGAGTGGAGTGGCATGGAGTGGAATGGAATGGAATGGAGTGAAATGGAATCCAATGGATTGGAATGGAGTGGAGTGGAGTGGAGTGGAATGGAGAGGAGTCGAATGGAATGGAAGGGAATGCAACGGAACGCAGTGGTGTGGATTGGAATGCAGTGAAATGGAGTACTATGGAATCTAAAGGAGTGGAGTGGAGTCTAGTGGAGTGGAATGGAATGGAACGAAATGGAATGGAATGGCACGGAATGGAGTGGAGTAGAGTGGAGTGGGAAGGAAGGGAGATGAGTGGAATGGAGAGGAATGGAATGCAGTGGAGTGGATTGGATTGGAATGAACTGGAATGGAGAGGAATGGAATGAAGTGGAACGGAATGGACTGCAATGGAATTGAATGGAGTGAAGTGGAAAGTAGTGGAGTGGAGTGGAATGGAGTGGAAATGAATGGAATGGAGTGGAATGGAAGGGAATGGAGACAAGTGGATAGGAATTGACTGAAGCAGATTGGAGTGGAGTGGAGTGGAGTGGCATGGAATGGAATGAAGTGGATGGGAATGCAATGGAGTGGAAAGAAATGGAATAAAATGGAAAGGAGTGGAATGGAGAGGAATGGAGTGGAAGTGGAGTGGAATGGAGGGGAGTAAGAGGAAGAGAATGGAATGGAATCGAAAGGAGGGAAGTGCAATTGTGTGGAGTGGAGTGGAGATGAAAGGAGTGGAGTGATGTGGAGTCGAGAGGAAAGGAATGGAATGGAATGGAATGGAGTTAAGTGGAGTGGAATGGAGTGGAAGGTAATGGAGTGGAATGAAAAGGAGTGGATTGGAATGGAGTGGAATGGAATGGAGTGGAACGGAGTGGAGTAGAATGGAGTGGGTTGCAGAGGAGTGGAATGGAGTGGAATGGAAGGGAACGGAAAGGAATGTAGTGGAAAGGAATGGAATGGAGTGGATTGAAATTGAATGGAAAGGATTGGAGTGCAGTGGACTGGAGGGGAGTGGAATAAAATGGAGTATAGTGCAGTGGAATGGAGTGGACTGGAGTGGAGATGAGTGGAGTGGACTGGAATGGAATGGAGTGGAGTGGAATGGTGTGGAGTGGGGTGGAAAGGAATGGAACAGAATGGAATGGAGAGGAATGGAGTGGCATGTAGTGGAGTGGAGTGAAGTGGAAAGGAATGGCATGGAATGGAGTAGAGTGGAATGGAGGGGTATGGAATGGAATGGAATGGAATTGAGTGGAATGGAGTGGAATGGAGTGGAGTGGAGAGGAATGGAATGGAGTGGAAAGGTCTGAAAGGAGTGGAATGGAGTGGAGTGGAATGCAATGGAGTAGATTGGAATGAAGTGGAAAGGAATAGAATGGAGAGAAGTAGAGTAGAATGGAGTGGATTGGAATGGAGGGGAGCAGAGTGGAGTTAACAGCGGTGGATTGGAATACAGTGGATGGGGTAGAGTGGAAGGGAGTGGAATTATATGGAATGGAATGGATTGGATTGGAGTGGAAGGGAGTGGAGTGGAGTTGAAAGTAGAGGAATCGAAAGAAGTGGAAAGGAGTGGAGTAGAGTGGATTAGAGTGGATTGGAATGGAATGGAGTGGAGTGGAATGGTGTGGAAACGAATGAAAGGGAGGGGAGTGGAATGGAACGAAATGGAATGGAATGTAGTGGAATGGAGAGGAGTGGAGTGGACTGGAGTGGAATGTAATCGAATGGAGTGTACTGGAGTGGAATGTATTTGAGAGGCGGGTAATGGAGAGGAATTGAGTGGAGTGGAGTGGAGTGAAATACATCGGAATGGCACGGAATTGAATGGAATGGAGGGGAGTGGAATGCAGTGGAGTGGAGTCGATTGGAGTGGTGAGGAATAGAACGGAGTGGCATGGAATGGAGCACAGTGGAATGCAATGGAGTGGAGTGGATTGGAAAGGGGTGGAGTGGAGTGACGATGGGTGAAGTGGAATGTAATGGAGTGGAGTGCAGAGGAGTCTCATGGAATGGAATGGAATGGAACGCAATGGAAGCTGAGATTGTACCACTGCGCTCCAGGATGGGTGACACAGTGTGATACTCTCAAAAGAAAGGAATGGAATGGAATGCAGTGGAATGGAATGGAATGCAATGGGGTGCATTGGAGTGGAGTGGAGTGAAGTGAAGTGGATTGGAGTGGAATGGAGAGGAATTGAACGGAATGGAATGGAATGAAGTAGACTGGAGTGGGGTGGAGTTGAGTGCAATGGAATGGAGCGAAATGGAATCAGATGCAGAGAAATGGAGTAGAGAGGAGTGCAGTAGAGTGGAAAGGAGTGCAATGGAGTGGAATGGAATCGGAAGTAACGGAAAGTAGTGGAGTGGATGGAACGGAAAGGAAAGGAGTGGAGCGGAGTGGAATGGAACGGAGCGGGAGGTGGGTTGGGGCCACTGCACTCCAGGCTGGCTGGCTGACTGAGGTATTCTCGCAATAAAGGAATGGAATGGAATGCCGTAGAGTGGAATGGAACGGAGTGGAGTGGAGTGGAATGCAGTGAGTTGGAGCAGAGTGGAATGAAGAATGCAATGGGATGGAAGGGAATTGAATGAAATGCAGTGGAGTGCAGTGGAGTGCATTGCAGTGGAATGGAGCAGAATGGAATGGAAAGGAGTGGAATGGACAGGAGTGGAGTGCACTGGAGAGGAGAGGATAGGAATGCAGTGGAATGGAATTGGATGTAATGGAACGTAGAGGAGTGGAGTGGAATGGAGTGGGCCAGAGTGGAATGGAATGGAATGCAATGGAAAGGAATGGAGTGGAATAGAATGGAATGGAATGGAATGGAATGGAGTGGGATGACTTGTAGTGGGGTGGAGTGAAATGGAGTATAATGGAATGGAGTGGAGTGGAGTGGAATGTGATAGAATGGAGAGGAGGGGAATGGAGCAGAATGGAATGGAGTGCAGCGGAATGGAGTGGAGTGGAATGGAATCAAATGGAGTGGAATGGAACAGAGTGGAATGGAATGGAGTGCAATAGACTAGAATTGAGTGTAGTGTAGTGGAATTTAGTGGAATGGACTGGAATGGAGTGGAATGGAATGGAATTGAGGGGAATGGAATGGAATGGAAAGGAATGGAAAGCAATGGAAAGGAATAGAATTGAATGCAACGGAATTAAAAGAATGCAATGGAATGCAATGGAATAGAATGCAATGGAATGTATAGTTGACATGTAATATGAGCTGAGATTGTGACACTGCACTCCAGCCAGGGTGACATGGTGATATCCTGTCGTAAGAAGTGAATGGAATGCAATGGAGTGAAATGGAATGGAATGAAATGGAATGGAGCGGAGTGGAAGGGAATGGAGTGGAATGAAATAGAATGCAGTGGACTGTAATGGCATGGAGTGGAAAGAAGTAGAGTGGAATGGAGTGGAATGGAATGGACTGGCATAGAATGGAGTGGAATTGAATGCAATGGAGTGGATTGGAAAGGAATGCAAAGGAGTAGAGTGGAGTAGAGTGGTGTGGAGTGGAGTGGAATGGAGCTGAATGTACTTCAATGGAGTACAATGGAATGGAACGGAGTGGAATGGAATGGAATGATATGAGGTGGATTGGAGTGGAATGTAGTGGAGTGGAATGGAATGGAATAGAATGGAATGGAGTAGAGTGTAATGGAATGCAGTGGCGATAAGTGGAGTGGAATGGAATGCATTGGAGTAGAGTGGAGTGGAATGGAATGGAATGGAGTGGAGTGGAGGGGAGTGGAGTGGAATGGAATTGAGTGAAGTGGAGTGCAGTTGAATGGAATATCGTGGTGTGGAGTGGAGTGGAAGTGAATGGAGTGAATAGGAGTGGAATGGAGTGGAAGGTAACGGAGTGGAATGGAGTCGAATGGAGTGGAATGGAGTAGAGTGGATTAGAGTGGAATGGTGTCGAACGGACTGGAATGGAATGGAATGGAGTGGAATGGAATTGAATCAAATGGAATGGAGTGGAGTGGAGTGGAGTGGAATGAAATGAAATGGAAGGGAGTGGAGAGAAACGCAGTTGATTGGAGTGGAGTGGAGTGGAAAGGAATGGAAAGGAGTGGGATGGAGACGTATGGATTGGAGTGGAATGGAGTGGAATGGAATGAAGTGGAAAGGAGTGGAACGGAGTGAAATTGAATTTAGTGGACTGGAGTGGAATGGAGTTAAATGGAATGGAATGGAATGGAGTGGAATGGAATGGAATGGAGTGGAGTGGAATGGAATAGAATGGCATGGAATGGAATAGAATGGGATGGAGTGGAGTGGAGAGGAGTGGAATGGATTGGAGTGAAGTGGAGTGGAATGGAATTGAGTGGAGCGGAGAGGAAAGGAATGGAATGGAGTGGAGTGGAATGGCATGGAATGGAGTGGAATGGAATGGATAGTAGTGGAGTGGAGTGGAGTGGATTGGAGTGTAGTGGAAGGGAATGGAGTGCAGTGTAATGGACTGGAATGGAGCAGAGCAGAATGGAGTGGACTGGACTGGAGTGGAATGGAATGGGATGGCATGGAATGGGAGCTGAGATTTTACCAATGTGCTCTAGGCAGGGTGACTGGGTGTCATACTCTCAAAAGAAAGGAATGGAATGGAACGCAGTGGAATGGAATGGAACAGAGTGGACATTAGTGGAGTGGAATGTGGAGGAATGGAATGAAATGGAACGTAATGGCATGAAATGGAGTGGTGTGGGGTGGAATGGATTATAGTGGAATGGGGTGGAAAGGAATGGGATGGAGTGGAATGAAGTGGAGTGCAGTGGAGTGGAACGGAGTTGAATGGCATAGAATTGAGTGGACAGTAGTGGAATGTTTTGGAATGCAATGGAATCCATTGTAATAGAATGGAATACAACGGAAAGTTGACATGGAGTGTGAGCTGAGATTGTGCCACTGCACTCCAGACTGGGTGACACGTTATATCCTGTGGATAGAAAGGAATGGAATGCAATAGAGTGAAATGGAATGGAGTGGAATGGAATTGAATGGAATGGAGTGGAGTGGAGTGGAGTCGAATGGAGACGAATGGAATGGGACGGAGTGGAATGGAACGGAGTGGAGTGGAGTATCGTGGAGTGAAATAGAATGGAATGCACTGGGTTGGAATGGAATGCAATGGACTGCTGAAAGGAAATGTGAGCTGTTATTGTTCCACTGCACTCCAGCCTTTGTGACGGAATGAAATCCTGTGGAAAAAAAGGAATGGAATGGAATGGAATGGAATGGAATGGAACGGAATGGAATGGAATGGAATGGAATGGATTGGAGTGGAGTGGTGTGGAGAGGAGTGTAGTGGAGTGGAGTGAAATGGAGTGGAGTGTCGTGGAGGAGAGTGGAATGGAGTGGAATGGAATGGAGAGGAAAGGAACGGAGTGGAGTGGAATGGAACGGAGTGGAGTGGAATGGAATCCAATGGAATGAAATGGAATTGAATCGAATGGAATGAAGAAATATGTGCAGTGATTTGGCCACTGCGCTGGAGCCTGTGTGAGAGAGGGAGATCCTGTCGATAAAACAGTGTGGAATGGAAGGGATTGGAATGGAATGGAATGGAACGTATTGGAGTGGAGTGGAGTGGAATTGAGTGGAGTGGAGTGCACTGGAATGGAATGGAATGCAATGGAATGGAATGGAATGATGAAATGATATGTGAGCTGAGATTGTGCCACTGCACTCCACGCTGGGTGACAGAGTGAGATACTCTTGAAAGAAAGAAATGGAATGGAAAGAATTTTTAATTGGGTGGATTCGAGTGGACTGAAGTAGAGTGCAGTGGAATAGAGAGGAATGGAATGGAATGGAATCGGATGTAAAGGAATGGAATGATGTGGAGTGGAGTGGTGAGGAGTGTAGTGCTGTGGAATGGAGCAGAAAGTAACGGGATGGTGTGGAGTGGAGTGCAGTGCAGTGGAGTGGAGAGGAGTGCAATGGCGTGGAATGGAATCGGATGTAAAGGAACGTACTGGAGTGGAGCGGAGTGGAAAGGAGTGGAATGGAATGGAATTGAATGGAATGGAAAGCAAAGGAATGGAATGGGATGCAATGGAATTTAATGCAATAGAATGCAGTTCAATAGAGAGTTGACATGTAATGTGAGCTGAGATTGTGCCTAAGCTCTCCAGGCTGTTTGACACAGTGATATCGTGTGGAAAGAATGGAATGGAATGCAGTGGTGTGAAATGGAATGGAATGTAGTGGACAGGAGTAGAATGGAGTGGAGTGAAGAGGAACAGAGTGGAATGGAATGGGATGCAGTGGAATGGAATGCAGTGGAGTGGAGTGAAATAGAAAGAAATGGAATGGGATGGAATGGAATGCAATGGAATGGAGAAGAGAAATGTGAGCTGAGATTGTGTGACTACACTCCAGCCTTAGTGACCGAGAGAGATTCTGTGGAAGGAAAGAACTGATTTCAAAGGAGTGGAATGGAAGGGAATGTAGTACAGTGGAGTAGAGTGGAATGGAGTGAAACAGAATAGAATGGAGTGGAAGGCAATGGAATGGAATGGAATGGAGTGGAGTGGAATAGAGAGGAGTGCACTGCAATGGAGTGGAGTGGAGTGGAAGGGAGTGGAATGCAATGGAATGTAGTGGAGTGCAGTGGAGTGGAATGGAATGGAGTGGACAGGAGTGGAAGGAGTAGAGTGGACTGGAATGGAATAGAATGGAACAGAATGCAGTGGAGTGGAGGGGAGTGGAGGTGAGTGGAGTGGCATGGAGTGGAATGGAATGGAATGGAGTGAAATGGAATCCAATGGATTGGAATGGAGTGGAGTGGAGTGGAGTGGAATGGAGAGGAGTCGAATGGAATGGAAGGGAATGCAACGGAACGCAGTGGTGTGGATTGGAATGCAGTGAAATGGAGTACTATGGAATCTAAAGGAGTGGAGTGGAGTCTAGTGGAGTGGAATGGAATGGAACAAAATGGAATGGAATGGCACGGAATGGAGTGGAGTAGAGTGGAGTGGGAAGGAAGGGAGATGAGTGGAATGGAGAGGAATGGAATGCAGTGGAGTGGATTGGATTGGAATGAACTGAAATGGAGAGGAATGGAATGAAGTGGAACGGAATGGACTGCAATGGAATTGAATGGAGTGAAGTGGAAAGTAGTGGAGTGGAGTGGAATGGAGTGGAAATGAATGGAATGGAGTGGAATGGAAGGGAATGGAGACAAGTGGATAGGAATTGATTGAAGCAGATTGGAGTGGAGTGGAGTGGAGTGGCATGGAATCGAATGAAGTGGATGGGAATGCAATGGAGTGGAATGAAATGGAATAAAATGGAATGGAGTGGAATGGAGAGGAATGGAGTGGAAGTGGAGTGGAATGGAGGGGAGTAAGAGGAAGAGAATGGAATGGAATCGAAAGGAGGGAAGTGCAATTGTGTGGAGTGGAGTGGAGATGAACGGAGTGGAGTGATGTGGAGTCGAAAGGAAAGGAATGGAATGGAATGGAATGGAGTTAAGTGGAGTGGAATGGAGTGGAAGGTAATGGAGTGGAATGAAAAGGAGTGGACTGGAATGGAGTGGAATGGAATGGAGTGGAACGGAGTGGAGTAGAATGGAGTGGGTTGCAGAGGAGTGGAATAGAGTGGAATGGAAGGGAACGGAAAGGAATGTAGTGGAAAGGAATGGAATGGAGTGGATTGAAATTGAATGGAAAGGATTGGAGTGCAGTGGACTGGAGGGGAGTGGAATAAAATGGAGTATAGTGCAGTGGAATGGAGTGGACTGGAGTGGAGATGAGTGGAGTGGACTGGAATGGAATGGAGTGGAGTGGAATGGTGTGGAGTGGGGTGGAAAGGAATGGAACAGAATGGAATGGAGAGGAATGGAGTGGCATGTAGTGGAGTGGAGTGAAGTGGAAAGGAATGGCATGGAATGGAGTAGAGTGGAATGGAGGGGTATGGAATGGAATGGAATGGAATTGAGTGGAATGGAGTGGAATGGAGTGGAGTGGAGAGGAATGGAATGGAGTGGAAAGGTCTGAAAGGAGTGGAATGGAGTGGAGTGGAATGCAATGGAGTAGATTGGAATGAAGTGGAAAGGAATAGAATGGAGAGAAGTAGAGTAGAATGGAGTGGATTGGAATGGAGGGGAGCAGAGTGGAGTTAACAGCGGTGGATTGGAATACAGTGGATGGGGTAGAGTGGAAGGGAGTGGAATTATATGGAATGGAATGGATTGGATTGGAGTGGAAGGGAGTGGAGTGGAGTTGAAAGTAGAGGAATCGAAAGAAGTGGAAAGGAGTGGAGTAGAGTGGATTAGAGTGGATTGGAATGGAATGGAGTGGAGTGGAATGGTGTGGAAACGAATGGAAGGGAGGGGAGTGGAATGGAACGAAATGGAATGGAATGTAGTGGAATGGAGAGGAGTGGAGTGGACTGGAGTGGAATGTAATCGAATGGAGTGTACTGGAGTGGAATGTATTTGAGAGGCGGGTAATGGAGAGGAATTGAGTGGAGTGGAGTGGAGTGAAATACATCGGAATGGCACGGAATTGAATGGAATGGAGGGGAGTGGAATGCAGTGGAGTGGAGTCGATTGGAGTGGTGAGGAATAGAACGGAGTGGCATGGAATGGAGCACAGTGGAATGCAATGGAGTGGAGTGGATTGGAAAGGGGTGGAGTGGAGTGACGATGGGTGAAGTGGAATGTAATGGAGTGGAGTGCAGAGGAGTCTCATGGAATGGAATGGAATGGAACGCAATGGAAGCTGAGATTGTACCACTGCGCTCCAGGATGGGTGACACAGTGTGATACTCTCAAAAGAAAGGAATGGAATGGAATGCAGTGGAATGGAATGGAATGCAATGGGGTGCATTGGAGTGGAGTGGAGTGAAGTGAAGTGGATTGGAGTGGAATGGAGAGGAATGGAACGGAATGGAATGGAATGAAGTAGACTGGAGTGGGGTGGAATTGAGTGCAATGGAATGGAGCGAAATGGAATCAGATGCAGAGAAATGGAGTAGAGAGGAGTGCAGTAGAGTGGAAAGGAGTGCAATGGAGTGGAATGGAATCGGAAGTAACGGAAAGTAGTGGAGTGGATGGAACGGAAAGGAAAGGAGTGGAGCGGAGTGGAATGGAACGGAGCGGGAGGTGGGTTGGGGCCACTGCACTCCAGGCTGGCTGGCTGACTGAGGTATTCTCGCAATAAAGGAATGGAATGGAATGCCGTAGAGTGGAATGGAACGGAGTGGAGTGGAGTGGAATGGAGTGAGTTGGAGCAGAGTGGAATGAAGAATGCAATGGGATGGAAGGGAATTGAATGAAATGCAGTGGAGTGCAGTGGAGTGCATTGCAGTGGAATGGAGCAGAATGGAATGGAAAGGAGTGGAATGGACAGGAGTGGAGTGCACTGGAGAGGAGAGGATAGGAATGCAGTGGAATGGAATTGGATGTAATGGAACGTAGAGGAGTGGAGTGGAATGGAGTGGGCCAGAGTGGAATGGAATGGAATGCAATGGAAAGGAATGGAGTGGAATAGAATGGAATGGAATGGAATGGAATGGAATGGAGTGGGATGACTTGTAGTGGGGTGGAGTGAAATGGAGTATAATGGAATGGAGTGGAGTGGAGTGGAATGTGATAGAATGGAGAGGAGGGGAATGGAGCAGAATGGAATGGAGTGCAGCGGAATGGAGTGGAGTGGAATGGAATCAAATGGAGTGGAATGGAACAGAGTGGAATGGAATGGAGTGCAATAGACTAGAATTGAGTGTAGTGTAGTGGAATTTAGTGGAATGGACTGGAATGGAGTGGAATGGAATGGAATTGAGGGGAATGGAATGGAATGGAAAGGAATGGAAAGCAATGGAAAGGAATAGAATTGAATGCAACGGAATTAAAAGAATGCAATGGAATGCAATGGAATAGAATGCAATGGAATGTATAGTTGACATGTAATATGAGCTGAGATTGTGACACTGCACTCCAGCCAGGGTGACATGGTGATATCCTGTCGTAAGAAGTGAATGGAATGCAATGGAGTGAAATGGAATGGAATGAAATGGAATGGAGCGGAGTGGAAGGGAATGGAGTGGAATGAAATAGAATGCAGTGGACTGTAATGGCATGGAGTGGAAAGAAGTAGAGTGGAATGGAGTGGAATGGAATGGACTGGCATAGAATGGAGTGGAATTGAATGCAATGGAGTGGATTGGAAAGGAATGCAAAGGAGTAGAGTGGAGTAGAGTGGTGTGGAGTGGAGTGGAATGGAGCTGAATGTACTTCAATGGAGTACAATGGAATGGAACGGAGTGGAATGGAATGGAATGATATGAGGTGGATTGGAGTGGAATGTAGTGGAGTGGAATGGAATGGAATAGAATGGAATGGAGTAGAGTGTAATGGAATGCAGTGGCGATAAGTGGAGTGGAATGGAATGCATTGGAGTAGAGTGGAGTGGAATGGAATGGAATGGAGTGGAGTGGAGGGGAGTGGAGTGGAATGGAATTGAGTGAAGTGGAGTGCAGTTGAATGGAATATCGTGGTGTGGAGTGGAGTGGAAGTGAATGGAGTGAATAGGAGTGGAATGGAGTGGAAGGTAACGGAGTGGAATGGAGTCGAATGGAGTGGAATGGAGTAGAGTGGATTAGAGTGGAATGGTGTCGAACGGACTGGAATGGAATGGAATGGAGTGGAATGGAATTGAATCAAATGGAATGGAGTGGAGTGGAGTGGAGTGGAATGAAATGAAATGGAAGGGAGTGGAGAGAAACGCAGTTGATTGGAGTGGAGTGGAGTGGGAAGGAATGGAAAGGAGTGGGATGGAGACGTATGGATTGGAGTGGAATGGAGTGGAATGGAATGAAGTGGAAAGGAGTGGAACGGAGTGAAATTGAATTTAGTGGACTGGAGTGGAATGGAGTTAAATGGAATGGAATGAAATGGAGTGGGATGGAATGGAATGGAGTGGAGTGGAATGGAATAGAATGGCATGGAATGGAATAGAATGGGATGGAGTGGAGTGGAGAGGAGTGGAATGGATTGGAGTGAAGTGGAGTGGAATGGAATTGAGTGGAGCGGAGAGGAAAGGAATGGAATGGAGTGGAGTGGAATGGCATGGAATGGAGTGGAATGGAATGGATAGTAGTGGAGTGGAGTTGAGTGGATTGGAGTGTAGTGGAAGGGAATGGAGTGCAGTGTAATGGACTGGAATGGAGCAGAGCAGAATGGAGTGGAGTGGACTGGAGTGGAATGGAATGGGATGGCATGGAATGGGAGCTGAGATTTTACCAATGTGCTCTAGGCAGGGTGACTGGGTGTCATACTCTCAAAAGAAAGGAATGGAATGGAACGCAGTGGAATGGAATGGAACAGAGTGGACATTAGTGGAGTGGAATGTGGAGGAATGGAATGAAATGGAACGTAATGGCATGAAATGGAGTGGTGTGGGGTGGAATGGATTATAGTGGAATGGGGTGGAAAGGAATGGGATGGAGTGGAATGAAGTGGAGTGCAGTGGAGTGGAACGGAGTTGAATGGCATAGAATTGAGTGGACAGTAGTGGAATGTTTTGGAATGCAATGGAATCCATTGTAATAGAGTGGAATACAACGGAAAGTTGACATGGAGTGTGAGCTGAGATTGTGCCACTGCACTCCAGACTGGGTGACACGTTATATCCTGTGGATAGAAAGGAATGGAATGCAATAGAGTGAAATGGAATGGAGTGGAATGGAATTGAATGGAATGGAGTGGAGTGGAGTGGAGTCGAATGGAGACGAATGGAATGGGACGGAGTGGAATGGAACGGAGTGGAGTGGAGTATCGTGGAGTGAAATAGAATGGAATGCACTGGGTTGGAATGGAATGCAATGGACTGCTGAAAGGAAATGTGAGCTGTTATTGTTCCACTGCACTCCAGCCTTTGTGACGGAATGAAATCCTGTGGAAAAAAAGGAATGGAATGGAATGGAATGGAATGGAATGGAATGGAATGGAATGGAATGGAATGGAGTGGAGTGGAGTGGTGTGGAGAGGAGTGTAGTGGAGTGGAGTGAAATGGAGTGGAGTGTCGTGGAGGAGAGTGGAATGGAGTGGAATGGAATGGAGAGGAAAGGAACGGAGTGGAGTGGAATGGAACGGAGTGGAGTGGAATGGAATCCAATGGAATGAAATGGAATTGAATCGAATGGAATGAAGAAATATGTGCAGTGATTTGGCCACTGCGCTGGAGCCTGTGTGAGAGAGGGAGATCCTGTCGATAAAACAGTGTGGAATGGAAGGGATTGGAATGGAATGGAATGGAACGTATTGGAGTGGAGTGGAGTGGAATTGAGTGGAGTGGAGTGCACTGGAATGGAATGGAATGCAATGGAATGTAATGGAATGATGAAATGATATGTGAGCTGAGATTGTGCCACTGCACTCCACGCTGGGTGACAGAGTGAGATACTCTTGAAAGAAAGAAATGGAATGGAAAGAATTTTTAATTGGGTGGATTCGAGTGGACTGAAGTAGAGTGCAGTGGAATAGAGAGGAATGGAATGGAATGGAATCGGATGTAAAGGAATGGAATGATGTGGAGTGGAGTGGCGAGGAGTGTAGTGCTGTGGAATGGAGCAGAAAGTAACGGGATGGTGTGGAGTGGAGTGCAGTGCAGTGGAGTGGAGAGGAGTGCAATGGCGTGGAATGGAATCGGATGTAGAGGAACGTACTGGAGTGGAGCGGAGTGGAAAGGAGTGGAATGGAATGGAATTGAATGTAATGGAAAGCAAAGGAATGGAATGGGATGCAATGGAATTTAATGCAATAGAATGCAGTTCAATAGAGAGTTGACATGTAATGTGAGCTGAGATTGTGCCTAAGCTCTCCAGGCTGTTTGACACAGTGATATCGTGTCGAAAGAATGGAATGGAATGCAGTGGTGTGAAATGGAATGGAATGTAGTGGACAGGAGTAGAATGGAGTGGAGTGAAGAGGAACAGAGTGGAATGGAATGGGATGCAGTGGAATGGAATGCAGTGGAGTGGAGTGAAATAGAAAGAAATGGAATGGGATGGAATGGAATGCAATGGAATGGAGAAGAGAAATGTGAGCTGAGATTGTGTGACTACACTCCAGCCTTAGTGACCGAGAGAGATTCTGTGGAAGGAAAGAACTGATTTCAAAGGAGTGGAATGGAAGGGAATGTAGTACAGTGGAGTAGAGTGGAATGGAGTGAAACAGAATAGAATGGAGTGGAAGGCAATGGAATGGAATGGAATGGAGTGGAGTGGAATAGAGAGGAGTGCACTGCAATGGAGTGGAGTGGAGTGGAAGGGAGTGGAATGCAATGGAATGTAGTGGAGTGCAGTGGAGTGGAATGGAATGGAGTGGACAGGAGTGGAAGGAGTAGAGTGGACTGGAATGGAATAGAATGGAACAGAATGCAGTGGAGTGGAGGGGAGTGCAGGTGAGTGGAGTGGCATGGAGTGGAATGGAATGGAATGGAGTGAAATGGAATCCAATGGATTGGAATGGAGTGGAGTGGAGTGGAATGGAGAGGAGTCGAATGGAATGGAAGGGAATGCAACGGAACGCAGTGGTGTGGATTGGAATGCAGTGAAATGGAGTACTATGGAATCTAAAGGAGTGGAGTGGAGTCTAGTGGAGTGGAATGGAATGGAACAAAATGGAATGGAATGGCACGGAATGGAGTGGAGTAGAGTGGAGTGGGAAGGAAGGGAGATGAGTGGAATGGAGAGGAATGGAATGCAGTGGAGTGGATTGGATTGGAATGAACTGGAATGGAGAGGAATGGAATGAAGTGGAACGGAATGGACTGCAATGGAATTGAATGGAGTGAAGTGGAAAGTAGTGGAGTGGAGTGGAATGGAGTGGAAATGAATGGAATGGAGTGGAATGGAAGGGAATGGAGACAAGTGGATAGGAATTGACTGAAGCAGATTGGAGTGGAGTGGAGTGGAGTGGCATGGAATGGAATGAAGTGGATGGGAATGCAATGGAGTGGAATGAAATGGAATAAAATGGAATGGAGTGGAATGGAGAGGAATGGAGTGGAGTGGAGTGGAATGGAGGGGAGTAAGAGGAAGAGAATGGAATGGAATCGAAAGGAGGGAAGTGCAATTGTGTGGAGTGGAGTGGAGATGAAAGGAGTGGAGTGATGTGGAGTCGAGAGGAAAGGAATGGAATGGAATGGAATGGAGTTAAGTGGAGTGGAATGGAGTGGAAGGTAATGGAGTGGAATGAAAAGGAGTGGATTGGAATGGATTGGAATGGAATGGAGTGGAACGGAGTGGAGTAGAATGGAGTGGGTTGCAGAGGAGTGGAATGGAGTGGAATGGAAGGGAACGGAAAGGAATGTAGTGGAAAGGAATGGAATGGAGTGGATTGAAATTGAATGGAAAGGATTGGAGTGCAGTGGACTGGAGGGGAGTGGAATAAAATGGAGTATAGTGCAGTGGAATGGAGTGGACTGGAGTGGAGATGAGTGGAGTGGACTGGAATGGAATGGAGTGGAGTGGAATGGTGTGGAGTGGGGTGGAAAGGAATGGAACAGAATGGAATGGAGAGGAATGGAGTGGCATGTAGTGGAGTGGAGTGAAGTGGAAAGGAATGGCATGGAATGGAGTAGAGTGGAATGGAGGGGTATGGAATGGAATGGAATGGAATTGAGTGGAATGGAGTGGAATGGAGTGGAGTGGAGAGGAATGGAATGGAGTGGAAAGGTCTGAAAGGAGTGGAATGGAGTGGAGTGGAATGCAATGGAGTAGATTGGAATGAAGTGGAAAGGAATAGAATGGAGAGAAGTAGAGTAGAATGGAGTGGATTGGAATGGAGGGGAGCAGAGTGGAGTTAACAGCGGTGGATTGGAATACAGTGGATGGGGTAGAGTGGAAGGGAGTGGAATTATATGGAATGGAATGGATTGGAGTGGAGTGGAAGGGAGTGGAGTGGAGTTGAAAGTAGAGGAATCAAAAGAAGTGGAAAGGAGTGGAGTAGAGTGGATTAGAGTGGATTGGAATGGAATGGAGTGGAGTGGAATGGTGTGGAAACGAATGGAAGGGAGGGGAGTGGAATGGAACGAAATGGAATGGAATGTAGTGGAATGGAGAGGAGTGGAGTGGACTGGAGTGGAATGTAATCGAATGGAGTGTACTGGAGTGGAATGTATTTGAGAGGCGGGTAATGGAGAGGAGTGGAATGTATTTGAGAGGCGGGTAGTGGAGTGGAGTGGAGTGAAATACATCGGAATGGCACGGAATTGAATGGAATGGAGGGGAGTGGAATGCAGTGGAGTGGAGTCGATTGGAGTGGTGAGGAATAGAACGGAGTGGCATGGAATGGAGCACAGTGGAATGCAATGGAGTGGAGTGGATTGGAAAGGGGTGGAGTGGAGTGACGATGGGTGAAGTGGAATGTAATGGAGTGGAGTGCAGAGGAGTCTCATGGAATGGAATGGAATGGAACGCAATGGAAGCTGAGATTGTACCACTGCGCTCCAGGATGGGTGACACAGTGTGATACTCTCAAAAGAAAGGAATGGAATGGAATGCAGTGGAATGGAATGGAATGCAATGGGGTGCATTGGAGTGGAGTGGAGTGAAGTGAAGTGGATTGGAGTGGAATGGAGAGGAATGGAACGGAATGGAATGGAATGAAGTAGACTGGAGTGGGGTGGAGTTGAGTGCAATGGAATGGAGCGAAATGGAATCAGATGCAGAGAAATGGAGTAGAGAGGAGTGCAGTAGAGTGGAAAGGAGTGCAATGGAGTGGAATGGAATCGGAAGTAACGGAAAGTAGTGGAGTGGATGGAACGGAAAGGAAAGGAGTGGAGCGGAGTGGAATGGAACGGAGCGGGAGGTGGGTTGGGGCCACTGCACTCCAGGCTGGCTGGCTGACTGAGGTATTCTCGCAATAAAGGAATGGAATGGAATGCCGTAGAGTGGAATGGAACGGAGTGGAGTGGAGTGGAATGGAGTGAGTTGGAGCAGAGTGGAATGAAGAATGCAATGGGATGGAAGGGAATTGAATGAAATGCAGTGGAGTGCAGTGGAGTGCATTGCAGTGGAATGGAGCAGAATGGAATGGAAAGGAGTGGAATGGACAGGAGTGGAGTGCACTGGAGAGGAGAGGATAGGAATGCAGTGGAATGGAATTGGATGTAATGGAACGTAGAGGAGTGGAGTGGAATGGAGTGGGCCAGAGTGGAATGGAATGGAATGCAATGGAAAGGAATGGAGTGGAATAGAATGGAATGGAATGGAATGGAATGGAGTGGGATGACTTGTAGTGGGGTGGAGTGAAATGGAGTATAATGGAATGGAGTGGAGTGGAGTGGAATGTGATAGAATGGAGAGGAGGGGAATGGAGCAGAATGGAATGGAGTGCAGCGGAATGGAGTGGAGTGGAATGGAATCAAATGGAGTGGAATGGAACAGAGTGGAATGGAATGGAGTGCAATAGACTAGAATTGAGTGTAGTGTAGTGGAATTTAGTGGAATGGACTGGAATGGAGTGGAATGGAATGGAATTGAGGGGAATGGAATGGAATGGAAAGGAATGGAAAGCAATGGAAAGGAATAGAATTGAATGCAACGGAATTAAAAGAATGCAATGGAATGCAATGGAATAGAATGCAATGGAATGTATAGTTGACATGTAATATGAGCTGAGATTGTGACACTGCACTCCAGCCAGGGTGACATGGTGATATCCTGTCGTAAGAAGTGAATGGAATGCAATGGAGTGAAATGGAATGGAATGAAATGGAATGGAGCGGAGTGGAAGGGAATGGAGTGGAATGATATAGAATGCAGTGGACTGTAATGGCATGGAGTGGAAAGAAGTAGAGTGGAATAGAGTGGAATGGAATGGACTGGCATAGAATGGAGTGGAATTGAATGCAATGGAGTGGATTGGAAAGGAATGCAAAGGAGTAGAGTGGAGTAGAGTGGTGTGGAGTGGAGTGGAATGGAGCTGAATGTACTTCAATGGAGTACAATGGAATGGAACGGAGTGGAATGGAATGGAATGATATGAAGTGGATTGGAGTGGAATGGAATGGAATAGAATGGAATGGAGTAGAGTGTAATGGAATGCAGTGGCGATAAGTGGAGTGGAATGGAATGCATTGGAGTAGAGTGGAGTGGAATGGAATGGAATGGAGTGGAGTGGAGGGGAGTGGAGTGGAATGGAATTGAGTGAAGTGGAGTGCAGTTGAATGGAATATCGTGGTGTGGAGTGGAGTGGAAGTGAATGGAGTGAATAGGAGTGGAATGGAGTGGAAGGTAACGGAGTGGAATGGAGTCGAATGGAGTGGAATGGAGTAGAGTGGATTAGAGTGGAATGGTGTCGAACGGACTGGAATGGAATGGAATGGAGTGGAATGGAATTGAATCAAATGGAATGGAGTGGAGTGGAGTGGAGTGGAATGAAATGAAATGGAAGGGAGTGGAGAGAAACGCAGTTGATTGGAGTGGAGTGGAGTGGAAAGGAATGGAAAGGAGTGGGATGGAGACGTATGGATTGGAGTGGAATGGAGTGGAATGGAATGAAGTGGAAAGGAGTGGAACGGAGTGAAATTGAATTTAGTGGACTGGAGTGGAATGGAGTTAAATGGAATGGAATGGAATGGAGTGGAATGGAATGGAATGGAGTGGAGTGGAATGGAATAGAATGGCATGGAATGGAATAGAATGGGATGGAGTGGAGTGGAGAGGAGTGGAATGGATTGGAGTGAAGTGGAGTGGAATGGAATTGAGTGGAGCGGAGAGGAAAGGAATGGAATGGAGTGGAGTGGAATGGCATGGAATGGAGTGGAATGGAATGGATAGTAGTGGAGTGGAGTGGAGTGGATTGGAGTGTAGTGGAAGGGAATGGAGTGCAGTGTAATGGACTGGAATGGAGCAGAGCAGAATGGAGTGGACTGGACTGGAGTGGAATGGAATGGGATGGCATGGAATGGGAGCTGAGATTTTACCAATGTGCTCTAGGCAGGGTGACTGGGTGTCATACTCTCAAAAGAAAGGAATGGAATGGAACGCAGTGGAATGGAATGGAACAGAGTGGACATTAGTGGAGTGGAATGTGGAGGAATGGAATGAAATGGAACGTAATGGCATGAAATGGAGTGGTGTGGGGTGGAATGGATTATAGTGGAATGGGGTGGAAAGGAATGGGATGGAGTGGAATGAAGTGGAGTGCAGTGGAGTGGAACGGAGTTGAATGGCATAGAATTGAGTGGACAGTAGTGGAATGTTTTGGAATGCAATGGAATCCATTGAAATAGAATGGAATACAACGGAAAGTTGACATGGAGTGTGAGCTGAGATTGTGCCACTGCACTCCAGACTGGGTGACACGTTATATCCTGTGGATAGAAAGGAATGGAATGCAATAGAGTGAAATGGAATGGAGTGGAATGGAATTGAATGGAATGGAGTGGAGTGGAGTGGAGTCGAATGGAGACGAATGGAATGGGACGGAGTGCAAAGGAACGGAGTGGAGTGGAGTATCGTGGAGTGAAATAGAATGGAATGCACTGGGTTGGAATGGAATGCAATGGACTGCTGAAAGGAAATGTGAGCTGTTATTGTTCCACTGCACTCCAGGCTTTGTGACGGAATGAAATCCTGTGGAAAAAAAGGAATGGAATGGAATGGAATGGAATGGAATGGAATGGAGTGGAGTGGAGTGGTGTGGAGAGGAGTGTAGTGGAGTGGAGTGAAATGGAGTGGAGTGTCGTGGAGGAGAGTGGAATGGAGTGGAATGGAATGGAGAGGAAAGGAACGGAGTGGAGTGGAATGGAACGGAGTGGAGTGGAATGGAATCCAATGGAATGAAATGGAATTGAATCGAATGGAATGAAGAAATATGTGCAGTGATTTGGCCACTGCGCTGGAGCCTGTGTGAGAGAGGGAGATCCTGTCGATAAAACAGTGTGGAATGGAAGGGATTGGAATGGAATGGAATGGAACGTATTGGAGTGGAGTGGAGTGGAATTGAGTGGAGTGGAGTGCACTGGAATGGAATGGAATGCAATGGAATGTAATGGAATGATGAAATGATATGTGAGCTGAGATTGTGCCACTGCACTCCACGCTGGGTGACAGAGTGAGATACTCTTGAAAGAAAGAAATGGAATGGAAAGAATTTTTAATTGGGTGGATTCGAGTGGACTGAAGTAGAGTGCAGTGGAATAGAGAGGAATGGAATGGAATGGAATCGGATGTAAAGGAATGGAATGATGTGGAGTGGAGTGGTGAGGAGTGTAGTGCTGTGGAATGGAGCAGAAAGTAACGGGATGGTGTGGAGTGGAGTGCAGTGCAGTGGAGTGGAGAGGAGTGCAATGGCGTGGAATGGAATCGGATGTAAAGGAACGTACTGGAGTGGAGCGGAGTGGAAAGGAGTGGAATGGAATGGAATTGAATGTAATGGAAAGCAAAGGAATGGAATGGGATGCAATGGAATTTAATGCAATAGAATGCAGTTCAATAGAGAGTTGACATGTAATGTGAGCTGAGATTGTGCCTAAGCTCTCCAGGCTGTTTGACACAGTGATATCGTGTGGAAAGAATGGAATGGAATGCAGTGGTGTGAAATGGAATGGAATGTAGTGGACAGGAGTAGAATGGAGTGGAGTGAAGAGGAACAGAGTGGAATGGAATGGGATGCAGTGGAATGGAATGCAGTGGAGTGGAGTGAAATAGAAAGAAATGGAATGGGATGGAATGGAATGCAATGGAATGGAGAAGAGAAATGTGAGCTGAGATTGTGTGACTACACTCCAGCCTTAGTGACCGAGAGAGATTCTGTGGAAGGAAAGAACTGATTTCAAAGGAGTGGAATGGAAGGGAATGTAGTACAGTGGAGTAGAGTGGAATGGAGTGAAACAGAATAGAATGGAGTGGAAGGCAATGGAATGGAATGGAATGGAGTGGAGTGGAATAGAGAGGAGTGCACTGCAATGGAGTGGAGTGGAGTGGAAGGGAGTGGAATGCAATGGAATGTAGTGGAGTGCAGTGGAGTGGAATGGAATGGAGTGGACAGGAGTGGAAGGAGTAGAGTGGACTGGAATGGAATAGAATGGAACAGAATGCAGTGGAGTGGAGGGGAGTGGAGGTGAGTGGAGTGGCATGGAGTGGAATGGAATGGAATGGAGTGAAATGGAATCCAATGGATTGGAATGGAGTGGAGTGGAGTGGAGTGGAATGGAGAGGAGTCGAATGGAATGGAAGGGAATGCAACGGAACGCAGTGGTGTGGATTGGAATGCAGTGAAATGGAGTACTATGGAATCTAAAGGAGTGGAGTGGAGTCTAGTGGAGTGGAATGGAATGGAACAAAATGGAATGGAATGGCACGGAATGGAGTGGAGTAGAGTGGAGTGGGAAGGAAGGGAGATGAGTGGAATGGAGAGGAATGGAATGCAGTGGAGTGGATTGGATTGGAATGAACTGGAATGGAGAGGAATGGAATGAAGTGGAACGGAATGGACCGCAATGGAATTGAATGGAGTGAAGTGGAAAGTAGTGGAGTGGAGTGGAATGGAGTGGAAATGAATGGAATGGAGTGGAATGGAAGGGAATGGAGACAAGTGGATAGGAATTGACTGAAGCAGATTGGAGTGGAGTGGAGTGGAGTGGCATGGAATGGAATGAAGTGGATGGGAATGCAATGGAGTGGAATGAAATGGAATAAAATGGAATGGAGTGGAATGGAGAGGAATGGAGTGGAGTGGAGTGGAATGGAGGGGAGTAAGAGGAAGAGAATGGAATGGAATCGAAAGGAGGGAAGTGCAATTGTGTGGAGTGGAGTGGAGATGAAAGGAGTGGAGTGATGTGGAGTCGAGAGGAAAGGAATGGAATGGAATGGAATGGAGTTAAGTGGAGTGGAATGGAGTGGAAGGTAATGGAGTGGAATGAAAAGGAGTGGATTGGAATGGAGTGGAATGGAATGGAGTGGAACGGAGTGGAGTAGAATGGAGTGGGTTGCAGAGGAGTGGAATGGAGTGGAATGGAAGGGAACGGAAAGGAATGTAGTGGAAAGGAATGGAATGGAGTGGATTGAAATTGAATGGAAAGGATTGGAGTGCAGTGGACTGGAGGGGAGTGGAACAAAATGGAGTATAGTGCAGTGGAATGGAGTGGACTGGAGTGGAGATGAGTGGAGTGGACTGGAATGGAATGGAGGGGAGTGGAATGGTGTGGAGTGGGGTGGAAAGGAATGGAACAGAATGGAATGGAGAGGAATGGAGTGGCATGTAGTGGAGTGGAGTGAAGTGGAAAGGAATGGCATGGAATGGAGTAGAGTGGAATGGAGGGGTATGGAATGGAATGGAATGGAATTGAGTGGAATGGAGTGGAATGGAGTGGAGTGGAGAGGAATGGAATGGAGTGGAAAGGTCTGAAAAGAGTGGAATGGAGTGGAGTGGAATGCAATGGAGTAGATTGGAATGAAGTGGAAAGGAATAGAATGGAGAGAAGTAGAGTAGAATGGAGTGGATTGGAATGGAGGGGAGCAGAGTGGAGTTAACAGCGGTGGATTGGAATACAGTGGATGGGGTAGAGTGGAAGGGAGTGGAATTATATGGAATGGAATGGATTGGAGTGGAGTGGAAGGGAGTGGAGTGGAGTTGAAAGTAGAGGAATCGAAAGAAGTGGAAAGGAGTGGAGTAGAGTGGATTAGAGTGGATTGGAATGGAATGGAGTGGAGTGGAATGGTGTGGAAACGAATGGAAGGGAGGGGAGTGGAATGGAACGAAATGGAATGGAATGTAGTGGAATGGAGAGGAGTGGAGTGGACTGGAGTGGAATGTAATCGAATGGAGTGTACTGGAGTGGAATGTATTTGAGAGGCGGGTAATGGAGAGGAGTGGAATGTATTTGAGAGGCGGGTAGTGGAGTGGAGTGGAGTGAAATACATCGGAATGGCACGGAATTGAATGGAATGGAGGGGAGTGGAATGCAGTGGAGTGGAGTCGATTGGAGTGGTGAGGAATAGAACGGAGTGGCATGGAATGGAGCACAGTGGAATGCAATGGAGTGGAGTGGATTGGAAAGGGGTGGAGTGGAGTGACGATGGGTGAAGTGGAATGTAATGGAGTGGAGTGCAGAGGAGTCTCATGGAATGGAATGGAATGGAACGCAATGGAAGCTGAGATTGTACCACTGCGCTCCAGGATGGGTGACACAGTGTGATACTCTCAAAAGAAAGGAATGGAATGGAATGCAGTGGAATGGAATGGAATGCAATGGGGTGCATTGGAGTGGAGTGGAGTGAAGTGAAGTGGATTGGAGTGGAATGGAGAGGAATGGAACGGAATGGAATGGAATGAAGTAGACTGGAGTGGGGTGGAGTTGAGTGCAATGGAATGGAGCGAAATGGAATCAGATGCAGAGAAATGGAGTAGAGAGGAGTGCAGTAGAGTGGAAAGGAGTGCAATGGAGTGGAATGGAATCGGAAGTAACGGAAAGTAGTGGAGTGGATGGAACGGAAAGGAAAGGAGTGGAGCGGAGTGGAATGGAACGGAGCGGGAGGTGGGTTGGGGCCACTGCACTCCAGGCTGGCTGGCTGACTGAGGTATTCTCGCAATAAAGGAATGGAATGGAATGCCGTAGAGTGGAATGGAACGGAGTGGAGTGGAGTGGAATGGAGTGAGTTGGAGCAGAGTGGAATGAGGAATGCAATGGGATGGAAGGGAATTGAATGAAATGCAGTGGAGTGCAGTGGAGTGCATTGCAGTGGAATGGAGCAGAATGGAATGGAAAGGAGTGGAATGGACAGGAGTGGAGTGCACTGGAGAGGAGAGGATAGGAATGCAGTGGAATGGAATTGGATGTAATGGAACGTAGAGGAGTGGAGTGGAATGGAGTGGGCCAGAGTGGAATGGAATGGAATGCAATGGAAAGGAATGGAGTGGAATAGAATGGAATGGAATGGAATGGAATGGAGTGGGATGACTTGTAGTGGGGTGGAGTGAAACGGAGTATAATGGAATGGAGTGGAGTGGAGTGGAATGTGATAGAATGGAGAGGAGGGGAATGGAGCAGAATGGAATGGAGTGCAGCGGAATGGAGTGGAGTGGAATGGAATCAAATGGAGTGGAATGGAACAGAGTGGAATGGAATGGAGTGCAATAGACTAGAATTGAGTGTAGTGTAGTGGAATTTAGTGGAATGGACTGGAATGGAGTGGAATGGAATGGAATTGAGGGGAATGGAATGGAATGGAAAGGAATGGAAAGCAATGGAAAGGAATAGAATTGAATGCAACGGAATTAAAAGAATGCAATGGAATGCAATGGAATAGAATGCAATGGAATGTATAGTTGACATGTAATATGAGCTGAGATTGTGACACTGCACTCCAGCCAGGGTGACATGGTGATATCCTGTCGTAAGAAGTGAATGGAATGCAATGGAGTGAAATGGAATGGAATGAAATGGAATGGAGCGGAGTGGAAGGGAATGGAGTGGAATGAAATAGAATGCAGTGGACTGTAATGGCATGGAGTGGAAAGAAGTAGAGTGGAATGGAGTGGAATGGAATGGACTGGCATAGAATGGAGTGGAATTGAATGCAATGGAGTGGATTGGAAAGGAATGCAAAGGAGTAGAGTGGAGTAGAGTGGTGTGGAGTGGAGTGGAATGGAGCTGAATGTACTTCAATGGAGTACAATGGAATGGAACGGAGTGGAATGGAATGGAATGATATGAGGTGGATTGGAGTGGAATATAGTGGAGTGGAATGGAATGGAATAGAATGGAATGGAGTAGAGTGTAATGGAATGCAGTGGCGATAAGTGGAGTGGAATGGAATGCATTGGAGTAGAGTGGAGTGGAATGGAATGGAATGGAGTGGAGTGGAGGGGAGTGGAGTGGAATGGAATTGAGTGAAGTGGAGCGCAGTTGAATGGAATATCGTGGTGTGGAGTGGAGTGGAAGTGAATGGAGTGAATAGGAGTGGAATGGAGTGGAAGGTAACGGAGTGGAATGGAGTCGAATGGAGTGGAATGGAGTAGAGTGGATTAGAGTGGAATGGTGTCGAACGGACTGGAATGGAATGGAATGGAGTGGAATGGAATTGAATCAAATGGAATGGAGTGGAGTGGAATGGAGTGGAGTGGAGTGGAATGAAATGGAATGGAAGGGAGTGGAGAGAAACGCAGTTGATTGGAGTGGAGTGGAGTGGAAAGGAATGGAAAGGAGTGGGATGGAGACGTATGGATTGGAGTGGAATGGAGTGGAATGGAATGAAGTGGAAAGGAGTGGAACGGAGTGAAATTGAATTTAGTGGACTGGAGTGGAATGGAGTTAAATGGAATGGAATGGAATGGAGTGGAATGGAATGGAATGGAGTGGAGTGGAATGGAATAGAATGGCATGGAATGGAATAGAATGGGATGGACTGGAGTGGAGAGGAGTGGAATGGATTGGAGTGAAGTGGAGTGGAATGGAAATGAGTGGAGTGGAGAGGAAAGGGATGGAATGGAGTGGAGTGGAATGGCATGGAATGGAGTGGAATGGAATGGATAGTAGTGGAGTGGAGTGGAGTGGATTGGAGTGTAGTGGAAGGGAATGGAGTGCAGTGTAATGGACTGGAATGGAGCAGAGCAGAATGGAGTGGACTGGACTGGAGTGGAATGGAATGGGATGGCATGGAATGGGAGCTGAGATTTTACCAATGTGCTCTAGGCAGGGTGACTGGGTGTCATACTCTCAAAAGAAAGGAATGGAATGGAACGCAGTGGAATGGAATGGAACAGAGTGGACATTAGTGGAGTGGAATGTGGAGGAATGGAATGAAATGGAACGTAATGGCATGAAATGGAGTGGTGTGGGGTGGAATGGATTATAGTGGAATGGGGTGGAAAGGAATGGGATGGAGTGGAATGAAGTGGAGTGCAGTGGAGTGGAACGGAGTTGAATGGCATAGAATTGAGTGGACAGTAGTGGAATGTTTTGGAATGCAATGGAATCCATTGTAATAGAATGGAATACAACGGAAAGTTGACATGGAGTGTGAGCTGAGATTGTGCCACTGCACTCCAGACTGGGTGACACGTTATATCCTGTGGATAGAAAGGAATGGAATGCAATAGAGTGAAATGGAATGGAGTGGAATGGAATTGAATGGAATGGAGTGGAGTGGAGTGGAGTCGAATGGAGACGAATGGAATGGGACGGAGTGGAATGGAACGGAGTGGAGTGGAGTATCGTGGAGTGAAATAGAATGGAATGCACTGGGTTGGAATGGAATGCAATGGACTGCTGAAAGGAAATGTGAGCTGTTATTGTTCCACTGCACTCCAGCCTTTGTGACGGAATGAAATCCTGTGGAAAAAAAGGAATGGAATGGAATGGAATGGAATGGAATGGAATGGAATGCAATGGAATGGATTGGAGTGGATTGGTGTGGAGAGGAGTGTAGTGGAGTGGAGTGAAATGGAGTGGAGTGTCGTGGAGGAGAGTGGAATGGAGTGGAATGGAATGGAGAGGAAAGGAACGGAGTGGAGTGGAATGGAACGGAGTGGAGTGGAATGGAATCCAATGGAATGAAATGGAATTGAATCGAATGGAATGAAGAAATATGTGCAGTGATTTGGCCACTGCGCTGGAGCCTGTGTGAGAGAGGGAGATCCTGTCGATAAAACAGTGTGGAATGGAAGGGATTGGAATGGAATGGAATGGAACGTACTGGAGTGGAGTGGAGTGGAATTGAGTGGAGTGGAGTGCACTGGAATGGAATGGAATGCAATGGAATGTAATGGAATGATGAAATGATATGTGAGCTGAGATTGTGCCACTGCACCCACGCTGGGTGACAGAGTGAGATACTCTTGAAAGAAAGAAATGGAATGGAAAGAATTTTTAATTGGGTGGATTCGAGTGGACTGAAGTAGAGTGCAGTGGAATAGAGAGGAATGGAATGGAATGGAATCGGATGTAAAGGAATGGAATGATGTGGAGTGGAGTGGTGAGGAGTGTAGTGCTGTGGAATGGAGCAGAAAGTAACGGGATGGTGTGGAGTGGAGTGCAGTGCAGTGGAGTGGAGAGGAGTGCAATGGCGTGGAATGGAATCGGATGTAAAGGAACGTACTGGAGTGGAGCGGAGTGGAAAGGAGTGGAATGGAATGGAATTGAATGTAATGGAAAGCAAAGGAATGGAATGGGATGCAATGGAATTTAATGCAATAGAATGCAGTTCAATAGAGAGTTGACATGTAATGTGAGCTGAGATTGTGCCTAAGCTCTCCAGGCTGTTTGACACAGTGATATCGTGTGGAAAGAATGGAATGGAATGCAGTGGTGTGAAATGGAATGGAATGTAGTGGACAGGAGTAGAATGGAGTGGAGTGAAGAGGAACAGAGTGGAATGGAATGGGATGCAGTGGAATGGAATGCAGTGGAGTGGAGTGAAATAGAAAGAAATGGAATGGGATGGAATGGAATGCAATGGAATGGAGAAGAGAAATGTGAGCTGAGATTGTGTGACTACACTCCAGCCTTAGTGACCGAGAGAGATTCTGTGGAAGGAAAGAACTGATTTCAAAGGAGTGGAATGGAAGGGAATGTAGTACAGTGGAGTAGAGTGGAATGGAGTGAAACAGAATAGAATGGAGTGGAAGGCAATGGAATGGAATGGAATGGAGTGGAGTGGAATAGAGAGGAGTGCACTGCAATGGAGTGGAGTGGAGTGGAAGGGAGTGGAATGCAATGGAATGTAGTGGAGTGCAGTGGAGTGGAATGGAATGGAGTGGACAGGAGTGGAAGGAGTAGAGTGGACTGGAATGGAATAGAATGGAACAGAATGCAGTGGAGTGGAGGGGAGTGGAGGTGAGTGGAGTGGCATGGAGTGGAATGGAATGGAATGGAGTGAAATGGAATCCAATGGATTGGAATGGAGTGGAGTGGAGTGGAGTGGAATGGAGAGGAGTCGAATGGAATGGAAGGGAATGCAACGGAACGCAGTGGTGTGGATTGGAATGCAGTGAAATGGAGTACTATGGAATCTAAAGGAGTGGAGTGGAGTCTAGTGGAGTGGAATGGAATGGAACAAAATGGAATGGAATGGCACGGAATGGAGTGGAGTAGAGTGGAGTGGGAAGGAAGGGAGATGAGTAGAATGGAGAGGAATGGAATGCAGTGGAGTGGATTGGATTGGAATGAACTGGAATGGAGAGGAATGGAATGAAGTGGAACGGAATGGACCGCAATGGAATTGAATGGAGTGAAGTGGAAAGTAGTGGAGTGGAGTGGAATGGAGTGGAAATGAATGGAATGGAGTGGAATGGAAGGGAATGGAGACAAGTGCATAGGAATTGACTGAAGCAGATTGGAGTGGAGTGGAGTGGAGTGGCAAGGAATGGAATGAAGTGGATGGGAATGCAATGGAGTGGAATGAAATGGAATAAAATGGCATGGAGTGGAATGGAGAGGAATGGAGTGGAGTGGAGTGGAATGGAGGGGAGTAAGAGGAAGAGAATGGAATGGAATCGAAAGGAGGGAAGTGCAATTGTGTGGAGTGGAGTGGAGATGAAAGGAGTGGAGTGATGTGGAGTCGAGAGGAAAGGAATGGAATGGAATGGAATGGAGTTAAGTGGAGTGGAATGGAGTGGAAGGTAATGGAGTGGAATGAAAAGGAGTGGATTGGAATGGAGTGGAATGGAATGGAGTGGAACGGAGTGGAGTAGAATGGAGTGGGTTGCAGAGGAGTGGAATGGAGTGGAATGGAAGGGAACGGAAAGGAATGTAGTGGAAAGGAATGGAATGGAGTGGATTGAAATTGAATGGAAAGGATTGGAGTGCAGTGGACTGGAGGGGAGTGGAACAAAATGGAGTATAGTGCAGTGGAATGGAGTGGACTGGAGTGGAGATGAGTGGAGTGGACTGGAATGGAATGGAGTGGAGTGGAATGGTGTGGAGTGGGGTGGAAAGGAATGGAACAGAATGGAATGGAGAGGAATGGAGTGGCATGTAGTGGAGTGGAGTGAAGTGGAAAGGAATGGCATGGAATGGAGTAGAGTGGAATGGAGGGGTATGGAATGGAATGGAATGGAATTGAGTGGAATGGAGTGGAATGGAGTGGAGTGGAGAGGAATGGAATGGAGTGGAAAGGTCTGAAAGGAGTGGAATGGAGTGGAGTGGAATGCAATGGAGTAGATGGGAATGAAGTGGAAAGGAATAGAATGGAGAGAAGTAGAGTAGAATGGAGTGGATTGGAATGGAGGGGAGCGGAGTGGAGTTAACAGCAGTGGATTGGAATACAGTGGATGGGGTAGAGTGGAAGGGAGTGGAAATATATGGAATGGAATGGATTGGAGTGGAGTGGAAGGGAGTGGAGTGGAGTTGAAAGTAGAGGAATCGAAAGAAGTGGAAAGGAGTGGAGTAGAGTGGATTAGAGTGGATTGGAATGGAATGGAGTGGAGTGGAATGGTGTGGAAACGAATGAAAGGGAGGGGAGTGGAATGGAACGAAATGGAATGGAATGTAGTGGAATGGAGAGGAGTGGAGTGGACTGGAGTGGAATGTAATCGAATGGAGTGTACTGCAGTGGAATGTATTTGAGAGGCGGGTAATGGAGAGGAATTGAGTGGAGTGGAGTGGAGTGAAATACATCGGAATGGCACGGAATTGAATGGAATGGAGGGGAGTGGAATGCAGTGGAGTGGAGTCGATTGGAGTGGTGAGGAATAGAACGGAGTGGCATGGAATGGAGCACAGTGGAATGCAATGGAGTGGAGTGGATTGGAAAGGGGTGGAGTGGAGTGACGATGGGTGAAGTGGAATGTAATGGAGTGGAGTGCAGAGGAGTCTCATGGAATGGAATGGAATGGAACGCAATGGAAGCTGAGATTGTACCACTGCGCTCCAGGATGGGTGACACAGTGTGATACTCTCAAAAGAAAGGAATGGAATGGAATGCAGTGGAATGGAATGGAATGCAATGGGGTGCATTGGAGTGGAGTGGAGTGAAGTGAAGTGGATTGGAGTGGAATGGAGAGGAATGGAACGGAATGGAATGGAATGAAGTAGACTGGAGTGGGGTGGAATTGAGTGCAATGGAATGGAGCGAAATGGAATCAGATGCAGAGAAATGGAGTAGAGAGGAGTGCAGTAGAGTGGAAAGGAGTGCAATGGAGTGGAATGGAATCGGAAGTAACGGAAAGTAGTGGAGTGGATGGAACGGAAAGGAAAGGAGTGGAGCGGAGTGGAATGGAACGGAGCGGGAGGTGGGTTGGGGCCACTGCACTCCAGGCTGGCTGGCTGACTGAGGTATTCTCGCAATAAAGGAATGGAATGGAATGCCGTAGAGTGGAATGGAACGGAGTGGAGTGGAGTGGAATGGAGTGAGTTGGAGCAGAGTGGAATGAAGAATGCAATGGGATGGAAGGGAATTGAATGAAATGCAGTGGAGTGCAGTGGAGTGCATTGCAGTGGAATGGAGCAGAATGGAATGGAAAGGAGTGGAATGGACAGGAGTGGAGTGCACTGGAGAGGAGAGGATAGGAATGCAGTGGAATGGAATTGGATGTAATGGAACGTAGAGGAGTGGAGTGGAATGGAGTGGGCCAGAGTGGAATGGAATGGAATGCAATGGAAAGGAATGGAGTGGAATAGAATGGAATGGAATGGAATGGAATGGAGTGGGATGACTTGTAGTGGGGTGGAGTGAAATGGAGTATAACGGAATGGAGTGGAGTGGAGTGGAATGCGATAGAATGGAGAGGAGGGGAATGGAGCAGAATGGAATGGAGTGCAGCGGAATGGAGTGGAGTGGAATGGAATCAAATGGAGTGGAATGGAACAGAGTGGAATGGAATGGAGTGCAATAGACTAGAATTGAGTGTAGTGTAGTGGAATTTAGTGGAATGGACTGGAATGGAGTGGAATGGAATGGAATTGAGGGGAATGGAATGGAATGGAAAGGAATGGAAAGCAATGGAAAGGAATAGAATTGAATGCAACGGAATTAAAAGAATGCAATGGAATGCAATGGAATAGAATGCAATGGAATGTATAGTTGACATGTAATATGAGCTGAGATTGTGACACTGCACTCCAGCCAGGGTGACATGGTGATATCCTGTCGTAAGAAGTGAATGGAATGCAATGGAGTGAAATGGAATGGAATGAAATGGAATGGAGCGGAGTGGAAGGGAATGGAGTGGAATGAAATAGAATGCAGTGGACTGTAATGGCATGGAGTGGAAAGAAGTAGAGTGGAATGGAGTGGAATGGAATGGACTGGCATAGAATGGAGTGGAATTGAATGCAATGGAGTGGATTGGAAAGGAATGCAAAGGAGTAGAGTGGAGTAGAGTGGTGTGGAGTGGAGTGGAATGGAGCTGAATGTACTTCAATGGAGTACAATGGAATGGAACGGAGTGGAATGGAATGGAATGATATGAGGTGGATTGGAGTGGAATGTAGTGGAGTGGAATGGAATGGAATAGAATGGAATGGAGTAGAGTGTAATGGAATGCAGTGGCGATAAGTGGAGTGGAATGGAATGCATTGGAGTAGAGTGGAGTGGAATGGAATGGAATGGAGTGGAGTGGAGGGGAGTGGAGTGGAATGGAATTGAGTGAAGTGGAGTGCAGTTGAATGGAATATCGTGGTGTGGAGTGGAGTGGAAGTGAATGGAGTGAATAGGAGTGGAATGGAGTGGAAGGTAACGGAGTGGAATGGAGTCGAATGGAGTGGAATGGAGTAGAGTGGATTAGAGTGGAATGGTGTCGAACGGACTGGAATGGAATGGAATGGAGTGGAATGGAATTGAATCAAATGGAATGGAGTGGAGTGGAATGGAGTGGAGTGGAGTGAAATGAAATGGAATGGAAGGGAGTGGAGAGAAACGCAGTTGATTGGAGTGGAGTGGAGTGGAAAGGAATGGAAAGGAGTGGGATGGAGACGTATGGATTGGAGTGGAATGGAGTGGAATGGAATGAAGTGGAAAGGAGTGGAACGGAGTGAAATTGAATTTAGTGGACTGGAGTGGAATGGAGTTAAATGGAATGGAATGGAATGGAGTGGAATGGAATGGAATGGAGTGGAGTGGAATGGAATAGAATGGCATGGAATGGAATAGAATGGGATGGAGTGGAGTGGAGAGGAGTGGAATGGATTGGAGTGAAGTGGAGTGGAATGGAATTGAGTGGAGCGGAGAGGAAAGGAATGGAATGGAGTGGAGTGGAATGGCATGGAATGGAGTGGAATGGAATGGATAGTAGTGGAGTGGAGTGGAGTGGATTGGAGTGTAGTGGAAGGGAATGGAGTGCAGTGTAATGGACTGGAATGGAGCAGAGCAGAATGGAGTGGACTGGACTGGAGTGGAATGGAATGGGATGGCATGGAATGGGAGCTGAGATTTTACCAATGTGCTCTAGGCAGGGTGACTGGGTGTCATACTCTCAAAAGAAAGGAATGGAATGGAACGCAGTGGAATGGAATGGAACAGAGTGGACATTAGTGGAGTGGAATGTGGAGGAATGGAATGAAATGGAACGTAATGGCATGAAATGGAGTGGTGTGGGGTGGAATGGATTATAGTGGAATGGGGTGGAAAGGAATGGGATGGAGTGGAATGAAGTGGAGTGCAGTGGAGTGGAACGGAGTTGAATGGCATAGAATTGAGTGGACAGTAGTGGAATGTTTTGGAATGCAATGGAATCCATTGTAATAGAATGGAATACAACGGAAAGTTGACATGGAGTGTGAGCTGAGATTGTGCCACTGCACTCCAGACTGGGTGACACGTTATATCCTGTGGATAGAAAGGAATGGAATGCAATAGAGTGAAATGGAATGGAGTGGAATGGAATTGAATGGAATGGAGTGGAGTGGAGTGGAGTCGAATGGAGACGAATGGAATGGGACGGAGTGGAATGGAACGGAGTGGAGTGGAGTATCGTGGAGTGAAATAGAATGGAATGCACTGGGTTGGAATGGAATGCAATGGACTGCTGAAAGGAAATGTGAGCTGTTATTGTTCCACTGCACTCCAGCCTTTGTGACGGAATGAAATCCTGTGGAAAAAAAGGAATGGAATGGAATGGAATGGAATGGAGTGGAGTGGAGTGGTGTGGAGAGGAGTGTAGTGGAGTGGAGTGAAATGGAGTGGAGTGTCGTGGAGGAGAGTGGAATGGAGTGGAATGGAATGGAGAGGAAAGGAACGGAGTGGAGTGGAATGGAACGGAGTGGAGTGGAATGGAATCCAATGGAATGAAATGGAATTGAATCGAATGGAATGAAGAAATATGTGCAGTGATTTGGCCACTGCGCTGGAGCCTGTGTGAGAGAGGGAGATCCTGTCGATAAAACAGTGTGGAATGGAAGGGATTGGAATGGAATGGAATGGAACGTACTGGAGTGGAGTGGAGTGGAATTGAGTGGAGTGGAGTGCACTGGAATGGAATGGAATGCAATGGAATGTAATGGAATGATGAAATGATATGTGAGCTGAGATTGTGCCACTGCACTCCACGCTGGGTGACAGAGTGAGATACTCTTGAAAGAAAGAAATGGAATGGAAAGAATTTTTAATTGGGTGGATTCGAGTGGACTGAAGTAGAGTGCAGTGGAATAGAGAGGAATGGAATGGAATGGAATCGGATGTAAAGGAATGGAATGATGTGGAGTGGAGTGGTGAGGAGTGTAGTGCTGTGGAATGGAGCAGAAAGTAACGGGATGGTGTGGAGTGGAGTGCAGTGCAGTGGAGTGGAGAGGAGTGCAATGGCGTGGAATGGAATCGGATGTAAAGGAACGTACTGGAGTGGAGCGGAGTGGAAAGGAGTGGAATGGAATGGAATTGAATGTAATGGAAAGCAAAGGAATGGAATGGGATGCAATGGAATTTAATGCAATAGAATGCAGTTCAATAGAGAGTTGACATGTAATGTGAGCTGAGATTGTGCCTAAGCTCTCCAGGCTGTTTGACACAGTGATATCGTGTGGAAAGAATGGAATGGAATGCAGTGGTGTGAAATGGAATGGAATGTAGTGGACAGGAGTAGAATGGAGTGGAGTGAAGAGGAACAGAGTGGAATGGAATGGGATGCAGTGGAATGGAATGCAGTGGAGTGGAGTGAAATAGAAAGAAATGGAATGGGATGGAATGGAATGCAATGGAATGGAGAAGAGAAATGTGAGCTGAGATTGTGTGACTACACTCCAGCCTTAGTGACCGAGAGAGATTCTGTGGAAGGAAAGAACTGATTTCAAAGGAGTGGAATGGAAGGGAATGTAGTACAGTGGAGTAGAGTGGAATGGAGTGAAACAGAATAGAATGGAGTGGAAGGCAATGGAATGGAATGGAATGGAGTGGAGTGGAATAGAGAGGAGTGCACTGCAATGGAGTGGAGTGGAGTGGAAGGGAGTGGAATGCAATGGAATGTAGTGGAGTGCAGTGGAGTGGAATGGAATGGAGTGGACAGGAGTGGAAGGAGTAGAGTGGACTGGAATGGAACAGAATGGAACAGAATGCAGTGGAGTGGAGGGGAGTGGAGGTGAGTGGAGTGGCATGGAGTGGAATGGAATGGAATGGAGTGAAATGGAATCCAATGGATTGGAATGGAGTGGAGTGGAGTGGAGTGGAATGGAGAGGAGTCGAATGGAATGGAAGGGAATGCAACGGAACGCAGTGGTGTGGATTGGAATGCAGTGAAATGGAGTACTATGGAATCTAAAGGAGTGGAGTGGAGTCTAGTGGAGTGGAATGGAATGGAACAAAATGGAATGGAATGGCACGGAATGGAGTGGAGTAGAGTGGAGTGGGAAGGAAGGGAGATGAGTGGAATGGAGAGGAATGGAATGCAGTGGAGTGGATTGGATTGGAATGAACTGGAATGGAGAGGAATGGAATGAAGTGGAACGGAATGGACTGCAATGGAATTGAATGGAGTGAAGTGGAAAGTAGTGGAGTGGAGTGGAATGGAGCGGAAATGAATGGAATGGAGTGGAATGGAAGGGAATGGAGACAAGTGGATAGGAATTGACTGAAGCAGATTGGAGTGGAGTGGAGTGGAGTGGCATGGAATGGAATGAAGTGGATGGGAATGCAATGGAGTGGAAAGAAATGGAATAAAATGGAAAGGAGTGGAATGGAGAGGAATGGAGTGGAAGTGGAGTGGAATGGAGGGGAGTAAGAGGAAGAGAATGGAATGGAATCGAAAGGAGGGAAGTGCAATTGTGTGGAGTGGAGTGGAGATGAAAGGAGTGGAGTGATGTGGAGTCGAGAGGAAAGGAATGGAATGGAATGGAATGGAGTTAAGTGGAGTGGAATGGAGTGGAAGGTAATGGAGTGGAATGAAAAGGAGTGGATTGGAATGGAGTGGAATGGAATGGAGTGGAACGGAGTGGAGTAGAATGGAGTGGGTTGCAGAGGAGTGGAATGGAGTGGAATGGAAGGGAACGGAAAGGAATGTAGTGGAAAGGAATGGAATGGAGTGGATTGAAATTGAATGGAAAGGATTGGAGTGCAGTGGACTGGAGGGGAGTGGAATAAAATGGAGTATAGTGCAGTGGAATGGAGTGGACTGGAGTGGAGATGAGTGGAGTGGACTGGAATGGAATGGAGTGGAGTGGAATGGTGTGGAGTGGGGTGGAAAGGAATGGAACAGAATGGAATGGAGAGGAATGGAGTGGCATGTAGTGGAGTGGAGTGAAGTGGAAAGGAATGGCATGGAATGGAGTAGAGTGGAATGGAGGGGTATGGAATGGAATGGAATGGAATTGAGTGGAATGGAGTGGAATGGAGTGGAGTGGAGAGGAATGGAATGGAGTGGAAAGGTCTGAAAGGAGTGGAATGGAGTGGAGTGGAATGCAATGGAGTAGATTGGAATGAAGTGGAAAGGAATAGAATGGAGAGAAGTAGAGTAGAATGGAGTGGATTGGAATGGAGGGGAGCAGAGTGGAGTTAACAGCGGTGGATTGGAATACAGTGGATGGGGTAGAGTGGAAGGGAGTGGAATTATATGGAATGGAATGGATTGGATTGGAGTGGAAGGGAGTGGAGTGGAGTTGAAAGTAGAGGAATCGAAAGAAGTGGAAAGGAGTGGAGTAGAGTGGATTAGAGTGGATTGGAATGGAATGGAGTGGAGTGGAATGGTGTGGAAACGAATGAAAGGGAGGGGAGTGGAATGGAACGAAATGGAATGGAATGTAGTGGAATGGAGAGGAGTGGAGTGGACTGGAGTGGAATGTAATCGAATGGAGTGTACTGGAGTGGAATGTATTTGAGAAGCGGGTAATGGAGAGGAATTGAGTGGAGTGGAGTGGAGTGAAATACATCGGAATGGCACGGAATTGAATGGAATGGAGGGGAGTGGAATGCAGTGGAGTGGAGTCGATTGGACTGGTGAGGAATAGAACGGAGTGGCATGGAATGGAGCACAGTGGAATGCAATGGAGTGGAGTGGATTGGAAAGGGGTGGAGTGGAGTGACGATGGGTGAAGTGGAATGTAATGGAGTGGAGTGCAGAGGAGTCTCATGGAATGGAATGGAATGGAACGCAATGGAAGCTGAGATTGTACCACTGCGCTCCAGGATGGGTGACACAGTGTGATACTCTCAAAAGAAAGGAATGGAATGGAATGCAGTGGAATGGAATGGAATGCAATGGGGTGCATTGGAGTGGAGTGGAGTGAAGTGAAGTGGATTGGAGTGGAATGGAGAGGAATGGAACGGAATGGAATGGAATGAAGTAGACTGGAGTGGGGTGGAGTTGAGTGCAATGGAATGGAGCGAAATGGAATCAGATGCAGAGAAATGGAGTAGAGAGGAGTGCAGTAGAGTGGAAAGGAGTGCAATGGAGTGGAATGGAATCGGAAGTAACGGAAAGTAGTGGAGTGGATGGAACGGAAAGGAAAGGAGTGGAGCGGAGTGGAATGGAACGGAGCGGGAGGTGGGTTGGGGCCACTGCACTCCAGGCTGGCTGGCTGACTGAGGTATTCTCGCAATAAAGGAATGGAATGGAATGCCGTAGAGTGGAATGGAACGGAGTGGAGTGGAGTGGAATGGAGTGAGTTGGAGCAGAGTGGAATGAAGAATGCAATGGGATGGAAGGGAATTGAATGAAATGCAGTGGAGTGCACTGGAGTGCATTGCAGTGGAATGGAGCAGAATGGAATGGAAAGGAGTGGAATGGACAGGAGTGGAGTGCACTGGAGAGGAGAGGATAGGAATGCAGTGGAATGGAATTGGATGTAATGGAACGTAGAGGAGTGGAGTGGAATGGAGTGGGCCAGAGTGGAATGGAATGGAATGCAATGGAAAGGAATGGAGTGGAATAGAATGGAATGGAATGGAATGGAATGGAGTGGGATGACTTGTAGTGGGGTGGAGTGAAACGGAGTATAATGGAATGGAGTGGAGTGGAGTGGAATGTGATAGAATGGAGAGGAGGGGAATGGAGCAGAATGGAATGGAGTGCAGCGGAATGGAGTGGAGTGGAATGGAATCAAATGGAGTGGAATGGAACAGAGTGGAATGGAATGGAGTGCAATAGACTAGAATTGAGTGTAGTGTAGTGGAATTTAGTGGAATGGACTGGAATGGAGTGGAATGGAATGGAATTGAGGGGAATGGAATGGAATGGAAAGGAATGGAAAGCAATGGAAAGGAATAGAATTGAATGCAACGGAATTAAAAGAATGCAATGGAATGCAATGGAATAGAATGCAATGGAATGTATAGTTGACATGTAATATGAGCTGAGATTGTGACACTGCACTCCAGCCAGGGTGACATGGTGATATCCTGTCGTAAGAAGTGAATGGAATGCAATGGAGTGAAATGGAATGGAATGAAATGGAATGGAGCGGAGTGGAAGGGAATGGAGTGGAATGAAATAGAATGCAGTGGACTGTAATGGCATGGAGTGGAAAGAAGTAGAGTGGAATGGAGTGGAATGGAATCGACTGGCATAGAATGGAGTGGAATTGAATGCAATGGAGTGGATTGGAAAGGAATGCAAAGGAGTAGAGTGGAGTAGAGTGGTGTGGAGTGGAGTGAAATGGAGCTGAATGTACTTCAATGGAGTACAATGGAATGGAACGGAGTGGAATGGAATGGAATGATATGAGGTGGATTGGAGTGGAATGTAGTGGAGTGGAATGGAATGGAATAGAATGGAATGGAGTAGAGTGTAATGGAATGCAGTGGCGATAAGTGGAGTGGAATGGAATGCATTGGAGTAGAGTGGAGTGGAATGGAATGGAATGGAGTGGAGTGGAGGGGAGTGGAGTGGAATGGAATTAAGTGAAGTGGAGTGCAGTTGAATGGAATATCGTGGTGTGGAGTGGAGTGGAAGTGAATGGAGTGAATAGGAGTGGAATGGAGTGGAAGGTAACGGAGTGGAATGGAGTCGAATGGAGTGGAATGGAGTAGAGTGGATTAGAGTGGAATGGTGTCGAACGGACTGGAATGGAATGGAATGGAGTGGAATGGAATTGAATCAAATGGAATGGAGTGGAGTGGAGTGGAGTGGAATGAAATGAAATGGAAGGGAGTGGAGAGAAACGCAGTTGATTGGAGTGGAGTGGAGTGAAAAGGAATGGAAAGGAGTGGGATGGAGACGTATGGATTGGAGTGGAATGGAGTGGAATGGAATGAAGTGGAAAGGAGTGGAACGGAGTGAAATTGAATTTAGTGGACTGGAGTGGAATGGAGTTAAATGGAATGGAATGGAATGGAGTGGAATGGAATGGAATGGAGTGGAGTGGAATGGAATAGAATGGCATGGAATGGAATAGAATGGGATGGAGTGGAGTGGAGAGGAGTGGAATGGATTGGAGTGAAGTGGAGTGGAATGGAATTGAGTGGAGCGGAGAGGAAAGGAATGGAATGGAGTGGAGTGGAATGGCATGGAATGGAGTGGAATGGAATGGATAGTAGTGGAGTGGAGTGGAGTGGATTGGAGTGTAGTGGAAGGGAATGGAGTGCAGTGTAATGGACTGGAATGGAGCAGAGCAGAATGGAGTGGACTGGACTGGAGTGGAATGGAATGGGATGGCATGGAATGGGAGCTGAGATTTTACCAATGTGCTCTAGGCAGGGTGACTGGGTGTCATACTCTCAAAAGAAAGGAATGGAATGGAACGCAGTGGAATGGAATGGAACAGAGTGGACATTAGTGGAGTGGAATGTGGAGGAATGGAATGAAATGGAACGTAATGGCATGAAATGGAGTGGTGTGGGGTGGAATGGATTATAGTGGAATGGGGTGGAAAGGAATGGGATGGAGTGGAATGAAGTGGAGTGCAGTGGAGTGGAACGGAGTTGAATGGCATAGAATTGAGTGGACAGTAGTGGAATGTTTTGGAATGCAATGGAATCCATTGTAATAGAATGGAATACAACGGAAAGTTGACATGGAGTGTGAGCTGAGATTGTGCCACTGCACTCCAGACTGGGTGACACGTTATATCCTGTGGATAGAAAGGAATGGAATGCAATAGAGTGAAATGGAATGGAGTGGAATGGAATTGAATGGAATGGAGTGGAGTGGAGTGGAGTCGAATGGAGACGAATGGAATGGGACGGAGTGGAATGGAACGGAGTGGAGTGGAGTATCGTGGAGTGAAATAGAATGGAATGCACTGGGTTGGAATGGAATGCAATGGACTGCTGAAAGGAAATGTGAGCTGTTATTGTTCCACTGCACTCCAGCCTTTGTGACGGAATGAAATCCTGTGGAAAAAAAGGAATGGAATGGAATGGAATGGAATGGAATGGAACGGAATGGAATGGAATGGAATGGAATGGAATGGAACGGAATGGAATGGAATGGAATGGAATGGAGTGGAGTGGAGTGGTGTGGAGAGGAGTGTAGTGGAGTGGAGTGAAATGGAGTGGAGTGTCGTGGAGGAGAGTGGAATGGAGTGGAATGGAATGGAGAGGAAAGGAACGGAGTGGAGTGGAATGGAACGGAGTGGAGTGGAATGGAATCCAATGGAATGAAATGGAATTGAATCGAATGGAATGAAGAAATATGTGCAGTGATTTGGCCACTGCGCTGGAGCCTGTGTGAGAGAGGGAGATCCTGTCGATAAAATAGTGTGGAATGGAAGGGATTGGAATGGAATGGAATGGAACGTACTGGAGTGGAGTGGAGTGGAATTGAGTGGAGTGGAGTGCACTGGAATGGAATGGAATGCAATGGAATGTAATGGAATGATGAAATGATATGTGAGCTGAGATTGTGCCACTGCACTCCACGCTGGGTGACAGAGTGAGATACTCTTGAAAGAAAGAAATGGAATGGAAAGAATTTTTAATTGGGTGGATTCGAGTGGACTGAAGTAGAGTGCAGTGGAATAGAGAGGAATGGAATGGAATGGAATCGGATGTAAAGGAATGGAATGATGTGGAGTGGAGTGGTGAGGAGTGTAGTGCTGTGGAATGGAGCAGAAAGTAACGGGATGGTGTGGAGTGGAGTGCAGTGCAGTGGAGTGGAGAGGAGTGCAATGGCGTGGAATGGAATCGGATGTAAAGGAACGTACTGGAGTGGAGCGGAGTGGAAAGGAGTGGAATGGAATGGAATTGAATGTAATGGAAAGCAAAGGAATGGAATGGGATGCAATGGAATTTAATGCAATAGAATGCAGTTCAATAGAGAGTTGACATGTAATGTGAGCTGAGATTGTGCCTAAGCTCTCCAGGCTGTTTGACACAGTGATATCGTGTGGAAAGAATGGAATGGAATGCAGTGGTGTGAAATGGAATGGAATGTAGTGGACAGGAGTAGAATGGAGTGGAGTGAAGAGGAACAGAGTGGAATGGAATGGGATGCAGTGGAATGGAATGCAGTGGAGTGGAGTGAAATAGAAAGAAATGGAATGGGATGGAATGGAATGCAATGGAATGGAGAAGAGAAATGTGAGCTGAGATTGTGTGACTACACTCCAGCCTTAGTGACCGAGAGAGATTCTGTGGAAGGAAAGAACTGATTTCAAAGGAGTGGAATGGAAGGGAATGTAGTACAGTGGAGTAGAGTGGAATGGAGTGAAACAGAATAGAATGGAGTGGAAGGCAATGGAATGGAATGGAATGGAGTGGAGTGGAATAGAGAGGAGTGCACTGCAATGGAGTGGAGTGGAGTGGAAGGGAGTGGAATGCAATGGAATGTAGTGGAGTGCAGTGGAGTGGAATGGAATGGAGTGGACAGGAGTGGAAGGAGTAGAGTGGACTGGAATGGAATAGAATGGAACAGAATGCAGTGGAGTGGAGGGGAGTGGAGGTGAGTGGAGTGGCATGGAGTGGAATGGAATGGAATGGAGTGAAATGGAATCCAATGGATTGGAATGGAGTGGAGTGGAGTGGAGTGGAATGGAGAGGAGTCGAATGGAATGGAAGGGAATGCAACGGAACGCAGTGGTGTGGATTGGAATGCAGTGAAATGGAGTACTATGGAATCTAAAGGAGTGGAGTGGAGTCTAGTGGAGTGGAATGGAATGGAACAAAATGGAATGGAATGGCAAGGAATGGAGTGGAGTAGAGTGGAGTGGGAAGGAAGGGAGATGAGTGGAATGGAGAGGAATGGAATGCAGTGGAGTGGATTGGATTGGAATGAACTGGAATGGAGAGGAATGGAATGAAGTGGAACGGAATGGACTGCAATGGAATTGAATGGAGTGAAGTGGAAAGTAGTGGAGTGGAGTGGAATGGAGTGGAAATGAATGGAATGGAGTGGAATGGAAGGGAATGGAGACAAGTGGATAGGAATTGATTGAAGCAGATTGGAGTGGAGTGGAGTGGAGTGGCATGGAATGGAATGAAGTGGATGGGAATGCAATGGACTGGAATGAAATGGAATAAAATGGAATGGAGTGGAATGGAGAGGAATGGAGTGGAAGTGGAGTGGAATGGAGGGGAGTAAGAGGAAGAGAATGGAATGGAATCGAAAGGAGGGAAGTGCAATTGTGTGGAGTGGAGTGGAGATGAAAGGAGTGGAGTGATGTGGAGTCGAAAGGAAAGGAATGGAATGGAATGGAATGGAGTTAAGTGGAGTGGAATGTAGTGGAAGGTAATGGAGTGGAATGAAAAGGAGTGGACTGGAATGGAGTGGAATGGAATGGAGTGGAACGGAGTGGAGTAGAATGGAGTGGGTTGCAGAGGAGTGGAATGGAGTGGAATGGAAGGGAACGGAAAGGAATGTAGTGGAAAGGAATGGAATGGAGTGGATTGAAATTGAATGGAAAGGATTGGAGTGCAGTGGACTGGAGGGGAGTGGAATAAAATGGAGTATAGTGCAGTGGAATGGAGTGGACTGGAGTGGAGATGAGTGGAGTGGACTGGAATGGAATGGAGTGGAGTGGAATGGTGTGGAGTGGGGTGGAAAGGAATGGAACAGAATGGAATGGAGAGGAATGGGGTGGCATGTAGTGGAGTGGAGTGAAGTGGAAAGGAATGGCATGGAATGGAGTAGAGTGGAATGGAGGGGTATGGAATGGAATGCAATGGAATTGAGTGGAATGGAGTTGAATGGAGTGGAGTGGAGAGGAATGGAATGGAGTGGAAAGGTCTGAAAGGATTGGAATGGAGTGGAGTGGAATGCAATGGAGTAGATTGGAATGAAGTGGAAAGGAATAGAATGGAGAGAAGTAGAGTAGAATGGAGTGGATTGTAATGGAGGGGAGCAGAGTGGAGTTAACAGCGGTGGATTGGAATACAGTGGATGGGGTAGAGTGGAAGGGAGTGGAATTATATGGAATGGAATGGATTGGATTGGAGTGGAAGGGAGTGGAGTGGAGTTGAAAGTAGAGGAATCGAAAGAAGTGGAAAGGAGTGGAGTAGAGTGGATTAGAGTGGATTGGAATGGAATGGAGTGGAGTGGAATGGTGTGGAAACGAATGAAAGGGAGGGGAGTGGAATGGAACGAAATGGAATGGAATGTAGTGGAATGGAGAGGAGTGGAGTGGACTGGAGTGGAATGTAATCGAATGGAGTGTACTGGAGTGGAATGTATTTGAGAGGCGGGTAATGGAGAGGAATTGAGTGGAGTGGAGTGGAGTGAAATACATCGGAATGGCACGGAATTGAATGGAATGGAGGGGAGTGGAATGCAGTGGAGTGGAGTCGATTGGACTGGTGAGGAATAGAACGGAGTGGCATGGAATGGAGCACAGTGGAATGCAATGGAGTGGAGTGGATTGGAAAGGGGTGGAGTGGAGTGACGATGGGTGAAGTGGAATGTAATGGAGTGGAGTGCAGAGGAGTCTCATGGAATGGAATGGAATGGAACGCAATGGAAGCTGAGATTGTACCACTGCGCTCCAGGATGGGTGACACAGTGTGATACTCTCAAAAGAAAGGAATGGAATGGAATGCAGTGGAATGGAATGGAATGCAATGGGGTGCATTGGAGTGGAGTGGAGTGAAGTGAAGTGGATTGGAGTGGAATGGAGAGGAATGGAACGGAATGGAATGGAATGAAGTAGACTGGAGTGGGGTGGAATTGAGTGCAATGGAATGGAGCGAAATGGAATCAGATGCAGAGAAATGGAGTAGAGAGGAGTGCAGTAGAGTGGAAAGGAGTGCAATGGAGTGGAATGGAATCGGAAGTAACGGAAAGTAGTGGAGTGGATGGAACGGAAAGGAAAGGAGTGGAGCGGAGTGGAATGGAACGGAGCGGGAGGTGGGTTGGGGCCACTGCACTCCAGGCTGGCTGGCTGACTGAGGTATTCTCGCAATAAAGGAATGGAATGGAATGCCGTAGAGTGGAATGGAACGGAGTGGAGTGGAGTGGAATGGAGTGAGTTGGAGCAGAGTGGAATGAAGAATGCAATGGGATGGAAGGGAATTGAATGAAATGCAGTGGAGTGCAGTGGAGTGCATTGCAGTGGAATGGAGCAGAATGGAATGGAAAGGAGTGGAATGGACAGGAGTGGAGTGCACTGGAGAGGAGAGGATAGGAATGCAGTGGAATGGAATTGGATGTAATGGAACGTAGAGGAGTGGAGTGGAATGGAGTGGGCCAGAGTGGAATGGAATGGAATGCAATGGAAAGGAATGGAGTGGAATAGAATGGAATGGAATGGAATGGAATGGAGTGGGATGACTTGTAGTGGGGTGGAGTGAAATGGAGTATAATGGAATGGAGAGGAGTGGAGTGGAATGCGATAGAATGGAGAGGAGGGGAATGGAGCAGAATGGAATGGAGTGCAGCGGAATGGAGTGGAGTGGAATGGAATCAAATGGAGTGGAATGGAACAGAGTGGAATGGAATGGAGTGCAATAGACTAGAATTGAGTGTAGTGTAGTGGAATTTAGTGGAATGGACTGGAATGGAGTGGAATGGAATGGAATTGAGGGGAATGGAATGGAATGGAAAGGAATGGAAAGCAATGGAAAGGAATAGAATTGAATGCAACGGAATTAAAAGAATGCAATGGAATGCAATGGAATAGAATGCAATGGAATGTATAGTTGACATGTAATATGAGCTGAGATTGTGACACTGCACTCCAGCCAGGGTGACATGGTGATATCCTGTCGTAAGAAGTGAATGGAATGCAATGGAGTGAAATGGAATGGAATGAAATGGAATGGAGCGGAGTGGAAGGGAATGGAGTGGAATGAAATAGAATGCAGTGGACTGTAATGGCATGGAGTGGAAAGAAGTAGAGTGGAATGGAGTGGAATGGAATGGACTGGCATAGAATGGAGTGGAATTGAATGCAATGGAGTGGATTGGAAAGGAATGCAAAGGAGTAGAGTGGAGTAGAGTGGTGTGGAGTGGAGTGGAATGGAGCTGAATGTACTTCAATGGAGTACAATGGAATGGAACGGAGTGGAATGGAATGGAATGATATGAGGTGGATTGGAGTGGAATGTAGTGGAGTGGAATGGAATGGAATAGAATGGAATGGAGTAGAGTGTAATGGAATGCAGTGGCGATAAGTGGAGTGGAATGGAATGCATTGGAGTAGAGTGGAGTGGAATGGAATGGAATGGAGTGGAGTGGAGGGGAGTGGAGTGGAATGGAATTGAGTGAAGTGGAGTGCAGTTGAATGGAATATCGTGGTGTGGAGTGGAGTGGAAGTGAATGGAGTGAATAGGAGTGGAATGGAGTGGAAGGTAACGGAGTGGAATGGAGTCGAATGGAGTGGAATGGAGTAGAGTGGATTAGAGTGGAATGGTGTCGAACGGACTGGAATGGAATGGAATGGAGTGGAATGGAATTGAATCAAATGGAATGGAGTGGAGTGGAATGGAGTGGAGTGGAGTGGAATGAAATGGAATGGAAGGGAGTGGAGAGAAACGCAGTTGATTGGAGTGGAGTGGAGTGGAAAGGAATGGAAAGGAGTGGGATGGAGACGTATGGATTGGAGTGGAATGGAGTGGAATGGAATGAAGTGGAAAGGAGTGGAACGGAGTGAAATTGAATTTAGTGGACTGGAGTGGAATGGAGTTAAATGGAATGGAATGGAATGGAGTGGAATGGAATGGAATGGAGTGGAGTGGAATGGAATAGAATGGCATGGAATGGAATAGAATGGGATGGAGTGGAGTGGAGAGGAGTGGAATGGATTGGAGTGAAGTGGAGTGGAATGGAATTGAGTGGAGCGGAGAGGAAAGGAATGGAATGGAGTGGAGTGGAATGGCATGGAATGGAGTGGAATGGAATGGATAGTAGTGGAGTGGAGTGGAGTGGATTGGAGTGTAGTGGAAGGGAATGGAGTGCAGTGTAATGGACTGGAATGGAGCAGAGCAGAATGGAGTGGACTGGACTGGAGTGGAATGGAATGGGATGGCATGGAATGGGAGCTGAGATTTTACCAATGTGCTCTAGGCAGGGTGACTGGGTGTCATACTCTCAAAAGAAAGGAATGGAATGGAACGCAGTGGAATGGAATGGAACAGAGTGGACATTAGTGGAGTGGAATGTGGAGGAATGGAATGAAATGGAACGTAATGGCATGAAATGGAGTGGTGTGGGGTGGAATGGATTATAGTGGAATGGGGTGGAAAGGAATGGGATGGAGTGGAATGAAGTGGAGTGCAGTGGAGTGGAACGGAGTTGAATGGCATAGAATTGAGTGGACAGTAGTGGAATGTTTTGGAATGCAATGGAATCCATTGTAATAGAATGGAATACAACGGAAAGTTGACATGGAGTGTGAGCTGAGATTGTGCCACTGCACTCCAGACTGGGTGACACGTTATATCCTGTGGATAGAAAGGAATGGAATGCAATAGAGTGAAATGGAATGGAGTGGAATGGAATTGAATGGAATGGAGTGGAGTGGAGTGGAGTCGAATGGAGACGAATGGAATGGGACGGAGTGGAATGGAACGGAGTGGAGTGGAGTATCGTGGAGTGAAATAGAATGGAATGCACTGGGTTGGAATGGAATGCAATGGACTGCTGAAAGGAAATGTGAGCTGTTATTGTTCCACTGCACTCCAGCCTTTGTGACGGAATGAAATCCTGTGGAAAAAAAGGAATGGAATGGAATGGAATGGAATGGAATGGAATGGAGTGGAGTGGAGTGGTGTGGAGAGGAGTGTAGTGGAGTGGAGTGAAATGGAGTGGAGTGTCGTGGAGGAGAGTGGAATGGAGTGGAATGGAATGGAGAGGAAAGGAACGGAGTGGAGTGGAATGGAACGGAGTGGAGTGGAATGGAATCCAATGGAATGAAATGGAATTGAATCGAATGGAATGAAGAAATATGTGCAGTGATTTGGCCACTGCGCTGGAGCCTGTGTGAGAGAGGGAGATCCTGTCGATAAAACAGTGTGGAATGGAAGGGATTGGAATGGAATGGAATGGAACGTACTGGAGTGGAGTGGAGTGGAATTGAGTGGAGTGGAGTGCACTGGAATGGAATGGAATGCAATGGAATGTAATGGAATGATGAAATGATATGTGAGCTGAGATTGTGCCACTGCACTCCACGCTGGGTGACAGAGTGAGATACTCTTGAAAGAAAGAAATGGAATGGAAAGAATTTTTAATTGGGTGGATTCGAGTGGACTGAAGTAGAGTGCAGTGGAATAGAGAGGAATGGAATGGAATGGAATCGGATGTAAAGGAATGGAATGATGTGGAGTGGAGTGGTGAGGAGTGTAGTGCTGTGGAATGGAGCAGAAAGTAACGGGATGGTGTGGAGTGGAGTGCAGTGCAGTGGAGTGGAGAGGAGTGCAATGGCGTGGAATGGAATCGGATGTAAAGGAACGTACTGGAGTGGAGCGGAGTGGAAAGGAGTGGAATGGAATGGAATTGAATGTAATGGAAAGCAAAGGAATGGAATGGGATGCAATGGAATTTAATGCAATAGAATGCAGTTCAATAGAGAGTTGACATGTAATGTGAGCTGAGATTGTGCCTAAGCTCTCCAGGCTGTTTGACACAGTGATATCGTGTGGAAAGAATGGAATGGAATGCAGTGGTGTGAAATGGAATGGAATGTAGTGGACAGGAGTAGAATGGAGTGGAGTGAAGAGGAACAGAGTGGAATGGAATGGGATGCAGTGGAATGGAATGCAGTGGAGTGGAGTGAAATAGAAAGAAATGGAATGGGATGGAATGGAATGCAATGGAATGGAGAAGAGAAATGTGAGCTGAGATTGTGTGACTACACTCCAGCCTTAGTGACCGAGAGAGATTCTGTGGAAGGAAAGAACTGATTTCAAAGGAGTGGAATGGAAGGGAATGTAGTACAGTGGAGTAGAGTGGAATGGAGTGAAACAGAATAGAATGGAGTGGAAGGCAATGGAATGGAATGGAATGGAGTGGAGTGGAATAGAGAGGAGTGCACTGCAATGGAGTGGAGTGGAGTGGAAGGGAGTGGAATGCAATGGAATGTAGTGGAGTGCAGTGGAGTGGAATGGAATGGAGTGGACAGGAGTGGAAGGAGTAGAGTGGACTGGAATGGAACAGAATGGAACAGAATGCAGTGGAGTGGAGGGGAGTGGAGGTGAGTGGAGTGGCATGGAGTGGAATGGAATGGAATGGAGTGAAATGGAATCCAATGGATTGGAATGGAGTGGAGTGGAGTGGAGTGGAATGGAGAGGAGTCGAATGGAATGGAAGGGAATGCAACGGAACGCAGTGGTGTGGATTGGAATGCAGTGAAATGGAGTACTATGGAATCTAAAGGAGTGGAGTGGAGTCTAGTGGAGTGGAATGGAATGGAACAAAATGGAATGGAATGGCACGGAATGGAGTGGAGTAGAGTGGAGTGGGAAGGAAGGGAGATGAGTGGAATGGAGAGGAATGGAATGCAGTGGAGTGGATTGGATTGGAATGAACTGGAATGGAGAGGAATGGAATGAAGTGGAACGGAATGGACTGCAATGGAATTGAATGGAGTGAAGTGGAAAGTAGTGGAGTGGAGTGGAATGGAGTGGAAATGAATGGAATGGAGTGGAATGGAAGGGAATGGAGACAAGTGGATAGGAATTGACTGAAGCAGATTGGAGTGGAGTGGAGTGGAGTGGCATGGAATGGAATGAAGTGGATGGGAATGCAATGGAGTGGAAAGAAATGGAATAAAATGGAAAGGAGTGGAATGGAGAGGAATGGAGTGGAAGTGGAGTGGAATGGAGGGGAGTAAGAGGAAGAGAATGGAATGGAATCGAAAGGAGGGAAGTGCAATTGTGTGGAGTGGAGTGGAGATGAAAGGAGTGGAGTGATGTGGAGTCGAGAGGAAAGGAATGGAATGGAATGGAATGGAGTTAAGTGGAGTGGAATGGAGTGGAAGGTAATGGAGTGGAATGAAAAGGAGTGGATTGGAATGGAGTGGAATGGAATGGAGTGGAACGGAGTGGAGTAGAATGGAGTGGGTTGCAGAGGAGTGGAATGGAGTGGAATGGAAGGGAACGGAAAGGAATGTAGTGGAAAGGAATGGAATGGAGTGGATTGAAATTGAATGGAAAGGATTGGAGTGCAGTGGACTGGAGGGGAGTGGAATAAAATGGAGTATAGTGCAGTGGAATGGAGTGGACTGGAGTGGAGATGAGTGGAGTGGACTGGAATGGAATGGAGTGGAGTGGAATGGTGTGGAGTGGGGTGGAAAGGAATGGAACAGAATGGAATGGAGAGGAATGGAGTGGCATGTAGTGGAGTGGAGTGAAGTGGAAAGGAATGGCATGGAATGGAGTAGAGTGGAATGGAGGGGTATGGAATGGAATGGAATGGAATTGAGTGGAATGGAGTGGAATGGAGTGGAGTGGAGAGGAATGGAATGGAGTGGAAAGGTCTGAAAGGAGTGGAATGGAGTGGAGTGGAATGCAATGGAGTAGATTGGAATGAAGTGGAAAGGAATAGAATGGAGAGAAGTAGAGTAGAATGGAGTGGATTGGAATGGAGGGGAGCAGAGTGGAGTTAACAGCGGTGGATTGGAATACAGTGGATGGGGTAGAGTGGAAGGGAGTGGAATTATATGGAATGGAATGGATTGGATTGGAGTGGAAGGGAGTGGAGTGGAGTTGAAAGTAGAGGAATCGAAAGAAGTGGAAAGGAGTGGAGTAGAGTGGATTAGAGTGGATTGGAATGGAATGGAGTGGAGTGGAATGGTGTGGAAACGAATGAAAGGGAGGGGAGTGGAATGGAACGAAATGGAATGGAATGTAGTGGAATGGAGAGGAGTGGAGTGGACTGGAGTGGAATGTAATCGAATGGAGTGTACTGGAGTGGAATGTATTTGAGAGGCGGGTAATGGAGAGGAATTGAGTGGAGTGGAGTGGAGTGAAATACATCGGAATGGCACGGAATTGAATGGAATGGAGGGGAGTGGAATGCAGTGGAGTGGAGTCGATTGGACTGGTGAGGAATAGAACGGAGTGGCATGGAATGGAGCAGAGTGGAATGCAATGGAGTGGAGTGGATTGGAAAGGGGTGGAGTGGAGTGACGATGGGTGAAGTGGAATGTAATGGAGTGGAGTGCAGAGGAGTCTCATGGAATGGAATGGAATGGAACGCAATGGAAGCTGAGATTGTACCACTGCGCTCCAGGATGGGTGACACAGTGTGATACTCTCAAAAGAAAGGAATGGAATGGAATGCAGTGGAATGGAATGGAATGCAATGGGGTGCATTGGAGTGGAGTGGAGTGAAGTGAAGTGGATTGGAGTGGAATGGAGAGGAATGGAACGGAATGGAATGGAATGAAGTAGACTGGAGTGGGGTGGAGTTGAGTGCAATGGAATGGAGCGAAATGGAATCAGATGCAGAGAAATGGAGTAGAGAGGAGTGCAGTAGAGTGGAAAGGAGTGCAATGGAGTGGAATGGAATCGGAAGTAACGGAAAGTAGTGGAGTGGATGGAACGGAAAGGAAAGGAGTGGAGCGGAGTGGAATGGAACGGAGCGGGAGGTGGGTTGGGGCCACTGCACTCCAGGCTGGCTGGCTGACTGAGGTATTCTCGCAATAAAGGAATGGAATGGAATGCCGTAGAGTGGAATGGAACGGAGTGGAGTGGAGTGGAATGGAGTGAGTTGGAGCAGAGTGGAATGAAGAATGCAATGGGATGGAAGGGAATTGAATGAAATGCAGTGGAGTGCAGTGGAGTGCATTGCAGTGGAATGGAGCAGAATGGAATGGAAAGGAGTGGAATGGACAGGAGTGGAGTGCACTGGAGAGGAGAGGATAGGAATGCAGTGGAATGGAATTGGATGTAATGGAACGTAGAGGAGTGGAGTGGAATGGAGTGGGCCAGAGTGGAATGGAATGGAATGCAATGGAAAGGAATGGAGTGGAATAGAATGGAATGGAATGGAATGGAATGGAGTGGGATGACTTGTAGTGGGGTGGAGTGAAACGGAGTATAATGGAATGGAGTGGAGTGGAGTGGAATGTGATAGAATGGAGAGGAGGGGAATGGAGCAGAATGGAATGGAGTGCAGCGGAATGGAGTGGAGTGGAATGGAATCAAATGGAGTGGAATGGAACAGAGTGGAATGGAATGGAGTGCAATAGACTAGAATTGAGTGTAGTGTAGTGGAATTTAGTGGAATGGACTGGAATGGAGTGGAATGGAATGGAATTGAGGGGAATGGAATGGAATGGAAAGGAATGGAAAGCAATGGAAAGGAATAGAATTGAATGCAACGGAATTAAAAGAATGCAATGGAATGCAATGGAATAGAATGCAATGGAATGTATAGTTGACATGTAATATGAGCTGAGATTGTGACACTGCACTCCAGCCAGGGTGACATGGTGATATCCTGTCGTAAGAAGTGAATGGAATGCAATGGAGTGAAATGGAATGGAATGAAATGGAATGGAGCGGAGTGGAAGGGAATGGAGTGGAATGAAATAGAATGCAGTGGACTGTAATGGCATGGAGTGGAAAGAAGTAGAGTGGAATGGAGTGGAATGGAATGGACTGGCATAGAATGGAGTGGAATTGAATGCAATGGAGTGGATTGGAAAGGAATGCAAAGGAGTAGAGTGGAGTAGAGTGGTGTGGAGTGGAGTGGAATGGAGCTGAATGTACTTCAATGGAGTACAATGGAATGGAACGGAGTGGAATGGAATGGAATGATATGAGGTGGATTGGAGTGGAATGTAGTGGAGTGGAATGGAATGGAATAGAATGGAATGGAGTAGAGTGTAATGGAATGCAGTGGCGATAAGTGGAGTGGAATGGAATGCATTGGAGTAGAGTGGAGTGGAATGGAATGGAATGGAGTGGAGTGGAGGGGAGTGGAGTGGAATGGAATTGAGTGAAGTGGAGTGCAGTTGAATGGAATATCGTGGTGTGGAGTGGAGTGGAAGTGAATGGAGTGAATAGGAGTGGAATGGAGTGGAAGGTAACGGAGTGGAATGGAGTCGAATGGAGTGGAATGGAGTAGAGTGGATTAGAGTGGAATGGTGTCGAACGGACTGGAATGGAATGGAATGGAGTGGAATGGAATTGAATCAAATGGAATGGAGTGGAGTGGAGTGGAGTGGAATGAAATGAAATGGAAGGGAGTGGAGAGAAACGCAGTTGATTGGAGTGGAGTGGAGTGGAAGGAATGGAAAGGAGTGGGATGGAGACGTATGGATTGGAGTGGAATGGAGTGGAATGGAATGAAGTGGAAAGGAGTGGAACGGAGTGAAATTGAATTTAGTGGACTGGAGTGGAATGGAGTTAAATGGAATGGAATGGAATGGAGTGGAATGGAATGGAATGGAGTGGAGTGGAATGGAATAGAATGGCATGGAATGGAATAGAATGGGATGGAGTGGAGTGGAGAGGAGTGGAATGGATTGGAGTGAAGTGGAGTGGAATGGAATTGAGTGGAGCGGAGAGGAAAGGAATGGAATGGAGTGGAGTGGAATGGCATGGAATGGAGTGGAATGGAATGGATAGTAGTGGGGTGGAGTGGAGTGGATTGGAGTGTAGTGGAAGGGAATGGAGTGCAGTGTAATGGACTGGAATGGAGCAGAGCAGAATGGAGTGGACTGGACTGGAGTGGAATGGAATGGGATGGCATGGAATGGGAGCTGAGATTTTACCAATGTGCTCTAGGCAGGGTGACTGGGTGTCATACTCTCAAAAGAAAGGAATGGAATGGAACGCAGTGGAATGGAATGGAACAGAGTGGACATTAGTGGAGTGGAATGTGGAGGAATGGAATGAAATGGAACGTAATGGCATGAAATGGAGTGGTGTGGGGTGGAATGGATTATAGTGGAATGGGGTGGAAAGGAATGGGATGGAGTGGAATGAAGTGGAGTGCAGTGGAGTGGAACGGAGTTGAATGGCATAGAATTGAGTGGACAGTAGTGGAATGTTTTGGAATGCAATGGAATCCATTGTAATAGAATGGAATACAACGGAAAGTTGACATGGAGTGTGAGCTGAGATTGTGCCACTGCACTCCAGACTGGGTGACACGTTATATCCTGTGGATAGAAAGGAATGGAATGCAATAGAGTGAAATGGAATGGAGTGGAATGGAATTGAATGGAATGGAGTGGAGTGGAGTGGAGTCGAATGGAGACGAATGGAATGGGACGGAGTGGAATGGAACGGAGTGGAGTGGAGTATCGTGGAGTGAAATAGAATGGAATGCACTGGGTTGGAATGGAATGCAATGGACTGCTGAAAGGAAATGTGAGCTGTTATTGTTCCACTGCACTCCAGCCTTTGTGACGGAATGAAATCCTGTGGAAAAAAAGGAATGGAATGGAATGGAATGGAATGGAATGGAATGGAGTGGAGTGGAGTGGTGTGGAGAGGAGTGTAGTGGAGTGGAGTGAAATGGAGTGGAGTGTCGTGGAGGAGAGTGGAATGGAGTGGAATGGAATGGAGAGGAAAGGAACGGAGTGGAGTGGAATGGAACGGAGTGGAGTGGAATGGAATCCAATGGAATGAAATGGAATTGAATCGAATGGAATGAAGAAATATGTGCAGTGATTTGGCCACTGCGCTGGAGCCTGTGTGAGAGAGGGAGATCCTGTCGATAAAACAGTGTGGAATGGAAGGGATTGGAATGGAATGGAATGGAACGTATTGGAGTGGAGTGGAGTGGAATTGAGTGGAGTGGAGTGCACTGGAATGGAATGGAATGCAATGGAATGGAATGGAATGATGAAATGATATGTGAGCTGAGATTGTGCCACTCCACTCCACGATGGGTGACAGAGTGAGATACTCTTGAAAGAAAGAAATGGAATGGAAAGAATTTTTAATTGGGTGGATTCGAGTGGACTGAAGTAGAGTGCAGTGGAATAGAGAGGAATGGAATGGAATGGAATCGGATGTAAAGGAATGGAATGATGTGGAGTGGAGTGGTGAGGAGTGTAGTGCTGTGGAATGGAGCAGAAAGTAACGGGATGGTGTGGAGTGGAGTGCAGTGCAGTGGAGTGGAGAGGAGTGCAATGGCGTGGAATGGAATCGGATGTAAAGGAACGTACTGGAGTGGAGCGGAGTGGAAAGGAGTGGAATGGAATGGAATTGAATGTAATGGAAAGCAAAGGAATGGAATGGGATGCAATGGAATTTAATGCAATAGAATGCAGTTCAATAGAGAGTTGACATGTAATGTGAGCTGAGATTGTGCCTAAGCTCTCCAGGCTGTTTGACACAGTGATATCGTGTGGAAAGAATGGAATGGAATGCAGTGGTGTGAAATGGAATGGAATGTAGTGGACAGGAGTAGAATGGAGTGGAGTGAAGAGGAACAGAGTGGAATGGAATGGGATGCAGTGGAATGGAATGCAGTGGAGTGGAGTGAAATAGAAAGAAATGGAATGGGATGGAATGGAATGCAATGGAATGGAGAAGAGAAATGTGAGCTGAGATTGTGTGACTACACTCCAGCCTTAGTGACCGAGAGAGATTCTGTGGAAGGAAAGAACTGATTTCAAAGGAGTGGAATGGAAGGGAATGTAGTACAGTGGAGTAGAGTGGAATGGAGTGAAACAGAATAGAATGGAGTGGAAGGCAATGGAATGGAATGGAATGGAGTGGAGTGGAATAGAGAGGAGTGCACTGCAATGGAGTGGAGTGGAGTGGAAGGGAGTGGAATGCAATGGAATGTAGTGGAGTGCAGTGGAGTGGAATGGAATGGAGTGGACAGGAGTGGAAGGAGTAGAGTGGACTGGAATGGAATAGAATGGAACAGAATGCAGTGGAGTGGAGGGGAGTGGAGGTGAGTGGAGTGGCATGGAGTGGAATGGAATGGAATGGAGTGAAATGGAATCCAATGGATTGGAATGGAGTGGAGTGGAGTGGAGTGGAATGGAGAGGAGTCGAATGGAATGGAAGGGAATGCAACGGAACGCAGTGGTGTGGATTGGAATGCAGTGAAATGGAGTACTATGGAATCTAAAGGAGTGGAGTGGAGTCTAGTGGAGTGGAATGGAATGGAACAAAATGGAATGGAATGGCACGGAATGGAGTGGAGTAGAGTGGAGTGGGAAGGAAGGGAGATGAGTGGAATGGAGAGGAATGGAATGCAGTGGAGTGGATTGGATTGGAATGAACTGGAATGGAGAGGAATGGAATGAAGTGGAACGGAATGGACTGCAATGGAATTGAATGGAGTGAAGTGGAAAGTAGTGGAGTGGAGTGGAATGGAGTGGAAATGAATGGAATGGAGTGGAATGGAAGGGAATGGAGACAAGTGGATAGGAATTGATTGAAGCAGATTGGAGTGGAGTGGAGTGGAGTGGCATGGAATCGAATGAAGTGGATGGGAATGCAATGGACTGGAATGAAATGGAATAAAATGGAATGGAGTGGAATGGAGAGGAATGGAGTGGAAGTGGAGTGGAATGGAGGGGAGTAAGAGGAAGAGAATGGAATGGAATCGAAAGGAGGGAAGTGCAATTGTGTGGAGTGGAGTGGAGATGAAAGGAGTGGAGTGATGTGGAGTCGAAAGGAAAGGAATGGAATGGAATGGAATGGAGTTAAGTGGAGTGGAATGGAGTGGAAGGTAATGGAGTGGAATGAAAAGGAGTGGACTGGAATGGAGTGGAATGGAATGGAGTGGAACGGAGTGGAGTAGAATGGAGTGGGTTGCAGAGGAGTGGAATGGAGTGGAATGGAAGGGAACGGAAAGGAATGTAGTGGAAAGGAATGGAATGGAGTGGATTGAAATTGAATGGAAAGGATTGGAGTGCAGTGGACTGGAGGGGAGTGGAATAAAATGGAGTATAGTGCAGTGGAATGGAGTGGACTGGAGTGGAGATGAGTGGAGTGGACTGGAATGGAATGGAGTGGAGTGGAATGGTGTGGAGTGGGGTGGAAAGGAATGGAACAGAATGGAATGGAGAGGAATGGAGTGGCATGTAGTGGAGTGGAGTGAAGTGGAAAGGAATGGCATGGAATGGAGTAGAGTGGAATGGAGGGGTATGGAATGGAATGGAATGGAATTGAGTGGAATGGAGTTGAATGGAGTGGAGTGGAGAGGAATGGAATGGAGTGGAAAGGTCTGAAAGGAGTGGAATGGAGTGGAGTGGAATGCAATGGAGTAGATTGGAATGAAGTGGAAAGGAATAGAATGGAGAGAAGTAGAGTAGAATGGAGTGGATTGGAATGGAGGGGAGCAGAGTGGAGTTAACAGCGGTGGATTGGAATACAGTGGATGGGGTAGAGTGGAAGGGAGTGGAATTATATGGAATGGAATGGATTGGATTGGAGTGGAAGGGAGTGGAGTGGAGTTGAAAGTAGAGGAATCGAAAGAAGTGGAAAGGAGTGGAGTAGAGTGGATTAGAGTGGATTGGAATGGAATGGAGTGGAGTGGAATGGTGTGGAAACGAATGGAAGGGAGGGGAGTGGAATGGAACGAAATGGAATGGAATGTAGTGGAATGGAGAGGAGTGGAGTGGACTGGAGTGGAATGTAATCGAATGGAGTGTACTGGAGTGGAATGTATTTGAGAGGCGGGTAATGGAGAGGAATTGAGTGGAGTGGAGTGGAGTGAAATACATCGGAATGGCACGGAATTGAATGGAATGGAGGGGAGTGGAATGCAGTGGAGTGGAGTCGATTGGAGTGGTGAGGAATAGAACGGAGTGGCATGGAATGGAGCACAGTGGAATGCAATGGAGTGGAGTGGATTGGAAAGGGGTGGAGTGGAGTGACGATGGGTGAAGTGGAATGTAATGGAGTGGAGTGCAGAGGAGTCTCATGGAATGGAATGGAATGGAACGCAATGGAAGCTGAGATTGTACCACTGCGCTCCAGGATGGGTGACACAGTGTGATACTCTCAAAAGAAAGGAATGGAATGGAATGCAGTGGAATGGAATGGAATGCAATGGGGTGCATTGGAGTGGAGTGGAGTGAAGTGAAGTGGATTGGAGTGGAATGGAGAGGAATGGAACGGAATGGAATGGAATGAAGTAGACTGGAGTGGGGTGGAATTGAGTGCAATGGAATGGAGCGAAATGGAATCAGATGCAGAGAAATGGAGTAGAGAGGAGTGCAGTAGAGTGGAAAGGAGTGCAATGGAGTGGAATGGAATCGGAAGTAACGGAAAGTAGTGGAGTGGATGGAACGGAAAGGAAAGGAGTGGAGCGGAGTGGAATGGAACGGAGCGGGAGGTGGGTTGGGGCCACTGCACTCCAGGCTGGCTGGCTGACTGAGGTATTCTCGCAATAAAGGAATGGAATGGAATGCCGTAGAGTGGAATGGAACGGAGTGGAGTGGAGTGGAATGGAGTGAGTTGGAGCAGAGTGGAATGAAGAATGCAATGGGATGGAAGGGAATTGAATGAAATGCAGTGGAGTGCAGTGGAGTGCATTGCAGTGGAATGGAGCAGAATGGAATGGAAAGGAGTGGAATGGACAGGAGTGGAGTGCACTGGAGAGGAGAGGATAGGAATGCAGTGGAATGGAATTGGATGTAATGGAACGTAGAGGAGTGGAGTGGAATGGAGTGGGCCAGAGTGGAATGGAATGGAATGCAATGGAAAGGAATGGAGTGGAATAGAATGGAATGGAATGGAATGGAATGGAATGGAGTGGGATGACTTGTAGTGGGGTGGAGTGAAATGGAGTATAATGGAATGGAGTGGAGTGGAGTGGAATGTGATAGAATGGAGAGGAGGGGAATGGAGCAGAATGGAATGGAGTGCAGCGGAATGGAGTGGAGTGGAATGGAATCAAATGGAGTGGAATGGAACAGAGTGGAATGGAATGGAGTGCAATAGACTAGAATTGAGTGTAGTGTAGTGGAATTTAGTGGAATGGACTGGAATGGAGTGGAATGGAATGGAATTGAGGGGAATGGAATGGAATGGAAAGGAATGGAAAGCAATGGAAAGGAATAGAATTGAATGCAACGGAATTAAAAGAATGCAATGGAATGCAATGGAATAGAATGCAATGGAATGTATAGTTGACATGTAATATGAGCTGAGATTGTGACACTGCACTCCAGCCAGGGTGACATGGTGATATCCTGTCGTAAGAAGTGAATGGAATGCAATGGAGTGAAATGGAATGGAATGAAATGGAATGGAGCGGAGTGGAAGGGAATGGAGTGGAATGAAATAGAATGCAGTGGACTGTAATGGCATGGAGTGGAAAGAAGTAGAGTGGAATGGAGTGGAATGGAATGGACTGGCATAGAATGGAGTGGAATTGAATGCAATGGAGTGGATTGGAAAGGAATGCAAAGGAGTAGAGTGGAGTAGAGTGGTGTGGAGTGGAGTGGAATGGAGCTGAATGTACTTCAATGGAGTACAATGGAATGGAACGGAGTGGAATGGAATGGAATGATATGAGGTGGATTGGAGTGGAATGCAGTGGAGTGCAATGGAATGGAATAGAATGGAATGGAGTAGAGTGTAATGGAATGCAGTGGCGATAAGTGGAGTGGAATGGAATGCATTGGAGTAGAGTGGAGTGGAATGGAATGGAATGGAGTGGAGTGGAGGGGAGTGGAGTGGAATGGAATTGAGTGAAGTGGAGTGCAGTTGAATGGAATATCGTGGTGTGGAGTGGAGTGGAAGTGAATGGAGTGAATAGGAGTGGAATGGAGTGGAAGGTAACGGAGTGGAATGGAGTCGAATGGAGTGGAATGGAGTAGAGTGGATTAGAGTGGAATGGTGTCGAACGGACTGGAATGGAATGGAATGGAGTGGAATGGAATTGAATCAAATGGAATGGAGTGGAGTGGAACGGAGTGGAGTGGAGTGGAGTGGAATGAAATGAAATGGAAGGGAGTGGAGAGAAACGCAGTTGATTGGAGTGGAGTGGAGTGGAAAGGAATGGAAAGGAGTGGGATGGAGACGTATGGATTGGAGTGGAATGGAGTGGAATGGAATGAAGTGGAAAGGAGTGGAATGGAGTGAAATTGAATTTAGTGGACTGGAGTGGAATGGAGTTAAATGGAATGGAATGGAATGGAGTGGAATGGAATGGAATGGAGTGGAGTGGAATGGAATGGAATGGCATGGAATGGAATAGAATGGGATGGAGTGGAGTGGAGAGGAGTGGAATGGATTGGAGTGAAGTGGAGTGGAATGGAATTGAGTGGAGCGGAGAGGAAAGGAATGGAATGGAGTGGAGTGGAATGGCATGGAATGGAGTGGAATGGAATGGATAGTAGTGGAGTGGAGTGGAGTGGATTGGAGTGTAGTGGAAGGGAATGGAGTGCAGTGTAATGGACTGGAATGGAGCAGAGCAGAATGGAGTGGACTGGACTGGAGTGGAATGGAATGGGATGGCATGGAATGGGAGCTGAGATTTTACCAATGTGCTCTAGGCAGGGTGACTGGGTGTCATACTCTCAAAAGAAAGGAATGGAATGGAACGCAGTGGAATGGAATGGAACAGAGTGGACATTAGTGGAGTGGAATGTGGAGGAATGGAATGAAATGGAACGTAATGGCATGAAATGGAGTGGTGTGGGGTGGAATGGATTATAGTGGAATGGGGTGGAAAGGAATGGGATGGAGTGGAATGAAGTGGAGTGCAGTGGAGTGGAACGGAGTTGAATGGCATAGAATTGAGTGGACAGTAGTGGAATGTTTTGGAATGCAATGGAATCCATTGTAATAGAATGGAATACAACGGAAAGTTGACATGGAGTGTGAGCTGAGATTGTGCCACTGCACTCCAGACTGGGTGACACGTTATATCCTGTGGATAGAAAGGAATGGAATGCAATAGAGTGAAATGGAATGGGGTGGAATGGAATTGAATGGAATGGAGTGGAGTGGAGTGGAGTCGAATGGAGACGAATGGAATGGGACGGAGTGGAATGGAACGGAGTGGAGTGGAGTATCGTGGAGTGAAATAGAATGGAATGCACTGGGTTGGAATGGAATGCAATGGACTGCTGAAAGGAAATGTGAGCTGTTATTGTTCCACTGCACTCCAGCCTTTGTGACGGAATGAAATCCTGTGGAAAAAAAGGAATGGAATGGAATGGAATGGAATGGAATGGAATGGAATGGAATGGAATGGAATGGAGTGGAGTGGAGTGGTGTGGAGAGGAGTGTAGTGGAGTGGAGTGAAATGGAGTGGAGTGTCGTGGAGGAGAGTGGAATGGAGTGGAATGGAATGGAGAGGAAAGGAACGGAGTGGAGTGGAATGGAACGGAGTGGAGTGGAATGGAATCCAATGGAATGAAATGGAATTGAATCGAATGGAATGAAGAAATATGTGCAGTGATTTGTCCACTGCGCTGGAGCCTGTGTGAGAGAGGGAGATCCTGTCGATAAAACAGTGTGGAATGGAAGGGATTGGAATGGAATGGAATGGAACGTACTGGTGTGGAGTGGAGTGGAATTGAGTGGAGTGGAGTGCACTGGAATGGAATGGAATGCAATGGAATGTAATGGAATGATGAAATGATATGTGAGCTGAGATTGTGCCACTGCACTCCACGCTGGGTGACAGAGTGAGATACTCTTGAAAGAAAGAAATGGAATGGAAAGAATTTTTAATTGGGTGGATTCGAGTGGACTGAAGTAGAGTGCAGTGGAATAGAGAGGAATGGAATGGAATGGAATCGGATGTAAAGGAATGGAATGATGTGGAGTGGAGTGGTGAGGAGTGTAGTGCTGTGGAATGGAGCAGAAAGTAACGGGATGGTGTGGAGTGGAGTGCAGTGCAGTGGAGTGGAGAGGAGTGCAATGGCGTGGAATGGAATCGGATGTAAAGGAACGTACTGGAGTGGAGCGGAGTGGAAAGGAGTGGAATGGAATGGAATTGAATGTAATGGAAAGCAAAGGAATGGAATGGGATGCAATGGAATTTAATGCAATAGAATGCAGTTCAATAGAGAGTTGACATGTAATGTGAGCTGAGATTGTGCCTAAGCTCTCCAGGCTGTTTGACACAGTGATATCGTGTGGAAAGAATGGAATGGAATGCAGTGGTGTGAAATGGAATGGAATGTAGTGGACAGGAGTAGAATGGAGTGGAGTGAAGAGGAACAGAGTGGAATGGAATGGGATGCAGTGGAATGGAATGCAGTGGAGTGGAGTGAAATAGAAAGAAATGGAATGGGATGGAATGGAATGCAATGGAATGGAGAAGAGAAATGTGAGCTGAGATTGTGTGACTACACTCCAGCCTTAGTGACCGAGAGAGATTCTGTGGAAGGAAAGAACTGATTTCAAAGGAGTGGAATGGAAGGGAATGTAGTACAGTGGAGTAGAGTGGAATGGAGTGAAACAGAATAGAATGGAGTGGAAGGCAATGGAATGGAATGGAATGGAGTGGAGTGGAATAGAGAGGAGTGCACTGCAATGGAGTGGAGTGGAGTGGAAGGGAGTGGAATGCAATGGAATGTAGTGGAGTGCAGTGGAGTGGAATGGAATGGAGTGGACAGGAGTGGAAGGAGTAGAGTGGACTGGAATGGAATAGAATGGAACAGAATGTAGTGGAGTGGAGGGGAGTGGAGGTGAGTGGAGTGGCATGGAGTGGAATGGAATGGAATGGAGTGAAATGGAATCCAATGGATTGGAATGGAGTGGAGTGGAGTAGAGTGGAATGGAGAGGAGTCGAATGGAATGGAAGGGAATGCAACGGAACGCAGTGGTGTGGATTGGAATGCAGTGAAATGGAGTACTATGGAATCTAAAGGAGTGGAGTGGAGTCTAGTGGAGTGGAATGGAATGGAACAAAATGGAATGGAATGGCACGGAATGGAGTGGAGTAGAGTGGAGTGGGAAGGAAGGGAGATGAGTGGAATGGAGAGGAATGGAATGCAGTGGAGTGGATTGGATTGGAATGAACTGGAATGGAGAGGAATGGAATGAAGTGGAACGGAATGGACTGCAATGGAATTGAATGGAGTGAAGTGGAAAGTAGTGGAGTGGAGTGGAATGGAGTGGAAATGAATGGAATGGAGTGGAATGGAAGGGAATGGAGACAAGTGGATAGGAATTGACTGAAGCAGATTGGAGTGGAGTGGAGTGGAGTGGCATGGAATGGAATGAAGTGGATGGGAATGCAATGGAGTGGAATGAAATGGAATAAAATGGAATGGAGTGGAATGGAGAGGAATGGAGTGGAGTGGAGTGGAATGGAGGGGAGTAAGAGGAAGAGAATGGAATGGAATCGAAAGGAGGGAAGTGCAATTGTGTGGAGTGGAGTGGAGATGAAAGGAGTGGAGTGATGTGGAGTCGAGAGGAAAGGAATGGAATGGAATGGAATGGAGTTAAGTGGAGTGGAATGGAGTGGAAGGTAATGGAGTGGAATGAAAAGGAGTGCATTGGAATGGAGTGGAATGGAATGGAGTGGAACGGAGTGGAGCAGAATGGAGTGGGTTGCAGAGGAGTGGAATGGAGTGGAATGGAAGGGAACGGAAAGGAATGTAGTGGAAAGGAATGGAATGGAGTGGATTGAAATTGAATGGAAAGGATTGGAGTGCAGTGGACTGGAGGGGAGTGGAATAAAATGGAGTATAGTGCAGTGGAATGGAGTGGACTGGAGTGGAGATGAGTGGAGTGGACTGGAATGGAATGGAGTGGAGTGGAATGGTGTGGAGTGGGGTGGAAAGGAATGGAACAGAATGGAATGGAGAGGAATGGAGTGGCATGTAGTGGAGTGGAGTGAAGTGGAAAGGAATGGCATGGAATGGAGTAGAGTGGAATGGAGGGGTATGGAATGGAATGGAATGGAATTGAGTGGAATGGAGTGGAATGGAGTGGAGTAGAGAAGAATTGAATGGAGTGGAAAAGTCTGAAAGGAGTGGAATGGAGTGGAGTGGAATGCAATGGAGTAGATTGGAATGAAGTGGAAAGGAATAGAATGGAGAGAAGTAGAGTAGAATGGAGTGGATTGGAATGGAGGGGAGCAGAGTGTAGTTAACAGCGGTGGATTGGAATACAGTGGATGGGGTAGAGTGGAAGGGAGTGGAATTATATGGAATGGAATGGATTGGATTGGAGTGGAAGGGAGTGGAGTGGAGTTGAAAGTAGAGGAATCGAAAGAAGTGGAAAGGAGTGGAGTAGAGTGGATTAGAGTGGATTGGAATGGAATGGAGTGGAGTGGAATGGTGTGGAAACGAATGGAAGGGAGGGGAGTGGAATGGAACGAAATGGAATGGAATGTAGTGGAATGGAGAGGAGTGGAGTGGACTGGAGTGGAATGTAATCGAATGGAGTGTACTGGAGTGGAATGTATTTGAGAGGCGGGTAATGGAGAGGAATTGAGTGGGGTGGAGTGGAGTGAAATACATCGGAATGGCACGGAATTGAATGGAATGGAGGGGAGTGGAATGCAGTGGAGTGGAGTCGATTGGTGTGGTGAGGAATAGAACGGAGTGGCATGGAATGGAGCACAGTGGAATGCAATGGAGTGGAGTGGATTGGAAAGGGGTGGAGTGGAGTGACGATGGGTGAAGTGGAATGTAATGGAGTGGAGTGCAGAGGAGTCTCATGGAATGGAATGGAATGGAACGCAATGGAAGCTGAGATTGTACCACTGCGCTCCAGGATGGGTGACACAGTGTGATACTCTCAAAAGAAAGGAATGGAATGGAATGCAGTGGAATGGAATGGAACGCAATGGGGTGCATTGGAGTGGAGTGGAGTGAAGTGAAGTGGATTGGAGTGGAATGGAGAGGAATGGAACGGAATGGAATGGAATGAAGTAGACTGGAGTGGGGTGGAGTTGAGTGCAATGGAATGGAGCGAAATGGAATCAGATGCAGAGAAATGGAGTAGAGAGGAGTGCAGTAGAGTGGAAAGGAGTGCAATGGAGTGGAATGGAATCGGAAGTAACGGAAAGTAGTGGAGTGGATGGAACGGAAAGGAAAGGAGTGGAGCGGAGTGGAATGGAACGGAGCGGGAGGTGGGTTGGGGCCACTGCACTCCAGGCTGGCTGGCTGACTGAGGTATTCTCGCAATAAAGGAATGGAATGGAATGCCGTAGAGTGGAATGGAACGGAGTGGAGTGGAGTGGAATGGAGTGAGTTGGAGCAGAGTGGAATGAAGAATGCAATGGGATGGAAGGGAATTGAATGAAATGCAGTGGAGTGCAGTGGAGTGCATTGCAGTGGAATGGAGCAGAATGGAATGGAAAGGAGTGGAATGGACAGGAGTGGAGTGCACTGGAGAGGAGAGGATAGGAATGCAGTGGAATGGAATTGGATGTAATGGAACGTAGAGGAGTGGAGTGGAATGGAGTGGGCCAGAGTGGAATGGAATGGAATGCAATGGAAAGGAATGGAGTGGAATAGAATGGAATGGAATGGAATGGAATGGAGTGGGATGACTTGTAGTGGGGTGGAGTGAAATGGAGTATAATGGAATGGAGTGGAGTGGAGTGGAATGTGATAGAATGGAGAGGAGGGGAATGGAGCAGAATGGAATGGAGTGCAGCGGAATGGAGTGGAGTGGAATGGAATCAAATGGAGTGGAATGGAACAGAGTGGAATGGAATGGAGTGCAATAGACTAGAATTGAGTGTAGTGTAGTGGAATTTAGTGGAATGGACTGGAATGGAGTGGAATGGAATGGAATTGAGGGGAATGGAATGGAATGGAAAGGAATGGAAAGCAATGGAAAGGAATAGAATTGAATGCAACGGAATTAAAAGAATGCAATGGAATGCAATGGAATAGAATGCAATGGAATGTATAGTTGACATGTAATATGAGCTGAGATTGTGACACTGCACTCCAGCCAGGGTGACATGGTGATATCCTGTCGTAAGAAGTGAATGGAATGCAATGGAGTGAAATGGAATGGAATGAAATGGAATGGAGCGGAGTGGAAGGGAATGGAGTGGAATGAAATAGAATGCAGTGGACTGTAATGGCATGGAGTGGAAAGAAGTAGAGTGGAATGGAGTGGAATGGAATGGACTGGCATAGAATGGAGTGGAATTGAATGCAATGGAGTGGATTGGAAAGGAATGCAAAGGAGTAGAGTGGAGTAGAGTGGTGTGGAGTGGAGTGGAATGGAGCTGAATGTACTTCAATGGAGTACAATGGAATGGAACGGAGTGGAATGGAATGGAATGATATGAGGTGGATTGGAGTGGAATGTAGTGGAGTGGAATGGAATGGAATAGAATGGAATGGAGTAGAGTGTAATGGAATGCAGTGGCGATAAGTGGAGTGGAATGGAATGCATTGGAGTAGAGTGGAGTGGAATGGAATGGAATGGAGTGGAGTGGAGGGGAGTGGAGTGGAATGGAATTGAGTGAAGTGGAGTGCAGTTGAATGGAATATCGTGGTGTGGAGTGGAGTGGAAGTGAATGGAGTGAATAGGAGTGGAATGGAGTGGAAGGTAACGGAGTGGAATGGAGTCGAATGGAGTGGAATGGAGTAGAGTGGATTAGAGTGGAATGGTGTCGAACGGACTGGAATGGAATGGAATGGAGTGGAATGGAATTGAATCAAATGGAATGGAGTGGAGTGGAATGGAGTGGAGTGGAGTGAAATGAAATGGAATGGAAGGGAGTGGAGAGAAACGCAGTTGATTGGAGTGGAGTGGAGTGGAAAGGAATGGAAAGGAGTGGGATGGAGACGTATGGATTGGAGTGGAATGGAGTGGAATGGAATGAAGTGGAAAGGAGTGGAACGGAGTGAAATTGAATTTAGTGGACTGGAGTGGAATGGAGTTAAATGGAATGGAATGGAATGGAGTGGAATGGAATGGAATGGAGTGGAGTGGAATGGAATAGAATGGCATGGAATGGAATAGAATGGGATGGAGTGGAGTGGAGAGGAGTGGAATGGATTGGAGTGAAGTGGAGTGGAATGGAATTGAGTGGAGCGGAGAGGAAAGGAATGGAATGGAGTGGAGTGGAATGGCATGGAATGGAGTGGAATGGAATGGATAGTAGTGGAGTGGAGTGGAGTGGATTGGAGTGTAGTGGAAGGGAATGGAGTGCAGTGTAATGGACTGGAATGGAGCAGAGCAGAATGGAGTGGACTGGACTGGAGTGGAATGGAATGGGATGGCATGGAATGGGAGCTGAGATTTTACCAATGTGCTCTAGGCAGGGTGACTGGGTGTCATACTCTCAAAAGAAAGGAATGGAATGGAACGCAGTGGAATGGAATGGAACAGAGTGGACATTAGTGGAGTGGAATGTGGAGGAATGGAATGAAATGGAACGTAATGGCATGAAATGGAGTGGTGTGGGGTGGAATGGATTATAGTGGAATGGGGTGGAAAGGAATGGGATGGAGTGGAATGAAGTGGAGTGCAGTGGAGTGGAACGGAGTTGAATGGCATAGAATTGAGTGGACAGTAGTGGAATGTTTTGGAATGCAATGGAATCCATTGTAATAGAATGGAATACAACGGAAAGTTGACATGGAGTGTGAGCTGAGATTGTGCCACTGCACTCCAGACTGGGTGACACGTTATATCCTGTGGATAGAAAGGAATGGAATGCAATAGAGTGAAATGGAATGGAGTGGAATGGAATTGAATGGAATGGAGTGGAGTGGAGTGGAGTCGAATGGAGACGAATGGAATGGGACGGAGTGGAATGGAACGGAGTGGAGTGGAGTATCGTGGAGTGAAATAGAATGGAATGCACTGGGTTGGAATGGAATGCAATGGACTGCTGAAAGGAAATGTGAGCTGTTATTGTTCCACTGCACTCCAGCCTTTGTGACGGAATGAAATCCTGTGGAAAAAAAGGAATGGAATGGAATGGAATGGAATGGAGTGGAGTGGAGTGGTGTGGAGAGGAGTGTAGTGGAGTGGAGTGAAATGGAGTGGAGTGTCGTGGAGGAGAGTGGAATGGAGTGGAATGGAATGGAGAGGAAAGGAACGGAGTGGAGTGGAATGGAACGGAGTGGAGTGGAATGGAATCCAATGGAATGAAATGGAATTGAATCGAATGGAATGAAGAAATATGTGCAGTGATTTGGCCACTGCGCTGGAGCCTGTGTGAGAGAGGGAGATCCTGTCGATAAAACAGTGTGGAATGGAAGGGATTGGAATGGAATGGAATGGAACGTACTGGAGTGGAGTGGAGTGGAATTGAGTGGAGTGGAGTGCACTGGAATGGAATGGAATGCAATGGAATGTAATGGAATGATGAAATGATATGTGAGCTGAGATTGTGCCACTGCACTCCACGCTGGGTGACAGAGTGAGATACTCTTGAAAGAAAGAAATGGAATGGAAAGAATTTTTAATTGGGTGGATTCGAGTGGACTGAAGTAGAGTGCAGTGGAATAGAGAGGAATGGAATGGAATGGAATCGGATGTAAAGGAATGGAATGATGTGGAGTGGAGTGGTGAGGAGTGTAGTGCTGTGGAATGGAGCAGAAAGTAACGGGATGGTGTGGAGTGGAGTGCAGTGCAGTGGAGTGGAGAGGAGTGCAATGGCGTGGAATGGAATCGGATGTAAAGGAACGTACTGGAGTGGAGCGGAGTGGAAAGGAGTGGAATGGAATGGAATTGAATGTAATGGAAAGCAAAGGAATGGAATGGGATGCAATGGAATTTAATGCAATAGAATGCAGTTCAATAGAGAGTTGACATGTAATGTGAGCTGAGATTGTGCCTAAGCTCTCCAGGCTGTTTGACACAGTGATATCGTGTGGAAAGAATGGAATGGAATGCAGTGGTGTGAAATGGAATGGAATGTAGTGGACAGGAGTAGAATGGAGTGGAGTGAAGAGGAACAGAGTGGAATGGAATGGGATGCAGTGGAATGGAATGCAGTGGAGTGGAGTGAAATAGAAAGAAATGGAATGGGATGGAATGGAATGCAATGGAATGGAGAAGAGAAATGTGAGCTGAGATTGTGTGACTACACTCCAGCCTTAGTGACCGAGAGAGATTCTGTGGAAGGAAAGAACTGATTTCAAAGGAGTGGAATGGAAGGGAATGTAGTACAGTGGAGTAGAGTGGAATGGAGTGAAACAGAATAGAATGGAGTGGAAGGCAATGGAATGGAATGGAATGGAGTGGAGTGGAATAGAGAGGAGTGCACTGCAATGGAGTGGAGTGGAGTGGAAGGGAGTGGAATGCAATGGAATGTAGTGGAGTGCAGTGGAGTGGAATGGAATGGAGTGGACAGGAGTGGAAGGAGTAGAGTGGACTGGAATGGAACAGAATGGAACAGAATGCAGTGGAGTGGAGGGGAGTGGAGGTGAGTGGAGTGGCATGGAGTGGAATGGAATGGAATGGAGTGAAATGGAATCCAATGGATTGGAATGGAGTGGAGTGGAGTGGAGTGGAATGGAGAGGAGTCGAATGGAATGGAAGGGAATGCAACGGAACGCAGTGGTGTGGATTGGAATGCAGTGAAATGGAGTACTATGGAATCTAAAGGAGTGGAGTGGAGTCTAGTGGAGTGGAATGGAATGGAACAAAATGGAATGGAATGGCACGGAATGGAGTGGAGTAGAGTGGAGTGGGAAGGAAGGGAGATGAGTGGAATGGAGAGGAATGGAATGCAGTGGAGTGGATTGGATTGGAATGAACTGGAATGGAGAGGAATGGAATGAAGTGGAACGGAATGGACTGCAATGGAATTGAATGGAGTGAAGTGGAAAGTAGTGGAGTGGAGTGGAATGGAGCGGAAATGAATGGAATGGAGTGGAATGGAAGGGAATGGAGACAAGTGGATAGGAATTGACTGACGCAGATTGGAGTGGAGTGGAGTGGAGTGGCATGGAATGGAATGAAGTGGATGGGAATGCAATGGAGTGGAAAGAAATGGAATAAAATGGAAAGGAGTGGAATGGAGAGGAATGGAGTGGAAGTGGAGTGGAATGGAGGGGAGTAAGAGGAAGAGAATGGAATGGAATCGAAAGGAGGGAAGTGCAATTGTGTGGAGTGGAGTGGAGATGAAAGGAGTGGAGTGATGTGGAGTCGAGAGGAAAGGAATGGAATGGAATGGAATGGAGTTAAGTGGAGTGGAATGGAGTGGAAGGTAATGGAGTGGAATGAAAAGGAGTGGATTGGAATGGAGTGGAATGGAATGGAGTGGAACGGAGTGGAGTAGAATGGAGTGGGTTGCAGAGGAGTGGAATGGAGTGGAATGGAAGGGAACGGAAAGGAATGTAGTGGAAAGGAATGGAATGGAGTGGATTGAAATTGAATGGAAAGGATTGGAGTGCAGTGGACTGGAGGGGAGTGGAATAAAATGGAGTATAGTGCAGTGGAATGGAGTGGACTGGAGTGGAGATGAGTGGAGTGGACTGGAATGGAATGGAGTGGAGTGGAATGGTGTGGAGTGGGGTGGAAAGGAATGGAACAGAATGGAATGGAGAGGAATGGAGTGGCATGTAGTGGAGTGGAGTGAAGTGGAAAGGAATGGCATGGAATGGAGTAGAGTGGAATGGAGGGGTATGGAATGGAATGGAATGGAATTGAGTGGAATGGAGTGGAATGGAGTGGAGTGGAGAGGAATGGAATGGAGTGGAAAGGTCTGAAAGGAGTGGAATGGAGTGGAGTGGAATGCAATGGAGTAGATTGGAATGAAGTGGAAAGGAATAGAATGGAGAGAAGTAGAGTAGAATGGAGTGGATTGGAATGGAGGGGAGCAGAGTGGAGTTAACAGCGGTGGATTGGAATACAGTGGATGGGGTAGAGTGGAAGGGAGTGGAATTATATGGAATGGAATGGATTGGATTGGAGTGGAAGGGAGTGGAGTGGAGTTGAAAGTAGAGGAATCGAAAGAAGTGGAAAGGAGTGGAGTAGAGTGGATTAGAGTGGATTGGAATGGAATGGAGTGGAGTGGAATGGTGTGGAAACGAATGAAAGGGAGGGGAGTGGAATGGAACGAAATGGAATGGAATGTAGTGGAATGGAGAGGAGTGGAGTGGACTGGAGTGGAATGTAATCGAATGGAGTGTACTGGAGTGGAATGTATTTGAGAAGCGGGTAATGGAGAGGAATTGAGTGGAGTGGAGTGGAGTGAAATACATCGGAATGGCACGGAATTGAATGGAATGGAGGGGAGTGGAATGCAGTGGAGTGGAGTCGATTGGACTGGTGAGGAATAGAACGGAGTGGCATGGAATGGAGCACAGTGGAATGCAATGGAGTGGAGTGGATTGGAAAGGGGTGGAGTGGAGTGACGATGGGTGAAGTGGAATGTAATGGAGTGGAGTGCAGAGGAGTCTCATGGAATGGAATGGAATGGAACGCAATGGAAGCTGAGATTGTACCACTGCGCTCCAGGATGGGTGACACAGTGTGATACTCTCAAAAGAAAGGAATGGAATGGAATGCAGTGGAATGGAATGGAATGCAATGGGGTGCATTGGAGTGGAGTGGAGTGAAGTGAAGTGGATTGGAGTGGAATGGAGAGGAATGGAACGGAATGGAATGGAATGAAGTAGACTGGAGTGGGGTGGAGTTGAGTGCAATGGAATGGAGCGAAATGGAATCAGATGCAGAGAAATGGAGTAGAGAGGAGTGCAGTAGAGTGGAAAGGAGTGCAATGGAGTGGAATGGAATCGGAAGTAACGGAAAGTAGTGGAGTGGATGGAACGGAAAGGAAAGGAGTGGAGCGGAGTGGAATGGAACGGAGCGGGAGGTGGGTTGGGGCCACTGCACTCCAGGCTGGCTGGCTGACTGAGGTATTCTCGCAATAAAGGAATGGAATGGAATGCCGTAGAGTGGAATGGAACGGAGTGGAGTGGAGTGGAATGGAGTGAGTTGGAGCAGAGTGGAATGAAGAATGCAATGGGATGGAAGGGAATTGAATGAAATGCAGTGGAGTGCACTGGAGTGCATTGCAGTGGAATGGAGCAGAATGGAATGGAAAGGAGTGGAATGGACAGGAGTGGAGTGCACTGGAGAGGAGAGGATAGGAATGCAGTGGAATGGAATTGGATGTAATGGAACGTAGAGGAGTGGAGTGGAATGGAGTGGGCCAGAGTGGAATGGAATGGAATGCAATGGAAAGGAATGGAGTGGAATAGAATGGAATGGAATGGAATGGAATGGAGTGGGATGACTTGTAGTGGGGTGGAGTGAAACGGAGTATAATGGAATGGAGTGGAGTGGAGTGGAATGTGATAGAATGGAGAGGAGGGGAATGGAGCAGAATGGAATGGAGTGCAGCGGAATGGAGTGGAGTGGAATGGAATCAAATGGAGTGGAATGGAACAGAGTGGAATGGAATGGAGTGCAATAGACTAGAATTGAGTGTAGTGTAGTGGAATTTAGTGGAATGGACTGGAATGGAGTGGAATGGAATGGAATTGAGGGGAATGGAATGGAATGGAAAGGAATGGAAAGCAATGGAAAGGAATAGAATTGAATGCAACGGAATTAAAAGAATGCAATGGAATGCAATGGAATAGAATGCAATGGAATGTATAGTTGACATGTAATATGAGCTGAGATTGTGACACTGCACTCCAGCCAGGGTGACATGGTGATATCCTGTCGTAAGAAGTGAATGGAATGCAATGGAGTGAAATGGAATGGAATGAAATGGAATGGAGCGGAGTGGAAGGGAATGGAGTGGAATGAAATAGAATGCAGTGGACTGTAATGGCATGGAGTGGAAAGAAGTAGAGTGGAATGGAGTGGAATGGAATGGACTGGCATAGAATGGAGTGGAATTGAATGCAATGGAGTGGATTGGAAAGGAATGCAAAGGAGTAGAGTGGAGTAGAGTGGTGTGGAGTGGAGTGAAATGGAGCTGAATGTACTTCAATGGAGTACAATGGAATGGAACGGAGTGGAATGGAATGGAATGATATGAGGTGGATTGGAGTGGAATGTAGTGGAGTGGAATGGAATGGAATAGAATGGAATGGAGTAGAGTGTAATGGAATGCAGTGGCGATAAGTGGAGTGGAATGGAATGCATTGGAGTAGAGTGGAGTGGAATGGAATGGAATGGAGTGGAGTGGAGGGGAGTGGAGTGGAATGGAATTAAGTGAAGTGGAGTGCAGTTGAATGGAATATCGTGGTGTGGAGTGGAGTGGAAGTGAATGGAGTGAATAGGAGTGGAATGGAGTGGAAGGTAACGGAGTGGAATGGAGTCGAATGGAGTGGAATGGAGTAGAGTGGATTAGAGTGGAATGGTGTCGAACGGACTGGAATGGAATGGAATGGAGTGGAATGGAATTGAATCAAATGGAATGGAGTGGAGTGGAGTGGAGTGGAATGAAATGAAATGGAAGGGAGTGGAGAGAAACGCAGTTGATTGGAGTGGAGTGGAGTGAAAAGGAATGGAAAGGAGTGGGATGGAGACGTATGGATTGGAGTGGAATGGAGTGGAATGGAATGAAGTGGAAAGGAGTGGAACGGAGTGAAATTGAATTTAGTGGACTGGAGTGGAATGGAGTTAAATGGAATGGAATGGAATGGAGTGGAATGGAATGGAATGGAGTGGAGTGGAATGGAATAGAATGGCATGGAATGGAATAGAATGGGATGGAGTGGAGTGGAGAGGAGTGGAATGGATTGGAGTGAAGTGGAGTGGAATGGAATTGAGTGGAGCGGAGAGGAAAGGAATGGAATGGAGTGGAGTGGAATGGCATGGAATGGAGTGGAATGGAATGGATAGTAGTGGAGTGGAGTGGAGTGGATTGGAGTGTAGTGGAAGGGAATGGAGTGCAGTGTAATGGACTGGAATGGAGCAGAGCAGAATGGAGTGGACTGGACTGGAGTGGAATGGAATGGGATGGCATGGAATGGGAGCTGAGATTTTACCAATGTGCTCTAGGCAGGGTGACTGGGTGTCATACTCTCAAAAGAAAGGAATGGAATGGAACGCAGTGGAATGGAATGGAACAGAGTGGACATTAGTGGAGTGGAATGTGGAGGAATGGAATGAAATGGAACGTAATGGCATGAAATGGAGTGGTGTGGGGTGGAATGGATTATAGTGGAATGGGGTGGAAAGGAATGGGATGGAGTGGAATGAAGTGGAGTGCAGTGGAGTGGAACGGAGTTGAATGGCATAGAATTGAGTGGACAGTAGTGGAATGTTTTGGAATGCAATGGAATCCATTGTAATAGAATGGAATACAACGGAAAGTTGACATGGAGTGTGAGCTGAGATTGTGCCACTGCACTCCAGACTGGGTGACACGTTATATCCTGTGGATAGAAAGGAATGGAATGCAATAGAGTGAAATGGAATGGAGTGGAATGGAATTGAATGGAATGGAGTGGAGTGGAGTGGAGTCGAATGGAGACGAATGGAATGGGACGGAGTGGAATGGAACGGAGTGGAGTGGAGTATCGTGGAGTGAAATAGAATGGAATGCACTGGGTTGGAATGGAATGCAATGGACTGCTGAAAGGAAATGTGAGCTGTTATTGTTCCACTGCACTCCAGCCTTTGTGACGGAATGAAATCCTGTGGAAAAAAAGGAATGGAATGGAATGGAATGGAATGGAATGGAACGGAATGGAATGGAATGGAATGGAATGGAGTGGAGTGGAGTGGTGTGGAGAGGAGTGTAGTGGAGTGGAGTGAAATGGAGTGGAGTGTCGTGGAGGAGAGTGGAATGGAGTGGAATGGAATGGAGAGGAAAGGAACGGAGTGGAGTGGAATGGAACGGAGTGGAGTGGAATGGAATCCAATGGAATGAAATGGAATTGAATCGAATGGAATGAAGAAATATGTGCAGTGATTTGGCCACTGCGCTGGAGCCTGTGTGAGAGAGGGAGATCCTGTCGATAAAACAGTGTGGAATGGAAGGGATTGGAATGGAATGGAATGGAACGTATTGGAGTGGAGTGGAGTGGAATTGAGTGGAGTGGAGTGCACTGGAATGGAATGGAATGCAATGGAATGTAATGGAATGATGAAATGATATGTGAGCTGAGATTGTGCCACTGCACTCCACGCTGGGTGACAGAGTGAGATACTCTTGAAAGAAAGAAATGGAATGGAAAGAATTTTTAATTGGGTGGATTCGAGTGGACTGAAGTAGAGTGCAGTGGAATAGAGAGGAATGGAATGGAATGGAATCGGATGTAAAGGAATGGAATGATGTGGAGTGGAGTGGTGAGGAGTGTAGTGCTGTGGAATGGAGCAGAAAGTAACGGGATGGTGTGGAGTGGAGTGCAGTGCAGTGGAGTGGAGAGGAGTGCAATGGCGTGGAATGGAATCGGATGTAAAGGAACGTACTGGAGTGGAGCGGAGTGGAAAGGAGTGGAATGGAATGGAATTGAATGTAATGGAAAGCAAAGGAATGGAATGGGATGCAATGGAATTTAATGCAATAGAATGCAGTTCAATAGAGAGTTGACATGTAATGTGAGCTGAGATTGTGCCTAAGCTCTCCAGGCTGTTTGACACAGTGATATCGTGTGGAAAGAATGGAATGGAATGCAGTGGTGTGAAATGGAATGGAATGTAGTGGACAGGAGTAGAATGGAGTGGAGTGAAGAGGAACAGAGTGGAATGGAATGGGATGCAGTGGAATGGAATGCAGTGGAGTGGAGTGAAATAGAAAGAAATGGAATGGGATGGAATGGAATGCAATGGAATGGAGAAGAGAAATGTGAGCTGAGATTGTGTGACTACACTCCAGCCTTAGTGACCGAGAGAGATTCTGTGGAAGGAAAGAACTGATTTCAAAGGAGTGGAATGGAAGGGAATGTAGTACAGTGGAGTAGAGTGGAATGGAGTGAAACAGAATAGAATGGAGTGGAAGGCAATGGAATGGAATGGAATGGAGTGGAGTGGAATAGAGAGGAGTGCACTGCAATGGAGTGGAGTGGAGTGGAAGGGAGTGGAATGCAATGGAATGTAGTGGAGTGCAGTGGAGTGGAATGGAATGGAGTGGACAGGAGTGGAAGGAGTAGAGTGGACTGGAATGGAATAGAATGGAACAGAATGCAGTGGAGTGGAGGGGAGTGGAGGTGAGTGGAGTGGCATGGAGTGGAATGGAATGGAATGGAGTGAAATGGAATCCAATGGATTGGAATGGAGTGGAGTGGAGTGGAGTGGAATGGAGAGGAGTCGAATGGAATGGAAGGGAATGCAACGGAACGCAGTGGTGTGGATTGGAATGCAGTGAAATGGAGTACTATGGAATCTAAAGGAGTGGAGTGGAGTCTAGTGGAGTGGAATGGAATGGAACAAAATGGAATGGAATGGCAAGGAATGGAGTGGAGTAGAGTGGAGTGGGAAGGAAGGGAGATGAGTGGAATGGAGAGGAATGGAATGCAGTGGAGTGGATTGGATTGGAATGAACTGGAATGGAGAGGAATGGAATGAAGTGGAACGGAATGGACTGCAATGGAATTGAATGGAGTGAAGTGGAAAGTAGTGGAGTGGAGTGGAATGGAGTGGAAATGAATGGAATGGAGTGGAATGGAAGGGAATGGAGACAAGCGGATAGGAATTGATTGAAGCAGATTGGAGTGGAGTGGAGTGGAGTGGCATGGAATGGAATGAAGTGGATGGGAATGCAATGGACTGGAATGAAATGGAATAAAATGGAATGGAGTGGAATGGAGAGGAATGGAGTGGAAGTGGAGTGGAATGGAGGGCAGTAAGAGGAAGAGAATGGAATGGAATCGAAAGGAGGGAAGTGCAATTGTGTGGAGTGGAGTGGAGATGAAAGGAGTGGAGTGATGTGGAGTCGAAAGGAAAGGAATGGAATGGAATGGAATGGAGTTAAGTGGAGTGGAATGGAGTGGAAGGTAATGGAGTGGAATGAAAAGGAGTGGACTGGAATGGAGTGGAATGGAATGGAGTGGAACGGAGTGGAGTAGAATGGAGTGGGTTGCAGAGGAGTGGAATGGAGTGGAATGGAAGGGAACGGAAAGGAATGTAGTGGAAAGGAATGGAATGGAGTGGATTGAAATTGAATGGAAAGGATTGGAGTGCAGTGGACTGGAGGGGAGTGGAATAAAATGGAGTATAGTGCAGTGGAATGGAGTGGACTGGAGTGGAGATGAGTGGAGTGGACTGGAATGGAATGGAGTGGAGTGGAATGGTGTGGAGTGGGGTGGAAAGGAATGGAACAGAATGGAATGGAGAGGAATGGAGTGGCATGTAGTGGAGTGGAGTGAAGTGGAAAGGAATGGCATGGAATGGAGTAGAGTGGAATGGAGGGGTATGGAATGGAATGCAATGGAATTGAGTGGAATGGAGTTGAATGGAGTGGAGTGGAGAGGAATGGAATGGAGTGGAAAGGTCTGAAAGGATTGGAATGGAGTGGAGTGGAATGCAATGGAGTAGATTGGAATGAAGTGGAAAGGAATAGAATGGAGAGAAGTAGAGTAGAATGGAGTGGATTGTAATGGAGGGGAGCAGAGTGGAGTTAACAGCGGTGGATTGGAATACAGTGGATGGGGTAGAGTGGAAGGGAGTGGAATTATATGGAATGGAATGGATTGGATTGGAGTGGAAGGGAGTGGAGTGGAGTTGAAAGTAGAGGAATCGAAAGAAGTGGAAAGGAGTGGAGTAGAGTGGATTAGAGTGGATTGGAATGGAATGGAGTGGAGTGGAATGGTGTGGAAACGAATGAAAGGGAGGGGAGTGGAATGGAACGAAATGGAATGGAATGTAGTGGAATGGAGAGGAGTGGAGTGGACTGGAGTGGAATGTAATCGAATGGAGTGTACTGGAGTGGAATGTATTTGAGAGGCGGGTAATGGAGAGGAATTGAGTGGAGTGGAGTGGAGTGAAATACATCGGAATGGCACGGAATTGAATGGAATGGAGGGGAGTGGAATGCAGTGGAGTGGAGTCGATTGGACTGGTGAGGAATAGAACGGAGTGGCATGGAATGGAGCACAGTGGAATGCAATGGAGTGGAGTGGATTGGAAAGGGGTGGAGTGGAGTGACGATGGGTGAAGTGGAATGTAATGGAGTGGAGTGCAGAGGAGTCTCATGGAATGGAATGGAATGGAACGCAATGGAAGCTGAGATTGTACCACTGCGCTCCAGGATGGGTGACACAGTGTGATACTCTCAAAAGAAAGGAATGGAATGGAATGCAGTGGAATGGAATGGAATGCAATGGGGTGCATTGGAGTGGAGTGGAGTGAAGTGAAGTGGATTGGAGTGGAATGGAGAGGAATGGAACGGAATGGAATGGAATGAAGTAGACTGGAGTGGGGTGGAATTGAGTGCAATGGAATGGAGCGAAATGGAATCAGATGCAGAGAAATGGAGTAGAGAGGAGTGCAGTAGAGTGGAAAGGAGTGCAATGGAGTGGAATGGAATCGGAAGTAACGGAAAGTAGTGGAGTGGATGGAACGGAAAGGAAAGGAGTGGAGCGGAGTGGAATGGAACGGAGCGGGAGGTGGGTTGGGGCCACTGCACTCCAGGCTGGCTGGCTGACTGAGGTATTCTCGCAATAAAGGAATGGAATGGAATGCCGTAGAGTGGAATGGAACGGAGTGGAGTGGAGTGGAATGGAGTGAGTTGGAGCAGAGTGGAATGAAGAATGCAATGGGATGGAAGGGAATTGAATGAAATGCAGTGGAGTGCAGTGGAGTGCATTGCAGTGGAATGGAGCAGAATGGAATGGAAAGGAGTGGAATGGACAGGAGTGGAGTGCACTGGAGAGGAGAGGATAGGAATGCAGTGGAATGGAATTGGATGTAATGGAACGTAGAGGAGTGGAGTGGAATGGAGTGGGCCAGAGTGGAATGGAATGGAATGCAATGGAAAGGAATGGAGTGGAATAGAATGGAATGGAATGGAATGGAATGGAGTGGGATGACTTGTAGTGGGGTGGAGTGAAATGGAGTATAATGGAATGGAGAGGAGTGGAGTGGAATGCGATAGAATGGAGAGGAGGGGAATGGAGCAGAATGGAATGGAGTGCAGCGGAATGGAGTGGAGTGGAATGGAATCAAATGGAGTGGAATGGAACAGAGTGGAATGGAATGGAGTGCAATAGACTAGAATTGAGTGTAGTGTAGTGGAATTTAGTGGAATGGACTGGAATGGAGTGGAATGGAATGGAATTGAGGGGAATGGAATGGAATGGAAAGGAATGGAAAGCAATGGAAAGGAATAGAATTGAATGCAACGGAATTAAAAGAATGCAATGGAATGCAATGGAATAGAATGCAATGGAATGTATAGTTGACATGTAATATGAGCTGAGATTGTGACACTGCACTCCAGCCAGGGTGACATGGTGATATCCTGTCGTAAGAAGTGAATGGAATGCAATGGAGTGAAATGGAATGGAATGAAATGGAATGGAGCGGAGTGGAAGGGAATGGAGTGGAATGAAATAGAATGCAGTGGACTGTAATGGCATGGAGTGGAAAGAAGTAGAGTGGAATGGAGTGGAATGGAATGGACTGGCATAGAATGGAGTGGAATTGAATGCAATGGAGTGGATTGGAAAGGAATGCAAAGGAGTAGAGTGGAGTAGAGTGGTGTGGAGTGGAGTGGAATGGAGCTGAATGTACTTCAATGGAGTACAATGGAATGGAACGGAGTGGAATGGAATGGAATGATATGAGGTGGATTGGAGTGGAATGTAGTGGAGTGGAATGGAATGGAATAGAATGGAATGGAGTAGAGTGTAATGGAATGCAGTGGCGATAAGTGGAGTGGAATGGAATGCATTGGAGTAGAGTGGAGTGGAATGGAATGGAATGGAGTGGAGTGGAGGGGAGTGGAGTGGAATGGAATTGAGTGAAGTGGAGTGCAGTTGAATGGAATATCGTGGTGTGGAGTGGAGTGGAAGTGAATGGAGTGAATAGGAGTGGAATGGAGTGGAAGGTAACGGAGTGGAATGGAGTCGAATGGAGTGGAATGGAGTAGAGTGGATTAGAGTGGAATGGTGTCGAACGGACTGGAATGGAATGGAATGGAGTGGAATGGAATTGAATCAAATGGAATGGAGTGGAGTGGAATGGAGTGGAGTGGAGTGGAATGAAATGGAATGGAAGGGAGTGGAGAGAAACGCAGTTGATTGGAGTGGAGTGGAGTGGAAAGGAATGGAAAGGAGTGGGATGGAGACGTATGGATTGGAGTGGAATGGAGTGGAATGGAATGAAGTGGAAAGGAGTGGAACGGAGTGAAATTGAATTTAGTGGACTGGAGTGGAATGGAGTTAAATGGAATGGAATGGAATGGAGTGGAATGGAATGGAATGGAGTGGAGTGGAATGGAATAGAATGGCATGGAATGGAATAGAATGGGATGGAGTGGAGTGGAGAGGAGTGGAATGGATTGGAGTGAAGTGGAGTGGAATGGAATTGAGTGGAGCGGAGAGGAAAGGAATGGAATGGAGTGGAGTGGAATGGCATGGAATGGAGTGGAATGGAATGGATAGTAGTGGAGTGGAGTGGAGTGGATTGGAGTGTAGTGGAAGGGAATGGAGTGCAGTGTAATGGACTGGAATGGAGCAGAGCAGAATGGAGTGGACTGGACTGGAGTGGAATGGAATGGGATGGCATGGAATGGGAGCTGAGATTTTACCAATGTGCTCTAGGCAGGGTGACTGGGTGTCATACTCTCAAAAGAAAGGAATGGAATGGAACGCAGTGGAATGGAATGGAACAGAGTGGACATTAGTGGAGTGGAATGTGGAGGAATGGAATGAAATGGAACGTAATGGCATGAAATGGAGTGGTGTGGGGTGGAATGGATTATAGTGGAATGGGGTGGAAAGGAATGGGATGGAGTGGAATGAAGTGGAGTGCAGTGGAGTGGAACGGAGTTGAATGGCATAGAATTGAGTGGACAGTAGTGGAATGTTTTGGAATGCAATGGAATCCATTGTAATAGAATGGAATACAACGGAAAGTTGACATGGAGTGTGAGCTGAGATTGTGCCACTGCACTCCAGACTGGGTGACACGTTATATCCTGTGGATAGAAAGGAATGGAATGCAATAGAGTGAAATGGAATGGAGTGGAATGGAATTGAATGGAATGGAGTGGAGTGGAGTGGAGTCGAATGGAGACGAATGGAATGGGACGGAGTGGAATGGAACGGAGTGGAGTGGAGTATCGTGGAGTGAAATAGAATGGAATGCACTGGGTTGGAATGGAATGCAATGGACTGCTGAAAGGAAATGTGAGCTGTTATTGTTCCACTGCACTCCAGCCTTTGTGACGGAATGAAATCCTGTGGAAAAAAAGGAATGGAATGGAATGGAATGGAATGGAATGGAATGGAGTGGAGTGGAGTGGTGTGGAGAGGAGTGTAGTGGAGTGGAGTGAAATGGAGTGGAGTGTCGTGGAGGAGAGTGGAATGGAGTGGAATGGAATGGAGAGGAAAGGAACGGAGTGGAGTGGAATGGAACGGAGTGGAGTGGAATGGAATCCAATGGAATGAAATGGAATTGAATCGAATGGAATGAAGAAATATGTGCAGTGATTTGGCCACTGCGCTGGAGCCTGTGTGAGAGAGGGAGATCCTGTCGATAAAACAGTGTGGAATGGAAGGGATTGGAATGGAATGGAATGGAACGTACTGGAGTGGAGTGGAGTGGAATTGAGTGGAGTGGAGTGCACTGGAATGGAATGGAATGCAATGGAATGTAATGGAATGATGAAATGATATGTGAGCTGAGATTGTGCCACTGCACTCCACGCTGGGTGACAGAGTGAGATACTCTTGAAAGAAAGAAATGGAATGGAAAGAATTTTTAATTGGGTGGATTCGAGTGGACTGAAGTAGAGTGCAGTGGAATAGAGAGGAATGGAATGGAATGGAATCGGATGTAAAGGAATGGAATGATGTGGAGTGGAGTGGTGAGGAGTGTAGTGCTGTGGAATGGAGCAGAAAGTAACGGGATGGTGTGGAGTGGAGTGCAGTGCAGTGGAGTGGAGAGGAGTGCAATGGCGTGGAATGGAATCGGATGTAAAGGAACGTACTGGAGTGGAGCGGAGTGGAAAGGAGTGGAATGGAATGGAATTGAATGTAATGGAAAGCAAAGGAATGGAATGGGATGCAATGGAATTTAATGCAATAGAATGCAGTTCAATAGAGAGTTGACATGTAATGTGAGCTGAGATTGTGCCTAAGCTCTCCAGGCTGTTTGACACAGTGATATCGTGTGGAAAGAATGGAATGGAATGCAGTGGTGTGAAATGGAATGGAATGTAGTGGACAGGAGTAGAATGGAGTGGAGTGAAGAGGAACAGAGTGGAATGGAATGGGATGCAGTGGAATGGAATGCAGTGGAGTGGAGTGAAATAGAAAGAAATGGAATGGGATGGAATGGAATGCAATGGAATGGAGAAGAGAAATGTGAGCTGAGATTGTGTGACTACACTCCAGCCTTAGTGACCGAGAGAGATTCTGTGGAAGGAAAGAACTGATTTCAAAGGAGTGGAATGGAAGGGAATGTAGTACAGTGGAGTAGAGTGGAATGGAGTGAAACAGAATAGAATGGAGTGGAAGGCAATGGAATGGAATGGAATGGAGTGGAGTGGAATAGAGAGGAGTGCACTGCAATGGAGTGGAGTGGAGTGGAAGGGAGTGGAATGCAATGGAATGTAGTGGAGTGCAGTGGAGTGGAATGGAATGGAGTGGACAGGAGTGGAAGGAGTAGAGTGGACTGGAATGGAACAGAATGGAACAGAATGCAGTGGAGTGGAGGGGAGTGGAGGTGAGTGGAGTGGCATGGAGTGGAATGGAATGGAATGGAGTGAAATGGAATCCAATGGATTGGAATGGAGTGGAGTGGAGTGGAGTGGAATGGAGAGGAGTCGAATGGAATGGAAGGGAATGCAACGGAACGCAGTGGTGTGGATTGGAATGCAGTGAAATGGAGTACTATGGAATCTAAAGGAGTGGAGTGGAGTCTAGTGGAGTGGAATGGAATGGAACAAAATGGAATGGAATGGCACGGAATGGAGTGGAGTAGAGTGGAGTGGGAAGGAAGGGAGATGAGTGGAATGGAGAGGAATGGAATGCAGTGGAGTGGATTGGATTGGAATGAACTGGAATGGAGAGGAATGGAATGAAGTGGAACGGAATGGACTGCAATGGAATTGAATGGAGTGAAGTGGAAAGTAGTGGAGTGGAGTGGAATGGAGTGGAAATGAATGGAATGGAGTGGAATGGAAGGGAATGGAGACAAGTGGATAGGAATTGACTGAAGCAGATTGGAGTGGAGTGGAGTGGAGTGGCATGGAATGGAATGAAGTGGATGGGAATGCAATGGAGTGGAAAGAAATGGAATAAAATGGAAAGGAGTGGAATGGAGAGGAATGGAGTGGAAGTGGAGTGGAATGGAGGGGAGTAAGAGGAAGAGAATGGAATGGAATCGAAAGGAGGGAAGTGCAATTGTGTGGAGTGGAGTGGAGATGAAAGGAGTGGAGTGATGTGGAGTCGAGAGGAAAGGAATGGAATGGAATGGAATGGAGTTAAGTGGAGTGGAATGGAGTGGAAGGTAATGGAGTGGAATGAAAAGGAGTGGATTGGAATGGAGTGGAATGGAATGGAGTGGAACGGAGTGGAGTAGAATGGAGTGGGTTGCAGAGGAGTGGAATGGAGTGGAATGGAAGGGAACGGAAAGGAATGTAGTGGAAAGGAATGGAATGGAGTGGATTGAAATTGAATGGAAAGGATTGGAGTGCAGTGGACTGGAGGGGAGTGGAATAAAATGGAGTATAGTGCAGTGGAATGGAGTGGACTGGAGTGGAGATGAGTGGAGTGGACTGGAATGGAATGGAGTGGAGTGGAATGGTGTGGAGTGGGGTGGAAAGGAATGGAACAGAATGGAATGGAGAGGAATGGAGTGGCATGTAGTGGAGTGGAGTGAAGTGGAAAGGAATGGCATGGAATGGAGTAGAGTGGAATGGAGGGGTATGGAATGGAATGGAATGGAATTGAGTGGAATGGAGTGGAATGGAGTGGAGTGGAGAGGAATGGAATGGAGTGGAAAGGTCTGAAAGGAGTGGAATGGAGTGGAGTGGAATGCAATGGAGTAGATTGGAATGAAGTGGAAAGGAATAGAATGGAGAGAAGTAGAGTAGAATGGAGTGGATTGGAATGGAGGGGAGCAGAGTGGAGTTAACAGCGGTGGATTGGAATACAGTGGATGGGGTAGAGTGGAAGGGAGTGGAATTATATGGAATGGAATGGATTGGATTGGAGTGGAAGGGAGTGGAGTGGAGTTGAAAGTAGAGGAATCGAAAGAAGTGGAAAGGAGTGGAGTAGAGTGGATTAGAGTGGATTGGAATGGAATGGAGTGGAGTGGAATGGTGTGGAAACGAATGAAAGGGAGGGGAGTGGAATGGAACGAAATGGAATGGAATGTAGTGGAATGGAGAGGAGTGGAGTGGACTGGAGTGGAATGTAATCGAATGGAGTGTACTGGAGTGGAATGTATTTGAGAGGCGGGTAATGGAGAGGAATTGAGTGGAGTGGAGTGGAGTGAAATACATCGGAATGGCACGGAATTGAATGGAATGGAGGGGAGTGGAATGCAGTGGAGTGGAGTCGATTGGACTGGTGAGGAATAGAACGGAGTGGCATGGAATGGAGCAGAGTGGAATGCAATGGAGTGGAGTGGATTGGAAAGGGGTGGAGTGGAGTGACGATGGGTGAAGTGGAATGTAATGGAGTGGAGTGCAGAGGAGTCTCATGGAATGGAATGGAATGGAACGCAATGGAAGCTGAGATTGTACCACTGCGCTCCAGGATGGGTGACACAGTGTGATACTCTCAAAAGAAAGGAATGGAATGGAATGCAGTGGAATGGAATGGAATGCAATGGGGTGCATTGGAGTGGAGTGGAGTGAAGTGAAGTGGATTGGAGTGGAATGGAGAGGAATGGAACGGAATGGAATGGAATGAAGTAGACTGGAGTGGGGTGGAGTTGAGTGCAATGGAATGGAGCGAAATGGAATCAGATGCAGAGAAATGGAGTAGAGAGGAGTGCAGTAGAGTGGAAAGGAGTGCAATGGAGTGGAATGGAATCGGAAGTAACGGAAAGTAGTGGAGTGGATGGAACGGAAAGGAAAGGAGTGGAGCGGAGTGGAATGGAACGGAGCGGGAGGTGGGTTGGGGCCACTGCACTCCAGGCTGGCTGGCTGACTGAGGTATTCTCGCAATAAAGGAATGGAATGGAATGCCGTAGAGTGGAATGGAACGGAGTGGAGTGGAGTGGAATGGAGTGAGTTGGAGCAGAGTGGAATGAAGAATGCAATGGGATGGAAGGGAATTGAATGAAATGCAGTGGAGTGCAGTGGAGTGCATTGCAGTGGAATGGAGCAGAATGGAATGGAAAGGAGTGGAATGGACAGGAGTGGAGTGCACTGGAGAGGAGAGGATAGGAATGCAGTGGAATGGAATTGGATGTAATGGAACGTAGAGGAGTGGAGTGGAATGGAGTGGGCCAGAGTGGAATGGAATGGAATGCAATGGAAAGGAATGGAGTGGAATAGAATGGAATGGAATGGAATGGAATGGAGTGGGATGACTTGTAGTGGGGTGGAGTGAAACGGAGTATAATGGAATGGAGTGGAGTGGAGTGGAATGTGATAGAATGGAGAGGAGGGGAATGGAGCAGAATGGAATGGAGTGCAGCGGAATGGAGTGGAGTGGAATGGAATCAAATGGAGTGGAATGGAACAGAGTGGAATGGAATGGAGTGCAATAGACTAGAATTGAGTGTAGTGTAGTGGAATTTAGTGGAATGGACTGGAATGGAGTGGAATGGAATGGAATTGAGGGGAATGGAATGGAATGGAAAGGAATGGAAAGCAATGGAAAGGAATAGAATTGAATGCAACGGAATTAAAAGAATGCAATGGAATGCAATGGAATAGAATGCAATGGAATGTATAGTTGACATGTAATATGAGCTGAGATTGTGACACTGCACTCCAGCCAGGGTGACATGGTGATATCCTGTCGTAAGAAGTGAATGGAATGCAATGGAGTGAAATGGAATGGAATGAAATGGAATGGAGCGGAGTGGAAGGGAATGGAGTGGAATGAAATAGAATGCAGTGGACTGTAATGGCATGGAGTGGAAAGAAGTAGAGTGGAATGGAGTGGAATGGAATGGACTGGCATAGAATGGAGTGGAATTGAATGCAATGGAGTGGATTGGAAAGGAATGCAAAGGAGTAGAGTGGAGTAGAGTGGTGTGGAGTGGAGTGGAATGGAGCTGAATGTACTTCAATGGAGTACAATGGAATGGAACGGAGTGGAATGGAATGGAATGATATGAGGTGGATTGGAGTGGAATGTAGTGGAGTGGAATGGAATGGAATAGAATGGAATGGAGTAGAGTGTAATGGAATGCAGTGGCGATAAGTGGAGTGGAATGGAATGCATTGGAGTAGAGTGGAGTGGAATGGAATGGAATGGAGTGGAGTGGAGGGGAGTGGAGTGGAATGGAATTGAGTGAAGTGGAGTGCAGTTGAATGGAATATCGTGGTGTGGAGTGGAGTGGAAGTGAATGGAGTGAATAGGAGTGGAATGGAGTGGAAGGTAACGGAGTGGAATGGAGTCGAATGGAGTGGAATGGAGTAGAGTGGATTAGAGTGGAATGGTGTCGAACGGACTGGAATGGAATGGAATGGAGTGGAATGGAATTGAATCAAATGGAATGGAGTGGAGTGGAGTGGAGTGGAATGAAATGAAATGGAAGGGAGTGGAGAGAAACGCAGTTGATTGGAGTGGAGTGGAGTGGAAAGGAATGGAAAGGAGTGGGATGGAGACGTATGGATTGGAGTGGAATGGAGTGGAATGGAATGAAGTGGAAAGGAGTGGAACGGAGTGAAATTGAATTTAGTGGACTGGAGTGGAATGGAGTTAAATGGAATGGAATGGAATGGAGTGGAATGGAATGGAATGGAGTGGAGTGGAATGGAATAGAATGGCATGGAATGGAATAGAATGGGATGGAGTGGAGTGGAGAGGAGTGGAATGGATTGGAGTGAAGTGGAGTGGAATGGAATTGAGTGGAGCGGAGAGGAAAGGAATGGAATGGAGTGGAGTGGAATGGCATGGAATGGAGTGGAATGGAATGGATAGTAGTGGGGTGGAGTGGAGTGGATTGGAGTGTAGTGGAAGGGAATGGAGTGCAGTGTAATGGACTGGAATGGAGCAGAGCAGAATGGAGTGGACTGGACTGGAGTGGAATGGAATGGGATGGCATGGAATGGGAGCTGAGATTTTACCAATGTGCTCTAGGCAGGGTGACTGGGTGTCATACTCTCAAAAGAAAGGAATGGAATGGAACGCAGTGGAATGGAATGGAACAGAGTGGACATTAGTGGAGTGGAATGTGGAGGAATGGAATGAAATGGAACGTAATGGCATGAAATGGAGTGGTGTGGGGTGGAATGGATTATAGTGGAATGGGGTGGAAAGGAATGGGATGGAGTGGAATGAAGTGGAGTGCAGTGGAGTGGAACGGAGTTGAATGGCATAGAATTGAGTGGACAGTAGTGGAATGTTTTGGAATGCAATGGAATCCATTGTAATAGAATGGAATACAACGGAAAGTTGACATGGAGTGTGAGCTGAGATTGTGCCACTGCACTCCAGACTGGGTGACACGTTATATCCTGTGGATAGAAAGGAATGGAATGCAATAGAGTGAAATGGAATGGAGTGGAATGGAATTGAATGGAATGGAGTGGAGTGGAGTGGAGTCGAATGGAGACGAATGGAATGGGACGGAGTGGAATGGAACGGAGTGGAGTGGAGTATCGTGGAGTGAAATAGAATGGAATGCACTGGGTTGGAATGGAATGCAATGGACTGCTGAAAGGAAATGTGAGCTGTTATTGTTCCACTGCACTCCAGCCTTTGTGACGGAATGAAATCCTGTGGAAAAAAAGGAATGGAATGGAATGGAATGGAATGGAATGGAATGGAGTGGAGTGGAGTGGTGTGGAGAGGAGTGTAGTGGAGTGGAGTGAAATGGAGTGGAGTGTCGTGGAGGAGAGTGGAATGGAGTGGAATGGAATGGAGAGGAAAGGAACGGAGTGGAGTGGAATGGAACGGAGTGGAGTGGAATGGAATCCAATGGAATGAAATGGAATTGAATCGAATGGAATGAAGAAATATGTGCAGTGATTTGGCCACTGCGCTGGAGCCTGTGTGAGAGAGGGAGATCCTGTCGATAAAACAGTGTGGAATGGAAGGGATTGGAATGGAATGGAATGGAACGTATTGGAGTGGAGTGGAGTGGAATTGAGTGGAGTGGAGTGCACTGGAATGGAATGGAATGCAATGGAATGGAATGGAATGATGAAATGATATGTGAGCTGAGATTGTGCCACTGCACTCCACGCTGGGTGACAGAGTGAGATACTCTTGAAAGAAAGAAATGGAATGGAAAGAATTTTTAATTGGGTGGATTCGAGTGGACTGAAGTAGAGTGCAGTGGAATAGAGAGGAATGGAATGGAATGGAATCGGATGTAAAGGAATGGAATGATGTGGAGTGGAGTGGTGAGGAGTGTAGTGCTGTGGAATGGAGCAGAAAGTAACGGGATGGTGTGGAGTGGAGTGCAGTGCAGTGGAGTGGAGAGGAGTGCAATGGCGTGGAATGGAATCGGATGTAAAGGAACGTACTGGAGTGGAGCGGAGTGGAAAGGAGTGGAATGGAATGGAATTGAATGTAATGGAAAGCAAAGGAATGGAATGGGATGCAATGGAATTTAATGCAATAGAATGCAGTTCAATAGAGAGTTGACATGTAATGTGAGCTGAGATTGTGCCTAAGCTCTCCAGGCTGTTTGACACAGTGATATCGTGTGGAAAGAATGGAATGGAATGCAGTGGTGTGAAATGGAATGGAATGTAGTGGACAGGAGTAGAATGGAGTGGAGTGAAGAGGAACAGAGTGGAATGGAATGGGATGCAGTGGAATGGAATGCAGTGGAGTGGAGTGAAATAGAAAGAAATGGAATGGGATGGAATGGAATGCAATGGAATGGAGAAGAGAAATGTGAGCTGAGATTGTGTGACTACACTCCAGCCTTAGTGACCGAGAGAGATTCTGTGGAAGGAAAGAACTGATTTCAAAGGAGTGGAATGGAAGGGAATGTAGTACAGTGGAGTAGAGTGGAATGGAGTGAAACAGAATAGAATGGAGTGGAAGGCAATGGAATGGAATGGAATGGAGTGGAGTGGAATAGAGAGGAGTGCACTGCAATGGAGTGGAGTGGAGTGGAAGGGAGTGGAATGCAATGGAATGTAGTGGAGTGCAGTGGAGTGGAATGGAATGGAGTGGACAGGAGTGGAAGGAGTAGAGTGGACTGGAATGGAATAGAATGGAACAGAATGCAGTGGAGTGGAGGGGAGTGGAGGTGAGTGGAGTGGCATGGAGTGGAATGGAATGGAATGGAGTGAAATGGAATCCAATGGATTGGAATGGAGTGGAGTGGAGTGGAGTGGAATGGAGAGGAGTCGAATGGAATGGAAGGGAATGCAACGGAACGCAGTGGTGTGGATTGGAATGCAGTGAAATGGAGTACTATGGAATCTAAAGGAGTGGAGTGGAGTCTAGTGGAGTGGAATGGAATGGAACAAAATGGAATGGAATGGCACGGAATGGAGTGGAGTAGAGTGGAGTGGGAAGGAAGGGAGATGAGTGGAATGGAGAGGAATGGAATGCAGTGGAGTGGATTGGATTGGAATGAACTGGAATGGAGAGGAATGGAATGAAGTGGAACGGAATGGACTGCAATGGAATTGAATGGAGTGAAGTGGAAAGTAGTGGAGTGGAGTGGAATGGAGTGGAAATGAATGGAATGGAGTGGAATGGAAGGGAATGGAGACAAGTGGATAGGAATTGATTGAAGCAGATTGGAGTGGAGTGGAATGGAGTGGCATGGAATCGAATGAAGTGGATGGGAATGCAATGGACTGGAATGAAATGGAATAAAATGGAATGGAGTGGAATGGAGAGGAATGGAGTGGAAGTGGAGTGGAATGGAGGGGAGTAAGAGGAAGAGAATGGAATGGAATCGAAAGGAGGGAAGTGCAATTGTGTGGAGTGGAGTGGAGATGAAAGGAGTGGAGTGATGTGGAGTCGAAAGGAAAGGAATGGAATGGAATGGAATGGAGTTAAGTGGAGTGGAATGGAGTGGAAGGTAATGGAGTGGAATGAAAAGGAGTGGACTGGAATGGAGTGGAATGGAATGGAGTGGAACGGAGTGGAGTAGAATGGAGTGGGTTGCAGAGGAGTGGAATGGAGTGGAATGGAAGGGAACGGAAAGGAATGTAGTGGAAAGGAATGGAATGGAGTGGATTGAAATTGAATGGAAAGGATTGGAGTGCAGTGGACTGGAGGGGAGTGGAATAAAATGGAGTATAGTGCAGTGGAATGGAGTGGACTGGAGTGGAGATGAGTGGAGTGGACTGGAATGGAATGGAGTGGAGTGGAATGGTGTGGAGTGGGGTGGAAAGGAATGGAACAGAATGGAATGGAGAGGAATGGAGTGGCATGTAGTGGAGTGGAGTGAAGTGGAAAGGAATGGCATGGAATGGAGTAGAGTGGAATGGAGGGGTATGGAATGGAATGGAATGGAATTGAGTGGAATGGAGTTGAATGGAGTGGAGTGGAGAGGAATGGAATGGAGTGGAAAGGTCTGAAAGGAGTGGAATGGAGTGGAGTGGAATGCAATGGAGTAGATTGGAATGAAGTGGAAAGGAATAGAATGGAGAGAAGTAGAGTAGAATGGAGTGGATTGGAATGGAGGGGAGCAGAGTGGAGTTAACAGCGGTGGATTGGAATACAGTGGATGGGGTAGAGTGGAAGGGAGTGGAATTATATGGAATGGAATGGATTGGAGTGGAGTGGAAGGGAGTGGAGTGGAGTTGAAAGTAGAGGAATCGAAAGAAGTGGAAAGGAGTGGAGTAGAGTGGATTAGAGTGGATTGGAATGGAATGGAGTGGAGTGGAATGGTGTGGAAACGAATGGAAGGGAGGGGAGTGGAATGGAACGAAATGGAATGGAATGTAGTGGAATGGAGAGGAGTGGAGTGGACTGGAGTGGAATGTAATCGAATGGAGTGTACTGGAGTGGAATGTATTTGAGAGGCGGGTAATGGAGAGGAATTGAGTGGAGTGGAGTGGAGTGAAATACATCGGAATGGCACGGAATTGAATGGAATGGAGGGGAGTGGAATGCAGTGGAGTGGAGTCGATTGGAGTGGTGAGGAATAGAACGGAGTGGCATGGAATGGAGCACAGTGGAATGCAATGGAGTGGAGTGGATTGGAAAGGGGTGGAGTGGAGTGACGATGGGTGAAGTGGAATGTAATGGAGTGGAGTGCAGAGGAGTCTCATGGAATGGAATGGAATGGAACGCAATGGAAGCTGAGATTGTACCACTGCGCTCCAGGATGGGTGACACAGTGTGATACTCTCAAAAGAAAGGAATGGAATGGAATGCAGTGGAATGGAATGGAATGCAATGGGGTGCATTGGAGTGGAGTGGAGTGAAGTGAAGTGGATTGGAGTGGAATGGAGAGGAATGGAACGGAATGGAATGGAATGAAGTAGACTGGAGTGGGGTGGAATTGAGTGCAATGGAATGGAGCGAAATGGAATCAGATGCAGAGAAATGGAGTAGAGAGGAGTGCAGTAGAGTGGAAAGGAGTGCAATGGAGTGGAATGGAATCGGAAGTAACGGAAAGTAGTGGAGTGGATGGAACGGAAAGGAAAGGAGTGGAGCGGAGTGGAATGGAACGGAGCGGGAGGTGGGTTGGGGCCACTGCACTCCAGGCTGGCTGGCTGACTGAGGTATTCTCGCAATAAAGGAATGGAATGGAATGCCGTAGAGTGGAATGGAACGGAGTGGAGTGGAGTGGAATGGAGTGAGTTGGAGCAGAGTGGAATGAAGAATGCAATGGGATGGAAGGGAATTGAATGAAATGCAGTGGAGTGCAGTGGAGTGCATTGCAGTGGAATGGAGCAGAATGGAATGGAAAGGAGTGGAATGGACAGGAGTGGAGTGCACTGGAGAGGAGAGGATAGGAATGCAGTGGAATGGAATTGGATGTAATGGAACGTAGAGGAGTGGAGTGGAATGGAGTGGGCCAGAGTGGAATGGAATGGAATGCAATGGAAAGGAATGGAGTGGAATAGAATGGAATGGAATGGAATGGAATGGAATGGAGTGGGATGACTTGTAGTGGGGTGGAGTGAAATGGAGTATAATGGAATGGAGTGGAGTGGAGTGGAATGTGATAGAATGGAGAGGAGGGGAATGGAGCAGAATGGAATGGAGTGCAGCGGAATGGAGTGGAGTGGAATGGAATCAAATGGAGTGGAATGGAACAGAGTGGAATGGAATGGAGTGCAATAGACTAGAATTGAGTGTAGTGTAGTGGAATTTAGTGGAATGGACTGGAATGGAGTGGAATGGAATGGAATTGAGGGGAATGGAATGGAATGGAAAGGAATGGAAAGCAATGGAAAGGAATAGAATTGAATGCAACGGAATTAAAAGAATGCAATGGAATGCAATGGAATAGAATGCAATGGAATGTATAGTTGACATGTAATATGAGCTGAGATTGTGACACTGCACTCCAGCCAGGGTGACATGGTGATATCCTGTCGTAAGAAGTGAATGGAATGCAATGGAGTGAAATGGAATGGAATGAAATGGAATGGAGCGGAGTGGAAGGGAATGGAGTGGAATGAAATAGAATGCAGTGGACTGTAATGGCATGGAGTGGAAAGAAGTAGAGTGGAATGGAGTGGAATGGAATGGACTGGCATAGAATGGAGTGGAATTGAATGCAATGGAGTGGATTGGAAAGGAATGCAAAGGAGTAGAGTGGAGTAGAGTGGTGTGGAGTGGAGTGGAATGGAGCTGAATGTACTTCAATGGAGTACAATGGAATGGAACGGAGTGGAATGGAATGGAATGATATGAGGTGGATTGGAGTGGAATGCAGTGGAGTGCAATGGAATGGAATAGAATGGAATGGAGTAGAGTGTAATGGAATGCAGTGGCGATAAGTGGAGTGGAATGGAATGCATTGGAGTAGAGTGGAGTGGAATGGAATGGAATGGAGTGGAGTGGAGGGGAGTGGAGTGGAATGGAATTGAGTGAAGTGGAGTGCAGTTGAATGGAATATCGTGGTGTGGAGTGGAGTGGAAGTGAATGGAGTGAATAGGAGTGGAATGGAGTGGAAGGTAACGGAGTGGAATGGAGTCGAATGGAGTGGAATGGAGTAGAGTGGATTAGAGTGGAATGGTGTCGAACGGACTGGAATGGAATGGAATGGAGTGGAATGGAATTGAATCAAATGGAATGGAGTGGAGTGGAACGGAGTGGAGTGGAGTGGAGTGGAATGAAATGAAATGGAAGGGAGTGGAGAGAAACGCAGTTGATTGGAGTGGAGTGGAGTGGAAAGGAATGGAAAGGAGTGGGATGGAGACGTATGGATTGGAGTGGAATGGAGTGGAATGGAATGAAGTGGAAAGGAGTGGAATGGAGTGAAATTGAATTTAGTGGACTGGAGTGGAATGGAGTTAAATGGAATGGAATGGAATGGAGTGGAATGGAATGGAATGGAGTGGAGTGGAATGGAATGGAATGGCATGGAATGGAATAGAATGGGATGGAGTGGAGTGGAGAGGAGTGGAATGGATTGGAGTGAAGTGGAGTGGAATGGAATTGAGTGGAGCGGAGAGGAAAGGAATGGAATGGAGTGGAGTGGAATGGCATGGAATGGAGTGGAATGGAATGGATAGTAGTGGAGTGGAGTGGAGTGGATTGGAGTGTAGTGGAAGGGAATGGAGTGCAGTGTAATGGACTGGAATGGAGCAGAGCAGAATGGAGTGGACTGGACTGGAGTGGAATGGAATGGGATGGCATGGAATGGGAGCTGAGATTTTACCAATGTGCTCTAGGCAGGGTGACTGGGTGTCATACTCTCAAAAGAAAGGAATGGAATGGAACGCAGTGGAATGGAATGGAACAGAGTGGACATTAGTGGAGTGGAATGTGGAGGAATGGAATGAAATGGAACGTAATGGCATGAAATGGAGTGGTGTGGGGTGGAATGGATTATAGTGGAATGGGGTGGAAAGGAATGGGATGGAGTGGAATGAAGTGGAGTGCAGTGGAGTGGAACGGAGTTGAATGGCATAGAATTGAGTGGACAGTAGTGGAATGTTTTGGAATGCAATGGAATCCATTGTAATAGAATGGAATACAACGGAAAGTTGACATGGAGTGTGAGCTGAGATTGTGCCACTGCACTCCAGACTGGGTGACACGTTATATCCTGTGGATAGAAAGGAATGGAATGCAATAGAGTGAAATGGAATGGGGTGGAATGGAATTGAATGGAATGGAGTGGAGTGGAGTGGAGTCGAATGGAGACGAATGGAATGGGACGGAGTGGAATGGAACGGAGTGGAGTGGAGTATCGTGGAGTGAAATAGAATGGAATGCACTGGGTTGGAATGGAATGCAATGGACTGCTGAAAGGAAATGTGAGCTGTTATTGTTCCACTGCACTCCAGCCTTTGTGACGGAATGAAATCCTGTGGAAAAAAAGGAATGGAATGGAATGGAATGGAATGGAATGGAATGGAATGGAATGGAATGGAATGGAGTGGAGTGGAGTGGTGTGGAGAGGAGTGTAGTGGAGTGGAGTGAAATGGAGTGGAGTGTCGTGGAGGAGAGTGGAATGGAGTGGAATGGAATGGAGAGGAAAGGAACGGAGTGGAGTGGAATGGAACGGAGTGGAGTGGAATGGAATCCAATGGAATGAAATGGAATTGAATCGAATGGAATGAAGAAATATGTGCAGTGATTTGTCCACTGCGCTGGAGCCTGTGTGAGAGAGGGAGATCCTGTCGATAAAACAGTGTGGAATGGAAGGGATTGGAATGGAATGGAATGGAACGTACTGGTGTGGAGTGGAGTGGAATTGAGTGGAGTGGAGTGCACTGGAATGGAATGGAATGCAATGGAATGTAATGGAATGATGAAATGATATGTGAGCTGAGATTGTGCCACTGCACTCCACGCTGGGTGACAGAGTGAGATACTCTTGAAAGAAAGAAATGGAATGGAAAGAATTTTTAATTGGGTGGATTCGAGTGGACTGAAGTAGAGTGCAGTGGAATAGAGAGGAATGGAATGGAATGGAATCGGATGTAAAGGAATGGAATGATGTGGAGTGGAGTGGTGAGGAGTGTAGTGCTGTGGAATGGAGCAGAAAGTAACGGGATGGTGTGGAGTGGAGTGCAGTGCAGTGGAGTGGAGAGGAGTGCAATGGCGTGGAATGGAATCGGATGTAAAGGAACGTACTGGAGTGGAGCGGAGTGGAAAGGAGTGGAATGGAATGGAATTGAATGTAATGGAAAGCAAAGGAATGGAATGGGATGCAATGGAATTTAATGCAATAGAATGCAGTTCAATAGAGAGTTGACATGTAATGTGAGCTGAGATTGTGCCTAAGCTCTCCAGGCTGTTTGACACAGTGATATCGTGTGGAAAGAATGGAATGGAATGCAGTGGTGTGAAATGGAATGGAATGTAGTGGACAGGAGTAGAATGGAGTGGAGTGAAGAGGAACAGAGTGGAATGGAATGGGATGCAGTGGAATGGAATGCAGTGGAGTGGAGTGAAATAGAAAGAAATGGAATGGGATGGAATGGAATGCAATGGAATGGAGAAGAGAAATGTGAGCTGAGATTGTGTGACTACACTCCAGCCTTAGTGACCGAGAGAGATTCTGTGGAAGGAAAGAACTGATTTCAAAGGAGTGGAATGGAAGGGAATGTAGTACAGTGGAGTAGAGTGGAATGGAGTGAAACAGAATAGAATGGAGTGGAAGGCAATGGAATGGAATGGAATGGAGTGGAGTGGAATAGAGAGGAGTGCACTGCAATGGAGTGGAGTGGAGTGGAAGGGAGTGGAATGCAATGGAATGTAGTGGAGTGCAGTGGAGTGGAATGGAATGGAGTGGACAGGAGTGGAAGGAGTAGAGTGGACTGGAATGGAATAGAATGGAACAGAATGTAGTGGAGTGGAGGGGAGTGGAGGTGAGTGGAGTGGCATGGAGTGGAATGGAATGGAATGGAGTGAAATGGAATCCAATGGATTGGAATGGAGTGGAGTGGAGTAGAGTGGAATGGAGAGGAGTCGAATGGAATGGAAGGGAATGCAACGGAACGCAGTGGTGTGGATTGGAATGCAGTGAAATGGAGTACTATGGAATCTAAAGGAGTGGAGTGGAGTCTAGTGGAGTGGAATGGAATGGAACAAAATGGAATGGAATGGCACGGAATGGAGTGGAGTAGAGTGGAGTGGGAAGGAAGGGAGATGAGTGGAATGGAGAGGAATGGAATGCAGTGGAGTGGATTGGATTGGAATGAACTGGAATGGAGAGGAATGGAATGAAGTGGAACGGAATGGACTGCAATGGAATTGAATGGAGTGAAGTGGAAAGTAGTGGAGTGGAGTGGAATGGAGTGGAAATGAATGGAATGGAGTGGAATGGAAGGGAATGGAGACAAGTGGATAGGAATTGACTGAAGCAGATTGGAGTGGAGTGGAGTGGAGTGGCATGGAATGGAATGAAGTGGATGGGAATGCAATGGAGTGGAATGAAATGGAATAAAATGGAATGGAGTGGAATGGAGAGGAATGGAGTGGAGTGGAGTGGAATGGAGGGGAGTAAGAGGAAGAGAATGGAATGGAATCGAAAGGAGGGAAGTGCAATTGTGTGGAGTGGAGTGGAGATGAAAGGAGTGGAGTGATGTGGAGTCGAGAGGAAAGGAATGGAATGGAATGGAATGGAGTTAAGTGGAGTGGAATGGAGTGGAAGGTAATGGAGTGGAATGAAAAGGAGTGCATTGGAATGGAGTGGAATGGAATGGAGTGGAACGGAGTGGAGCAGAATGGAGTGGGTTGCAGAGGAGTGGAATGGAGTGGAATGGAAGGGAACGGAAAGGAATGTAGTGGAAAGGAATGGAATGGAGTGGATTGAAATTGAATGGAAAGGATTGGAGTGCAGTGGACTGGAGGGGAGTGGAATAAAATGGAGTATAGTGCAGTGGAATGGAGTGGACTGGAGTGGAGATGAGTGGAGTGGACTGGAATGGAATGGAGTGGAGTGGAATGGTGTGGAGTGGGGTGGAAAGGAATGGAACAGAATGGAATGGAGAGGAATGGAGTGGCATGTAGTGGAGTGGAGTGAAGTGGAAAGGAATGGCATGGAATGGAGTAGAGTGGAATGGAGGGGTATGGAATGGAATGGAATGGAATTGAGTGGAATGGAGTGGAATGGAGTGGAGTAGAGAAGAATTGAATGGAGTGGAAAAGTCTGAAAGGAGTGGAATGGAGTGGAGTGGAATGCAATGGAGTAGATTGGAATGAAGTGGAAAGGAATAGAATGGAGAGAAGTAGAGTAGAATGGAGTGGATTGGAATGGAGGGGAGCAGAGTGTAGTTAACAGCGGTGGATTGGAATACAGTGGATGGGGTAGAGTGGAAGGGAGTGGAATTATATGGAATGGAATGGATTGGATTGGAGTGGAAGGGAGTGGAGTGGAGTTGAAAGTAGAGGAATCGAAAGAAGTGGAAAGGAGTGGAGTAGAGTGGATTAGAGTGGATTGGAATGGAATGGAGTGGAGTGGAATGGTGTGGAAACGAATGGAAGGGAGGGGAGTGGAATGGAACGAAATGGAATGGAATGTAGTGGAATGGAGAGGAGTGGAGTGGACTGGAGTGGAATGTAATCGAATGGAGTGTACTGGAGTGGAATGTATTTGAGAGGCGGGTAATGGAGAGGAATTGAGTGGGGTGGAGTGGAGTGAAATACATCGGAATGGCACGGAATTGAATGGAATGGAGGGGAGTGGAATGCAGTGGAGTGGAGTCGATTGGTGTGGTGAGGAATAGAACGGAGTGGCATGGAATGGAGCACAGTGGAATGCAATGGAGTGGAGTGGATTGGAAAGGGGTGGAGTGGAGTGACGATGGGTGAAGTGGAATGTAATGGAGTGGAGTGCAGAGGAGTCTCATGGAATGGAATGGAATGGAACGCAATGGAAGCTGAGATTGTACCACTGCGCTCCAGGATGGGTGACACAGTGTGATACTCTCAAAAGAAAGGAATGGAATGGAATGCAGTGGAATGGAATGGAACGCAATGGGGTGCATTGGAGTGGAGTGGAGTGAAGTGAAGTGGATTGGAGTGGAATGGAGAGGAATGGAACGGAATGGAATGGAATGAAGTAGACTGGAGTGGGGTGGAGTTGAGTGCAATGGAATGGAGCGAAATGGAATCAGATGCAGAGAAATGGAGTAGAGAGGAGTGCAGTAGAGTGGAAAGGAGTGCAATGGAGTGGAATGGAATCGGAAGTAACGGAAAGTAGTGGAGTGGATGGAACGGAAAGGAAAGGAGTGGAGCGGAGTGGAATGGAACGGAGCGGGAGGTGGGTTGGGGCCACTGCACTCCAGGCTGGCTGGCTGACTGAGGTATTCTCGCAATAAAGGAATGGAATGGAATGCCGTAGAGTGGAATGGAACGGAGTGGAGTGGAGTGGAATGGAGTGAGTTGGAGCAGAGTGGAATGAAGAATGCAATGGGATGGAAGGGAATTGAATGAAATGCAGTGGAGTGCAGTGGAGTGCATTGCAGTGGAATGGAGCAGAATGGAATGGAAAGGAGTGGAATGGACAGGAGTGGAGTGCACTGGAGAGGAGAGGATAGGAATGCAGTGGAATGGAATTGGATGTAATGGAACGTAGAGGAGTGGAGTGGAATGGAGTGGGCCAGAGTGGAATGGAATGGAATGCAATGGAAAGGAATGGAGTGGAATAGAATGGAATGGAATGGAATGGAATGGAGTGGGATGACTTGTAGTGGGGTGGAGTGAAATGGAGTATAATGGAATGGAGTGGAGTGGAGTGGAATGTGATAGAATGGAGAGGAGGGGAATGGAGCAGAATGGAATGGAGTGCAGCGGAATGGAGTGGAGTGGAATGGAATCAAATGGAGTGGAATGGAACAGAGTGGAATGGAATGGAGTGCAATAGACTAGAATTGAGTGTAGTGTAGTGGAATTTAGTGGAATGGACTGGAATGGAGTGGAATGGAATGGAATTGAGGGGAATGGAATGGAATGGAAAGGAATGGAAAGCAATGGAAAGGAATAGAATTGAATGCAACGGAATTAAAAGAATGCAATGGAATGCAATGGAATAGAATGCAATGGAATGTATAGTTGACATGTAATATGAGCTGAGATTGTGACACTGCACTCCAGCCAGGGTGACATGGTGATATCCT